>NW_028276420.1:0-300000 GCF_052056855.1 Sturnus vulgaris
CGGGCTGCAAGGGAACCAAGGAGCAGCACAAGCAGCAGTGCTTCAGCTTGCTCCTTCCGACTGCTAAGGGCACTTGGGAAGGCAAGCGAGAGTCAACCACCTTCCTCTCCTAGTAGCCTCTAACGTGGTGCACACAAGCACGGCACATAGCCGCTTCGTTCACCGCCCTCGCCCTCGCCCACGCCTTGCTCCGCTTTCACTTGTCGGCGGCCAGAAGCCGCCGCAGGGGCGCCACATACCCAGCAGTGTGCGGGCAGCCAAGAGCTCGAGAACGCTGCTTCTGCCCAAGCCCGCCTAGGGCGTGCACCTTTGTTCTCAGAGCTCCGTGTAACAGTCTGCCTTTCTCGCAGTTCGAATGGAAATCGAAAGCTTTTCGCCTACGCCCTTCACAGAGATCCGTTGCTAGGACGAGAATGTCTTGTGGCCGGAGCTCGCCCCCGCCGCGAGGAAGCTGCTCTTAGCACCGCGTTGCAGGGACACGTCTCGCTTCTTGACTTCGTGCTTAGCGCTCTCCGAATTCGCCGCTAGCTCCGCGGTCCGTCTCAGCTTCAAGTAGCTGCGCTCGCAGTACTTAGAGCTTCGCAAGGACCGAAGACCCGGAGGGACATATCGCACACGACAATGTGCCAGGACAAGGACGTTCTGCACTGAGTGGAGACAGAGACAGACCCAGAATTCTACACTGCCCCTTCTCTTCGGCCATCTTGTGCTCTGCTGCCTCTGCTGTGACGAATCGGTCCTTGAAAAACCAGCGAGAGCGTCTCTCCAGGCACTGAGTGTGAGCTCCCTAGGGACTTTTTCCACCTCCAAAAATACATGGGTAAGTCCTAAAAGTTTTGGTTTGATCAAGAATAGTTACGTCCAAGTATCGCTGTTCTAAACACCCTTGGTTTCAGTCTGAACTTAACTGCTTGTTTCTGTCTTTTTGCCTAGTGGCAATCTAATTCTAAGGTAACTAGATGTGTTAGATATCCATAAGTTACATCTCAGGTTAGGTGGGATAATTGGCTGGGAAGAAAATGGAATTGAGAATTTGGAAAGAATCCAAAGTGAGCTGATGTCACAATCCGAGATTCCCTTGGGTTCCAAATCCTTTCATTTGTGTTTTTGTGGGCTTTTTTGAAGGCGGTGTACAGTTGAAGCCATGATTTAGCTGCGGTGAGACCTGCTCTGCTGTAAAAGCATTATTTTCTCAGTGAGCATGGACAACAGTTAGAGTGTCGTCTTTTAAGATTCCCTGCACTCCACTTATGGTGGCAAAAGCAGTGCCTTGACTGTAATCATAAAAGTGATTACAGCTTCCTTGCTTTGACATCATGTAGGATGCTTCCTCCATCTGCTGTGGTCAGCATTAAGTAACAGATTTCTCAGTTTCTAGGAAGAGTCTAGCAAACAATCACCTTGCTCCTTCTCTTGCATTTATTCATCACTGCTATGCTGCTATACAGACAGATAGTCTGTTTATGATTCAACAATTCAATGGGACATCAAGTAAATAGCAAAGCAAAACTAACTACCGAAAGCACTATAAGGGCCAGAGATTAGCTTGGATCAAAACAGGTATTCTCCTAGCATTGTTTACAAACGACTCAGCATGTGAAACAGAAGGCACAATGTAGTTTGTGCCTTGTTTTGGGCATGCCCGGAAGAAGGAAATTCTGATTTCACATATGGGAAAAGAAATGTTGACATTTGAATGAGATTGTTCATACCCCAGAAAAGGTTGCTTTGAAAGGTTGTGGAAGTCCTGTGTGGAAACACGGCTTTACAAGTCCTTTCCACCAGGAGACAACAGCTGCAGAACATCTGGGTGTGCCAGTGTTGAGAGCACCAGCAAAGATCAAAGTGGAGAAGTTGGTGAACAATGGCAGTGGCCTGGGGGAGAGCAAGTGGGGTGCTGGCTGTGGGACCAGGGGAGTCCTGACTGATTTAGGAGGCGTGTGATGGTCTGTGCCAGCAAGCGGAGTAGTGCTGTGGCCTTGGCACACTGCGAATACTGGAATTCAGTGGGGTCACTGGGCAGGCTGAGTGTGTGAGCTGCTGGAGGGACCCAGGTTGCCCACATGTAAACATCCAGTCTCACTCTTGCCAGCCACAGAAAGGAGCAGGATGTGGCTGCTGGCGATGCCTGTCATGTATATGTAGTGTATATGCGTGCTATCCCAGCCTGCTGGGAACACTTCTTCTTTGGGACTGCTTGGGCTGAGGGAGAGAAAGCAGTGGTAGTTTCTGAGGTTTCGAGTTTGCTCGAGTTTCTCAGGCTGTTTCTGGAGCCACCCAGAGTTCTCTTCCTTGAAGCATTTCAAGTCCTGCTAATTTTCAAAATTCAAACAGACACAGCCCTAAGCTAGTTGATCTGACTTCAGAGCTATTCTTACGCTGAGCTGTTGGATGATCTGATCTCCTGAGATGTCTTCCATTTCAGTTTATGACCTGGTTCTTGTGAAAAATAGGATCTTTTAGCCTGGAGAAGAGAGGTTTCTGGAGAGACAGTATTGTGGCCTTTGAATATGTAAAGAGGGTATAAGACCAATGGAGA
The DNA here is from genome assembly GCF_052056855.1 of Sturnus vulgaris. NCBI lineage: Eukaryota > Metazoa > Chordata > Aves > Passeriformes > Sturnidae > Sturnus > Sturnus vulgaris. Next base: position 2,540 of record NW_028276420.1, read on the forward strand.
AAGACTTTTTAGGAAGGTTTGCAGAGAAAGGACAAGGGGACATGCTTTCAAACTGAGACTAGGTTTAGACTGGCTAAAAGGAAAAGCTTTTCTACAATGAAGCTGGTGAGACACTCAAACGGCTGTTCCAGAGAAGTTGTGGATGCCCCATCATTGAGAGTGCTCCTTATCAGTTTGGCTAGTCTTGAGCAATTTGATCTACTGTAAGATCTACCTGGCAAGGAAGTAGGACTAGGTGATCTTTAATCACAGACTGTTGTATGATTCCGTGAAAGACAGAATGCAATAAAGTTCATAATTCAGATTTTGGCGCAGACATATTTATAATTTCTCACTTTATGCATCATTGCAATGACAACTTGTTAGCTTCTGAAATGATTAGCTGAGATTGATTTCCTTCCTTAGTTTCATTTTCCCTGTTATTCCTTCACTCTTGGACCTTTTTTTCACTAGATTTCCTCTTTCAGTAAACTGCCCTTAAGTATCACTTTGCTCCCCACCTGGCTTTTTTTTTTTTTTTTTTTTTTCAATGACACCTTTTCACTGGTTCGTTTTGGGCCTTTGCTGCTTGAAGTCCAGCAGCCTCCTTGTCAGAGCATTACGGAGCTTTCTTTACAGCTTCATCACTATGCAAAAAGCCATAAATTACTGTGTTCCATCTCACATACCATCAAGTAGCACACTAATATTCCCTCTGCTGAATAGCTGGTTGGCTTACATAGACCAGCCAAAAACCAGGAAATCCAGATGGCAGCAAGAATCTTGTAGACTACTCCCGCTGTTCATTTAAATTCTGGAGAAGTCACGTGAGGTATCACATTCTCTTGAAAGAAGTGTCTATCATCTCGGACATTCTAGAATGGGCTATTAATATTGTCATGAGTTTCTGGCTAGACTTTTTAGTATGCCAATTCAAATTCAAATGATCTGAAATGATAGAACTTCAAGAATTGTTTTTCCCAGAATCGAAGTATGATGGAGTTATATAGGGAGAATCTTAATCTTAGTTATTCTATTCCATCTCACATCATGGCTGGGGGCAGGGAGAAGGGAGTATCTTTGGGGGACAATGGGTTCCGGTGTAGTCAGTAAGCTGGGCAGAGGCGCCATCAGGTATTGTCTGTTGTTGGGGGGGGGATTCATGTGAACTCTTCCTTTCTTGTACCCTGCCACCAGTATTGTTGCTAAAATTGTTTGTTTTCTCATCCAAGTGACAAAATCAGCACACTTAATGAGGGATGAAGAGGGAGCAGCGACCTCGGAACAGGAGGAAGAAGAAGCAGAGCCTGCTGTCCTCCAGAAGAAAAAAAACGCTACCAGCCAACTTTGCATCATCTGTGAACTTCCTGGGCGTGTACTCTATCCCCTTGTCCAGATCACTGAGCAAGATATTAAACAGGACTGGGCCCAAGACTGAGCCTTGGGGACCAGCTGGATGAACTCTATTTCCCACCACTCTGTGGGCCTGGCCATCACCCAGTTTGTCACCCAGCAAACAGCCCACCCATGCAAACCATAAGCAGACAGTTTCTTCAGGAGAATGATGTGAGACTCATTGCAAAAAAGATCAGGGAGATGCCTAGGAAGAGTCTCAGGTGAATCCAGGAGACTATAGTGGAGGACTATTCAGTTTTCCAATCAATTTGCTTAAAAAAACTCTACAAAACCGTAATAAAAAAACAAACAAAAAAAGCAGACCAAACAAACACACAAAACCCCCCATCCAATAATCCCCAAAGAGACAAAAAAAGCCCCCAAAAAAGCCCACCAAAAAACCCACCCAAAACTGAAAAAAAAGCCCCAAACCCAACACAAAAAATCAGGGTGAAGGTTTTTAGTAACTTTAAAAATAACAAAACAAAACGAAACAAAAAAACCCCAGAAAGTCACATTTCTAAAGGTGCTGTCCCAGCCTCTTCTCTCAGCAGGGAGGACATCCTGAAGTGGAGCCAGTTGGAAGAAAGCGGGACGGGGCAGCACCTGGGCCATTGTCACAGGACGGCCCTGTGGCTGCCCCACTGCCAAAACCTGGACACATAAATCAAACACAGGTATGCACATGTGCTTAGACACAGCAAAAATATATTTGTCTGAAAAGAATACAGGTCCATTTCTATCACTGGAAAGAGCATAATGCCTCGTCTCAGCTTTCTTTTCAGTCATTACAAATGTTTCGAAAATAAAGGAGTGCAGAAAATGGAAATATCCAAGATCAACATGAGGACCAGTAACAAAGATTCCATTTTTGAAACTGCATTGGGAATCCTCTGCAGAAATTGACTCAGAGCTCTAAGATTTACAAAAAAGACCAAGAGGATTGGAGTCAATACAACACAGTGTCTGGAGACTTCAGCTGGTTGCCTTGATTTCTCAAATATGATGGAGGAAGCACCTTAGCAACTACAGCTGCCAGTTCTCTCAGGGCCCTGACATGCCTCTGGGTGGGTGCCATGGTCTTGCATGCTCAGGTTCCTCAAGTGGTCTGAAAGCTGACCTGCTACTATGGGTTAGAATCAAGTCCACCAGTCCAATAACCTGAGAGATGTGGAAATAGTGACTGGCAGTAAAAATTGAGACCAACACTTGTTGAGTACCTCAGCCTTCTCCTTGTCTGTTGTCACTAGTCCTGTCTGGCTTATGGGGGTGGGGGGGGGGGGGGAATAGGGGAGGTGTGATAGGTTTCTTTTCATCTTCCTTTTCCCACTGAAATACCCGTAGGTGCCTTTATTATTCTTAGTTTTGGCATGCTTTTCCAAATTCAGCTTCAACTGAGCCTTAGCTATACTGATCCCATCCTCACACACTCATGTGTTACCACTGTATTTTTCCCATGATTTGTCTCGCTGTGTATCGTCTGCATATTACCTACTTGCATCACATCTATTAATTTTCAATAACCTTCTGGCTTTAACTTGCTTTCAAAAAAAAACCTTTTTGAACCTTTTCACCTCAGAAATTCACCTGGGAAACCCCAAATCCCCAGAATTCGACCCAAAATTCACCTGGCACCCCAAATTCACCCTCCAAATTCGCTCCAAAATGATTGGCAACTTTACACACTCCATTTTCCCACAAAAGGATCTAGAGCCCTGTGCGCTTCGTATACAAACTAAATGCAAAAAACCTTTCTATTCATTCTCAGCAAAAAGACGTCCTATTCCTCCTTCTTTTGGACAAAACTGCCTTCACTTTCAAACTTATTCTCTTGCTCGCTTACCTGCATAATGCTTAGTCCCTGTTCTGCATGCTCATTTTCTTCACTTTTACAAGGAATCCTCTCCTCATCTTCTTCTTCCTCTGCTTCAACATGCAAAAACAAACCAAAAATTGTCTCTTCTACAGAAAATGAGGGGAGAAAAGAACACAAATGATAACCAATACCCTGCCAAGTAGAAATTTCTTCTATATTTCAGTGACTGATAGGCAGAAAAAAATGAATTTCATCTGGGGAAAGAAAGACATTCTAGGAATATTCAGACTGCTATCTTGCCCCAGGTAAAACATTTACCATGGCCTTAGCGTTAATGAGCTTGTGAACATCAGCTGCCAAGAGGAAGGACATTTCCTCCAGTTTCACACAATACTTGGTCAGTACATCTGCTATCTGTGCAATCAAAGAATACAGAAAAGCAACAACAATGAAAAGTAGAACTCAAATATCAATTTCCCAAGTTAAAATCTACATGAACAAGACAATTTTTCCATTCAAGTGAATTCGATTTAATTAATTCATTAACTACATAAGTAGCATTCTCACGTTCAAGAACGGAATTCAAAGAATCAACGTTGCTTCTTCTGAGACATTGAAGCCTGAGTAGATCCCAACTTCAAATCTAGTAGGACGCCATGAAAGCAATACCTGCTACATTTAGTACATGTAAACTACAAAGACATCTAGAACAGCTCTAAAAGATGAGCAAACCCATGAACTTTGAAGGAGACGCTAGCAAGAAATGTGGAAATAGGCTTTATCTGCCCAGTGCTTTTCCCAAAAGCACGGGCACTCCTTGGCGTCAGTGAGAGTCTCTGTCTCATTATTCAGCAGCTGGCTTAGGGTAAAAAAGGATGCATGCAATCACTTCATTCCTGTTCATGACATAAACTTACTGCATCATCGTGGAAGCCATTTACTTGGAAATATAGCCTAAAAAATAGGTGTCAGACTGGGTACATATCTAGATTGCTATGAGCAAAACCAATTTCTTTTTAACAGGAAAGCCATACAATATGCCTGCCATGGCAAATATTAGTCTACTAGCCCTGCACTTCAACGGGCAGTGAGCAGTTCATGACACCAAATTTACGTTTGGCAAGGAGACAGTCTATTTATTACAAGCCCCTAGTTCTAGAACCAAGAATTCAGGAGTTGCTCATTCCCAATGAAAATCTGTCCATTTCATACCTTTGGGGTTTTATGCTTCTGTTCTTTACCTGTCTTGAGTGTGGCTTTCTTGTGAAGTCACTGATGGGTGTTTTTCCAACACATTTCTGCTGATTACACGGTAATTGCATGGCATCAGCAGACATCTCTGAATGTCTCTTGAAAGTATGCTTTTTACTCTTCCTAGAGGACCTTGTCTTCTTCTTTCCTTCACCCAAAAGGTGGGCTAAGTGAGCCTTCAAAGAACCATCATCTCAACAATTAGAATTCTTTCAAACCTACTGAATGGAGAACAGCGACAAAAAAATTTTAAAAAGACTAGTACGCGAAAGACAGCAGAAGAGAAAGGTAAAGTAATGAATCCTACATGCCACATGCATAACTCTCTTCATTCAAGGCTATTTTCAAAATGAGAAGAAAAAAAAAAAAAAAAAAAAGATCATCTTTTCCTCAGAGAGGAAAAGAAAGTGGAAAGTGGAGTAACTGGATTGTGTTGCCTTGCCTACAGTTACCAGAAAAGTCAACAGCAGAGTTGAAAACTCCTGAAGCTGGCTAACTACGCCTCTAAATGTTTTACTACTGTGTTATGATTCTGTCTTCAGTTAATAGAACCCGATATACAACAAAGAGATGGGAGCACATGGAGATGCATTGGAGAGCCTACGCTGGAGGTAACACATTCATTTTTTACTCAAACAAATCCAAATTAGAAATGTTGAAAATGACCTGGGGCCATTTCAACAGCCAGCAAACTAACACAACCAACCTTTGGCTTTTATTCAATCCTTTGCTTATTTTACCTGGACCTTGAAGATCTGTCTGCAGCCTTCCTCTCTGCAAATATATCACACTCGTCCTATTGAGAACCCATGGCTCATCACAGCTGCTTCGCCACGCCTGCTTCCAGAAGAACTGGCAACTACAAGCTGGGAGCCAAGAGATACAACACTTCACTTGGAAAAGGGCCTTCCATGAATCCTAGAATCCCAGAATGGTTTGGACTGGAAGCGACCTTAGAGACAGAGTCTCTTCTTCCCACATCCTGACATGGGCAGGGACACTTTTCCACTAGTCCAGGTTGCTCCATGTCTGCTCCAGCCTGGCCCTGGACACTTCCTGCCATGGGGCTCCTACACAGCCTCTTTGAGCAACATGTGCCAGGCCTCAGCACCCACACAAGGAAGAATTCCTTTCCAATATCCCATCTACCCCAGCCCTCTGGCAGTTTGAAGCTATTCCCCCTTGTCCTGCGAGTCCAGAACCTTTTCCAAAGTCCCTCCCCAGCTATCTTGGAGCCCCAGCAGGCACTGCAAGGGGCTCGAAGGTCTCCCTGGAGCCTTCTGTTCTCCAGATTGGACACCCTCAGCTCTCCCAGACTGTCCTAGAGCAAAGAAGCTCCACCTTTCAAAGCACCTTAGAAGCCTCCTACCGGCCAAACTCGATGGCAACGCTGGCCTTCCGGGCCCTACGGATATCGCTTCCGGTGTCGTTCGGGGTCAATCCCGGCTCTCTCCCCGCCCCCCATGGGGCCCTCAGGCAATGCCGCTCCGACGCAGCTCCTGCCGCTGTCAGACCAGCGGGGGGGCGGGGGGCCAGCCCAGCCTCATCCACAATCCACACTGTCCTCGGCGGCTGCTGCGGGCTCATGGCGGCCCACACACCCGGAAGCAGAGCTCCGAACACAGAGGATCATAGCCCCACATTTGTGTTCGTCTCTGCACAAGGCAGGGCAGACTTGCCATGCCCGGACTTTTCAGTTCAGCACGAAAATGAGAATAAACCTGCGCCATGGGAGAGGAAACCTCTAAAGACTCCCTCATACGTGGTCGCTCAACTTAATGCCTAGGCACTTGCCATTCCTAAGGCTACACTAAAGCCCTTTTTACCTTGCGGGAAAGAAATGCCATTGTTCTGGTGTGCAGCTAAAGGCGGAGCACAGGCAGGCCAGGGCAAAAGCTGGGGCAGTGCCCGTCTTCACTCCTTCGCTGTGCTGTACTCCTTGCAGCTAGAGCGAAGCCAGATGGACGCGAGGAAGGACAAGGCGCTCTTAAAGTAGCCCCCTGTCAGCAGCCCTGAAAGGGCGCATAACACACGGCGTCTCGCTGCCCTCCGTTCTACATACTCGCGGCTCCCTTTGCCGACTTGCAAAAGTTGCTACCAGAGCAGAGGCGGCCAGATTGAAGAGGCAGAGCCTAGGGTCACCTTCTCCTTACTGCACGTAAGCCACGTCCAGCTCCTCGCTGCACTCTGGATTTCCCTTCTCCGCGGCACTTAGCGTGGTGCTGTGTGTGTGCAACTCGGCGCCTAGAAGTGACCGCCAATGCTTTCAGAGCGGGCTGCAAGGGAACCAAGGAGCAGCACAAGCAGCAGTGCTTCAGCTTGCTCCTTCCGACTGCTAAGGGCACTTGGGAAGGCAAGCGAGAGTCAACCACCTTCCTCTCCTAGTAGCCTCTAACGTGGTGCACACAAGCACGGCACATAGCCGCTTCGTTCACCGCCCTCGCCCTCGCCCACGCCTTGCTCCGCTTTCACTTGCCGGCGGCCAGAAGCCGCCGCAGGGGCGCCACATACCCAGCAGTGTGCGGGCAGCCAAGAGCTCGAGAACGCTGCTTCTGCCCAAGCCCGCCTAGGGCGTGCACCTTTGTTCTCAGAGCTCCGTGTAACAGTCTGCCTTTCTCGCAGTTCGAATGGAAATCGAAAGCTTTTCGCCTACGCCCTTCACAGAGATCCGTTGCTAGGACGAGAATGTCTCGTGGCCGGAGCTCGCCCCCGCCGCGAGGAAGCTGCTCTTAGCACCGCGTTGCAGGGACACGTCTCGCTTCTTGACTTCGTGCTTAGCGCTCTCCGAATTCGCCGCTAGCTCCGCGGTCCTTCTCAGCTTCAAGTAGCTGCGCTCGCAGTACATAGAGCTTTGCAAGGACCGAAGACCCGGAGGGACGTATCGCACACGACAATGTGCCAGGACAGAGACGTGTTCTACATTGTCCCTTCTCGTCATCCAGTTTGTGCCTCTGCTGCTTCTGCTGTTAGGAATCGCTCCTTGAAAGACGAGCGAGAGCGTCTTTCTGGGTGCATTGCACTGAGTGAGTGCTCGCTAAGGACTTTGCACTCGGAGCCAAGGCAACAGGGCGTGCTTGTCCGCAGAACTGAGAGCACGCTGTTGGGCAGAGCTGAAACTGACCGCTGGAGTTCAGCTCTCTCCGGACGGCAGACGCCGAAGAACGAAGCCGCTTGCGAGCGGCGCAGTGCAGCGAAGAGCACACGAGCAGCCAAAGAGCTCCTTCACAATCGCTTTCACTTCTCAGTGCTCTTGCTGCTTGGAAAAGCAGCACACAGCCGTTGCACGCCAGGGCAAAAGCTGGGGCAGTGCCCGTCCTCACTCCTTCGCTGTGCTGTACTCCTTGCAGCTAGAGCGAAGCGAGAAGGACGCGAGGACGAAGAAGGCGTTCTTAAAGTAGCCCCTTGTCAGCAGCCCTGAAAGGGCGCATAACACACGGCGTCTCGCTGCCCTCCGTTCTACATACTCGCGTCTCCCTTTGCCGTCTTGCAAAAGTTGCTACCAGAGCAGAGGCGGCCAGATTGAAGAGGCTGTGCTTAGGTTCACCTTCTCCTTACTGCACGTAAGCCACGTCAAGCTCCTCGCTGCACTCTGGATTTCCCTTCTCCGCGGCACTTAGCGTGGTGCTGTGTGTGTGCAACTCGGCGCCTAGAAGTGACCGCCAATGCTTTCAGAGCGGGCTGCAAGGGAACCAAGGAGCAGCACAAGCAGCAGTGCTTCAGCTTGCTCCTTCCGACTGCTAAGGGCACTTGGGAAGGCAAGCGAGAGTCAACCACCTTCCTCTCCTAGTAGCCTCTAACGTGGTGCACACAAGCACGGCACATAGCCGCTTCGTTCACCGCCCTCGCCCTCGCCCACGCCTTGCTCCGCTTTCACTTGTCGGCGGCCAGAAGCCGCCGCAGGGGCGCCACATACCCAGCAGTGTGCGGGCAGCCAAGAGCTCGAGAACGCTGCTTCTGCCCAAGCCCGCCTAGGGCGTGCACCTTTGTTCTCAGAGTTCCGTGTAACAGTCTGCCTTTCTCGCAGTTCGAATGGAAATCGAAAGCTTTTCGCCTACGCCCTTCACAGAGATCCGTTGCTAGGACGAGAATGTCTTGTGGCCGGAGCTCGCCCCCGCCGCGAGGAAGCTGCTCTTAGCACCGCGTTGCAGGGACACGTCTCGCTTCTTGACTTCGTGCTTAGCGCTCTCCGAATTCGCTGCTAGCTCCGCGGTCCGTCTCAGCTTCAAGTAGCTGCGCTCGCAGTACATAGAGCTTCGCAAGGACCGAAGACCCGGAGGGACGTATCGCACACGACAATGTGCCAGGACAGAGACGTGTTCTACATTGTCCCTTCTCGTCATCCAGTTTGTGCCTCTGCTGCTTGTGCTGTTAGGAATCGCTCCTTGAAAGACGAGCGAGAGCGTCTTTCTGGGTGCATTGCACTGAGTGAGTGCTCGCTAGGGACTTTGCACTCGGAGCCAAGGCAACAGGGCGTGCTTGTCCGCAGAACTGAGAGCGCGCTGTTGGGCAGAGCTGAAACTGACCGCTGCAGTTCAGCTCTCTCCGGACGGCAGACGCCGAAGAACGAAGCCGCTTGCGAGCGGCGCAGTGCAGCGAAGAGCACACGAGCAGCCAAAGAGCTCCTTCACAATCGCTTTCACTTCTCAGTGCTCTTGCTGCTTGGAAAAGCAGCACACAGCCGTTGCACGCCAGGGCAAAAGCTGGGGCAGTGCCCGTCCTCACTCCTTCGCTGTGCTGTACTCCTTGCAGCTAGAGCGAAGCGAGAAGGACGCGAGGACGAAGAAGGCGTTCTTAAAGTAGCCCCTTGTCAGCAGCCCTGAAAGGGCGCATAACACACGGCGTCTCGCTGCCCTCCGTTCTACATACTCGCGTCTCCCTTTGCCGTCTTGCAAAAGTTGCTACCAGAGCAGAGGCGGCCAGATTGAAGAGGCACTGCTTAGGTTCACCTTCTCCTTACTGCACGTAAGCCACGTCAAGCTCCTCGCTGCACTCTGGATTTCCCTTCTCCGCGGCACTTAGCGTGGTGCTGTGTGTGTGCAACTCGGCGCCTAGAAGTGACCGCCAATGCTTTCAGAGCGGGCTGCAAGGGAACCAAGGAGCAGCACAAGCAGCAGTGCTTCAGCTTGCTCCTTCCGACTGCTAAGGGCACTTGGGAAGGCAAGCGAGAGTCAACCACCTTCCTCTCCTAGTAGCCTCTAACGTGGTGCACACAAGCACGGCACATAGCCGCTTCGTTCACCGCCCTCGCCCTCGCCCACGCCTTGCTCCGCTTTCACTTGTCGGCGGCCAGAAGCCGCCGCAGGGGCGCCACATACCCAGCAGTGTGCGGGCAGCCAAGAGCTCGAGAACGCTGCTTCTGCCCAAGCCCGCCTAGGGCGTGCACCTTTGTTCTCAGAGCTCCGTGTAACAGTCTGCCTTTCTCGCAGTTCGAATGGAAATCGAAAGCTTTTCGCCTACGCCCTTCACAGAGATCCGTTGCTAGGACGAGAATGTCTTGTGGCCGGAGCTCGCCCCCGCCGCGAGGAAGCTGCTCTTAGCACCGCGTTGCAGGGACACGTCTCGCTTCTTGACTTCGTGCTTAGCGCTCTCCGAATTCGCCGCTAGCTCCGCGGTCCGTCTCAGCTTCAAGTAGCTGCGCTCGCAGTACTTAGAGCTTCGCAAGGACCGAAGACCCGGAGGGACATATCGCACACGACAATGTGCCAGGACAAGGACGTTCTGCACTGAGTGGAGACAGAGACAGACCCAGAATTCTACACTGCCCCTTCTCTTCGGCCATCTTGTGCTCTGCTGCCTCTGCTGTGACGAATCGGTCCTTGAAAAACCAGCGAGAGCGTCTCTCCAGGCACTGAGTGTGAGCTCCCTAGGGACTTTTTCCACCTCCAAAAATACATGGGTAAGTCCTAAAAGTTTTGGTTTGATCAAGAATAGTTACGTCCAAGTATCGCTGTTCTAAACACCCTTGGTTTCAGTCTGAACTTAACTGCTTGTTTCTGTCTTTTTGCCTAGTGGCAATCTAATTCTAAGGTAACTAGATGTGTTAGATATCCATAAGTTACATCTCAGGTTAGGTGGGATAATTGGCTGGGAAGAAAATGGAATTGAGAATTTGGAAAGAATCCAAAGTGAGCTGATGTCACAATCCGAGATTCCCTTGGGTTCCAAATCCTTTCATTTGTGTTTTTGTGGGCTTTTTTGAAGGCGGTGTACAGTTGAAGCCATGATTTAGCTGCGGTGAGACCTGCTCTGCTGTAAAAGCATTATTTTCTCAGTGAGCATGGACAACAGTTAGAGTGTCGTCTTTTAAGATTCCCTGCACTCCACTTATGGTGGCAAAAGCAGTGCCTTGACTGTAATCATAAAAGTGATTACAGCTTCCTTGCTTTGACATCATGTAGGATGCTTCCTCCATCTGCTGTGGTCAGCATTAAGTAACAGATTTCTCAGTTTCTAGGAAGAGTCTAGCAAACAATCACCTTGCTCCTTCTCTTGCATTTATTCATCACTGCTATGCTGCTATACAGACAGATAGTCTGTTTATGATTCAACAATTCAATGGGACATCAAGTAAATAGCAAAGCAAAACTAACTACCGAAAGCACTATAAGGGCCAGAGATTAGCTTGGATCAAAACAGGTATTCTCCTAGCATTGTTTACAAACGACTCAGCATGTGAAACAGAAGGCACAATGTAGTTTGTGCCTTGTTTTGGGCATGCCCGGAAGAAGGAAATTCTGATTTCACATATGGGAAAAGAAATGTTGACATTTGAATGAGATTGTTCATACCCCAGAAAAGGTTGCTTTGAAAGGTTGTGGAAGTCCTGTGTGGAAACACGGCTTTACAAGTCCTTTCCACCAGGAGACAACAGCTGCAGAACATCTGGGTGTGCCAGTGTTGAGAGCACCAGCAAAGATCAAAGTGGAGAAGTTGGTGAACAATGGCAGTGGCCTGGGGGAGAGCAAGTGGGGTGCTGGCTGTGGGACCAGGGGAGTCCTGACTGATTTAGGAGGCGTGTGATGGTCTGTGCCAGCAAGCGGAGTAGTGCTGTGGCCTTGGCACACTGCGAATACTGGAATTCAGTGGGGTCACTGGGCAGGCTGAGTGTGTGAGCTGCTGGAGGGACCCAGGTTGCCCACATGTAAACATCCAGTCTCACTCTTGCCAGCCACAGAAAGGAGCAGGATGTGGCTGCTGGCGATGCCTGTCATGTATATGTAGTGTATATGCGTGCTATCCCAGCCTGCTGGGAACACTTCTTCTTTGGGACTGCTTGGGCTGAGGGAGAGAAAGCAGTGGTAGTTTCTGAGGTTTCGAGTTTGCTCGAGTTTCTCAGGCTGTTTCTGGAGCCACCCAGAGTTCTCTTCCTTGAAGCATTTCAAGTCCTGCTAATTTTCAAAATTCAAACAGACACAGCCCTAAGCTAGTTGATCTGACTTCAGAGCTATTCTTACGCTGAGCTGTTGGATGATCTGATCTCCTGAGATGTCTTCCATTTCAGTTTATGACCTGGTTCTTGTGAAAAATAGGATCTTTTAGCCTGGAGAAGAGAGGTTTCTGGAGAGACAGTATTGTGGCCTTTGAATATGTAAAGAGGGTATAAGACCAATGGAGAAAGACTTTTTAGGAAGGTTTGCAGAGAAAGGACAAGGGGACATGCTTTCAAACTGAGACTAGGTTTAGACTGGCTAAAAGGAAAAGCTTTTCTACAATGAAGCTGGTGAGACACTCAAACGGCTGTTCCAGAGAAGTTGTGGATGCCCCATCATTGAGAGTGCTCCTTATCAGTTTGGCTAGTCTTGAGCAATTTGATCTACTGTAAGATCTACCTGGCAAGGAAGTAGGACTAGGTGATCTTTAATCACAGACTGTTGTATGATTCCGTGAAAGACAGAATGCAATAAAGTTCATAATTCAGATTTTGGCGCAGACATATTTATAATTTCTCACTTTATGCATCATTGCAATGACAACTTGTTAGCTTCTGAAATGATTAGCTGAGATTGATTTCCTTCCTTAGTTTCATTTTCCCTGTTATTCCTTCACTCTTGGACCTTTTTTTCACTAGATTTCCTCTTTCAGTAAACTGCCCTTAAGTATCACTTTGCTCCCCACCTGGCTTTTTTTTTTTTTTTTTTTTTTCAATGACACCTTTTCACTGGTTCGTTTTGGGCCTTTGCTGCTTGAAGTCCAGCAGCCTCCTTGTCAGAGCATTACGGAGCTTTCTTTACAGCTTCATCACTATGCAAAAAGCCATAAATTACTGTGTTCCATCTCACATACCATCAAGTAGCACACTAATATTCCCTCTGCTGAATAGCTGGTTGGCTTACATAGACCAGCCAAAAACCAGGAAATCCAGATGGCAGCAAGAATCTTGTAGACTACTCCCGCTGTTCATTTAAATTCTGGAGAAGTCACGTGAGGTATCACATTCTCTTGAAAGAAGTGTCTATCATCTCGGACATTCTAGAATGGGCTATTAATATTGTCATGAGTTTCTGGCTAGACTTTTTAGTATGCCAATTCAAATTCAAATGATCTGAAATGATAGAACTTCAAGAATTGTTTTTCCCAGAATCGAAGTATGATGGAGTTATATAGGGAGAATCTTAATCTTAGTTATTCTATTCCATCTCACATCATGGCTGGGGGCAGGGAGAAGGGAGTATCTTTGGGGGACAATGGGTTCCGGTGTAGTCAGTAAGCTGGGCAGAGGCGCCATCAGGTATTGTCTGTTGTTGGGGGGGGGATTCATGTGAACTCTTCCTTTCTTGTACCCTGCCACCAGTATTGTTGCTAAAATTGTTTGTTTTCTCATCCAAGTGACAAAATCAGCACACTTAATGAGGGATGAAGAGGGAGCAGCGACCTCGGAACAGGAGGAAGAAGAAGCAGAGCCTGCTGTCCTCCAGAAGAAAAAAAACGCTACCAGCCAACTTTGCATCATCTGTGAACTTCCTGGGCGTGTACTCTATCCCCTTGTCCAGATCACTGAGCAAGATATTAAACAGGACTGGGCCCAAGACTGAGCCTTGGGGACCAGCTGGATGAACTCTATTTCCCACCACTCTGTGGGCCTGGCCATCACCCAGTTTGTCACCCAGCAAACAGCCCACCCATGCAAACCATAAGCAGACAGTTTCTTCAGGAGAATGATGTGAGACTCATTGCAAAAAAGATCAGGGAGATGCCTAGGAAGAGTCTCAGGTGAATCCAGGAGACTATAGTGGAGGACTATTCAGTTTTCCAATCAATTTGCTTAAAAAAACTCTACAAAACCGTAATAAAAAAACAAACAAAAAAAGCAGACCAAACAAACACACAAAACCCCCCATCCAATAATCCCCAAAGAGACAAAAAAAGCCCCCAAAAAAGCCCACCAAAAAACCCACCCAAAACTGAAAAAAAAGCCCCAAACCCAACACAAAAAATCAGGGTGAAGGTTTTTAGTAACTTTAAAAATAACAAAACAAAACGAAACAAAAAAACCCCAGAAAGTCACATTTCTAAAGGTGCTGTCCCAGCCTCTTCTCTCAGCAGGGAGGACATCCTGAAGTGGAGCCAGTTGGAAGAAAGCGGGACGGGGCAGCACCTGGGCCATTGTCACAGGACGGCCCTGTGGCTGCCCCACTGCCAAAACCTGGACACATAAATCAAACACAGGTATGCACATGTGCTTAGACACAGCAAAAATATATTTGTCTGAAAAGAATACAGGTCCATTTCTATCACTGGAAAGAGCATAATGCCTCGTCTCAGCTTTCTTTTCAGTCATTACAAATGTTTCGAAAATAAAGGAGTGCAGAAAATGGAAATATCCAAGATCAACATGAGGACCAGTAACAAAGATTCCATTTTTGAAACTGCATTGGGAATCCTCTGCAGAAATTGACTCAGAGCTCTAAGATTTACAAAAAAGACCAAGAGGATTGGAGTCAATACAACACAGTGTCTGGAGACTTCAGCTGGTTGCCTTGATTTCTCAAATATGATGGAGGAAGCACCTTAGCAACTACAGCTGCCAGTTCTCTCAGGGCCCTGACATGCCTCTGGGTGGGTGCCATGGTCTTGCATGCTCAGGTTCCTCAAGTGGTCTGAAAGCTGACCTGCTACTATGGGTTAGAATCAAGTCCACCAGTCCAATAACCTGAGAGATGTGGAAATAGTGACTGGCAGTAAAAATTGAGACCAACACTTGTTGAGTACCTCAGCCTTCTCCTTGTCTGTTGTCACTAGTCCTGTCTGGCTTATGGGGGTGGGGGGGGGGGGGGAATAGGGGAGGTGTGATAGGTTTCTTTTCATCTTCCTTTTCCCACTGAAATACCCGTAGGTGCCTTTATTATTCTTAGTTTTGGCATGCTTTTCCAAATTCAGCTTCAACTGAGCCTTAGCTATACTGATCCCATCCTCACACACTCATGTGTTACCACTGTATTTTTCCCATGATTTGTCTCGCTGTGTATCGTCTGCATATTACCTACTTGCATCACATCTATTAATTTTCAATAACCTTCTGGCTTTAACTTGCTTTCAAAAAAAAACCTTTTTGAACCTTTTCACCTCAGAAATTCACCTGGGAAACCCCAAATCCCCAGAATTCGACCCAAAATTCACCTGGCACCCCAAATTCACCCTCCAAATTCGCTCCAAAATGATTGGCAACTTTACACACTCCATTTTCCCACAAAAGGATCTAGAGCCCTGTGCGCTTCGTATACAAACTAAATGCAAAAAACCTTTCTATTCATTCTCAGCAAAAAGACGTCCTATTCCTCCTTCTTTTGGACAAAACTGCCTTCACTTTCAAACTTATTCTCTTGCTCGCTTACCTGCATAATGCTTAGTCCCTGTTCTGCATGCTCATTTTCTTCACTTTTACAAGGAATCCTCTCCTCATCTTCTTCTTCCTCTGCTTCAACATGCAAAAACAAACCAAAAATTGTCTCTTCTACAGAAAATGAGGGGAGAAAAGAACACAAATGATAACCAATACCCTGCCAAGTAGAAATTTCTTCTATATTTCAGTGACTGATAGGCAGAAAAAAATGAATTTCATCTGGGGAAAGAAAGACATTCTAGGAATATTCAGACTGCTATCTTGCCCCAGGTAAAACATTTACCATGGCCTTAGCGTTAATGAGCTTGTGAACATCAGCTGCCAAGAGGAAGGACATTTCCTCCAGTTTCACACAATACTTGGTCAGTACATCTGCTATCTGTGCAATCAAAGAATACAGAAAAGCAACAACAATGAAAAGTAGAACTCAAATATCAATTTCCCAAGTTAAAATCTACATGAACAAGACAATTTTTCCATTCAAGTGAATTCGATTTAATTAATTCATTAACTACATAAGTAGCATTCTCACGTTCAAGAACGGAATTCAAAGAATCAACGTTGCTTCTTCTGAGACATTGAAGCCTGAGTAGATCCCAACTTCAAATCTAGTAGGACGCCATGAAAGCAATACCTGCTACATTTAGTACATGTAAACTACAAAGACATCTAGAACAGCTCTAAAAGATGAGCAAACCCATGAACTTTGAAGGAGACGCTAGCAAGAAATGTGGAAATAGGCTTTATCTGCCCAGTGCTTTTCCCAAAAGCACGGGCACTCCTTGGCGTCAGTGAGAGTCTCTGTCTCATTATTCAGCAGCTGGCTTAGGGTAAAAAAGGATGCATGCAATCACTTCATTCCTGTTCATGACATAAACTTACTGCATCATCGTGGAAGCCATTTACTTGGAAATATAGCCTAAAAAATAGGTGTCAGACTGGGTACATATCTAGATTGCTATGAGCAAAACCAATTTCTTTTTAACAGGAAAGCCATACAATATGCCTGCCATGGCAAATATTAGTCTACTAGCCCTGCACTTCAACGGGCAGTGAGCAGTTCATGACACCAAATTTACGTTTGGCAAGGAGACAGTCTATTTATTACAAGCCCCTAGTTCTAGAACCAAGAATTCAGGAGTTGCTCATTCCCAATGAAAATCTGTCCATTTCATACCTTTGGGGTTTTATGCTTCTGTTCTTTACCTGTCTTGAGTGTGGCTTTCTTGTGAAGTCACTGATGGGTGTTTTTCCAACACATTTCTGCTGATTACACGGTAATTGCATGGCATCAGCAGACATCTCTGAATGTCTCTTGAAAGTATGCTTTTTACTCTTCCTAGAGGACCTTGTCTTCTTCTTTCCTTCACCCAAAAGGTGGGCTAAGTGAGCCTTCAAAGAACCATCATCTCAACAATTAGAATTCTTTCAAACCTACTGAATGGAGAACAGCGACAAAAAAATTTTAAAAAGACTAGTACGCGAAAGACAGCAGAAGAGAAAGGTAAAGTAATGAATCCTACATGCCACATGCATAACTCTCTTCATTCAAGGCTATTTTCAAAATGAGAAGAAAAAAAAAAAAAAAAAAAAAGATCATCTTTTCCTCAGAGAGGAAAAGAAAGTGGAAAGTGGAGTAACTGGATTGTGTTGCCTTGCCTACAGTTACCAGAAAAGTCAACAGCAGAGTTGAAAACTCCTGAAGCTGGCTAACTACGCCTCTAAATGTTTTACTACTGTGTTATGATTCTGTCTTCAGTTAATAGAACCCGATATACAACAAAGAGATGGGAGCACATGGAGATGCATTGGAGAGCCTACGCTGGAGGTAACACATTCATTTTTTACTCAAACAAATCCAAATTAGAAATGTTGAAAATGACCTGGGGCCATTTCAACAGCCAGCAAACTAACACAACCAACCTTTGGCTTTTATTCAATCCTTTGCTTATTTTACCTGGACCTTGAAGATCTGTCTGCAGCCTTCCTCTCTGCAAATATATCACACTCGTCCTATTGAGAACCCATGGCTCATCACAGCTGCTTCGCCACGCCTGCTTCCAGAAGAACTGGCAACTACAAGCTGGGAGCCAAGAGATACAACACTTCACTTGGAAAAGGGCCTTCCATGAATCCTAGAATCCCAGAATGGTTTGGACTGGAAGCGACCTTAGAGACAGAGTCTCTTCTTCCCACATCCTGACATGGGCAGGGACACTTTTCCACTAGTCCAGGTTGCTCCATGTCTGCTCCAGCCTGGCCCTGGACACTTCCTGCCATGGGGCTCCTACACAGCCTCTTTGAGCAACATGTGCCAGGCCTCAGCACCCACACAAGGAAGAATTCCTTTCCAATATCCCATCTACCCCAGCCCTCTGGCAGTTTGAAGCTATTCCCCCTTGTCCTGCGAGTCCAGAACCTTTTCCAAAGTCCCTCCCCAGCTATCTTGGAGCCCCAGCAGGCACTGCAAGGGGCTCGAAGGTCTCCCTGGAGCCTTCTGTTCTCCAGATTGGACACCCTCAGCTCTCCCAGACTGTCCTAGAGCAAAGAAGCTCCACCTTTCAAAGCACCTTAGAAGCCTCCTACCGGCCAAACTCGATGGCAACGCTGGCCTTCCGGGCCCTACGGATATCGCTTCCGGTGTCGTTCGGGGTCAATCCCGGCTCTCTCCCCGCCCCCCATGGGGCCCTCAGGCAATGCCGCTCCGACGCAGCTCCTGCCGCTGTCAGACCAGCGGGGGGGCGGGGGGCCAGCCCAGCCTCATCCACAATCCACACTGTCCTCGGCGGCTGCTGCGGGCTCATGGCGGCCCACACACCCGGAAGCAGAGCTCCGAACACAGAGGATCATAGCCCCACATTTGTGTTCGTCTCTGCACAAGGCAGGGCAGACTTGCCATGCCCGGACTTTTCAGTTCAGCACGAAAATGAGAATAAACCTGCGCCATGGGAGAGGAAACCTCTAAAGACTCCCTCATACGTGGTCGCTCAACTTAATGCCTAGGCACTTGCCATTCCTAAGGCTACACTAAAGCCCTTTTTACCTTGCGGGAAAGAAATGCCATTGTTCTGGTGTGCAGCTAAAGGCGGAGCACAGGCAGGCCAGGGCAAAAGCTGGGGCAGTGCCCGTCTTCACTCCTTCGCTGTGCTGTACTCCTTGCAGCTAGAGCGAAGCCAGATGGACGCGAGGAAGGACAAGGCGCTCTTAAAGTAGCCCCCTGTCAGCAGCCCTGAAAGGGCGCATAACACACGGCGTCTCGCTGCCCTCCGTTCTACATACTCGCGGCTCCCTTTGCCGACTTGCAAAAGTCGCTACCAGAGCAGAGGCGGCCAGATTGAAGAGGCTGTGCTTAGGTTCACCTTCTCCTTACTGCACGTAAGCCACGTCCAGCTCCTCGCTGCACTCTGGATTTCCCTTCTCCGCGGCACTTAGCGTGGTGCTGTGTGTGTGCAACTCGGCGCCTAGAAGTGACCGCCAATGCTTTCAGAGCGGGCTGCAAGGGAACCAAGGAGCAGCACAAGCAGCAGTGCTTCAGCTTGCTCCTTCCGACTGCTAAGGGCACTTGGGAAGGCAAGCGAGAGTCAACCACCTTCCTCTCCTAGTAGCCTCTAACGTGGTGCACACAAGCACGGCACATAGCCGCTTCGTTCACCGCCCTCGCCCTCGCCCACGCCTTGCTCCGCTTTCACTTGTCGGCGGCCAGAAGCCGCCGCAGGGGCGCCACATACCCAGCAGTGTGCGGGCAGCCAAGAGCTGGAGAACGCTGCTTCTGCCCAAGCCCGCCTAGGGCGTGCACCTTTGTTCTCAGAGCTCCGTGTAACAGTCTGCCTTTCTCGCAGTTCGAATGGAAATCGAAAGCTTTTCGCCTACGCCCTTCACAGAGATCCGTTGCTAGGACGAGAATGTCTTGTGGCCGGAGCTCGCCCCCGCCGCGAGGAAGCTGCTCTTAGCACCGCGTTGCAGGGACACGTCTCGCTTCTTGACTTCGTGCTTAGCGCTCTCCGAATTCGCTGCTAGCTCCGCGGTCCGTCTCAGCTTCAAGTAGCTGCGCTCGCAGTACATAGAGCTTCGCAAGGACCGAAGACCCGGAGGGACGTATCGCACACGACAATGTGCCAGGACAGAGACGTGTTCTACATTGTCCCTTCTCGTCATCCAGTTTGTGCCTCTGCTGCTTCTGCTGTTAGGAATCGCTCCTTGAAAGACGAGCGAGAGCGTCTTTCTGGGTGCATTGCACTGAGTGAGTGCTCGCTAAGGACTTTGCACTCGGAGCCAAGGCAACAGGGCGTGCTTGTCCGCAGAACTGAGAGCACGCTGTTGGGCAGAGCTGAAACTGACCGCTGGAGTTCAGCTCTCTCCGGACGGCAGACGCCGAAGAACGAAGCCGCTTGCGAGCGGCGCAGTGCAGCGAAGAGCACACGAGCAGCCAAAGAGCTCCTTCACAATCGCTTTCACTTCTCAGTGCTCTTGCTGCTTGGAAAAGCAGCACACAGCCGTTGCACGCCAGGGCAAAAGCTGGGGCAGTGCCCGTCCTCACTCCTTCGCTGTGCTGTACTCCTTGCAGCTAGAGCGAAGCGAGAAGGACGCGAGGACGAAGAAGGCGTTCTTAAAGTAGCCCCTTGTCAGCAGCCCTGAAAGGGCGCATAACACACGGCGTCTCGCTGCCCTCCGTTCTACATACTCGCGTCTCCCTTTGCCGTCTTGCAAAAGTTGCTACCAGAGCAGAGGCGGCCAGATTGAAGAGGCTGTGCTTAGGTTCACCTTCTCCTTACTGCACGTAAGCCACGTCAAGCTCCTCGCTGCACTCTGGATTTCCCTTCTCCGCGGCACTTAGCGTGGTGCTGTGTGTGTGCAACTCGGCGCCTAGAAGTGACCGCCAATGCTTTCAGAGCGGGCTGCAAGGGAACCAAGGAGCAGCACAAGCAGCAGTGCTTCAGCTTGCTCCTTCCGACTGCTAAGGGCACTTGGGAAGGCAAGCGAGAGTCAACCACCTTCCTCTCCTAGTAGCCTCTAACGTGGTGCACACAAGCACGGCACATAGCCGCTTCGTTCACCGCCCTCGCCCTCGCCCACGCCTTGCTCCGCTTTCACTTGTCGGCGGCCAGAAGCCGCCGCAGGGGCGCCACATACCCAGCAGTGTGCGGGCAGCCAAGAGCTCGAGAACGCTGCTTCTGCCCAAGCCCGCCTAGGGCGTGCACCTTTGTTCTCAGAGTTCCGTGTAACAGTCTGCCTTTCTCGCAGTTCGAATGGAAATCGAAAGCTTTTCGCCTACGCCCTTCACAGAGATCCGTTGCTAGGACGAGAATGTCTTGTGGCCGGAGCTCGCCCCCGCCGCGAGGAAGCTGCTCTTAGCACCGCGTTGCAGGGACACGTCTCGCTTCTTGACTTCGTGCTTAGCGCTCTCCGAATTCGCTGCTAGCTCCGCGGTCCGTCTCAGCTTCAAGTAGCTGCGCTCGCAGTACATAGAGCTTCGCAAGGACCGAAGACCCGGAGGGACGTATCGCACACGACAATGTGCCAGGACAGAGACGTGTTCTACATTGTCCCTTCTCGTCATCCAGTTTGTGCCTCTGCTGCTTGTGCTGTTAGGAATCGCTCCTTGAAAGACGAGCGAGAGCGTCTTTCTGGGTGCATTGCACTGAGTGAGTGCTCGCTAGGGACTTTGCACTCGGAGCCAAGGCAACAGGGCGTGCTTGTCCGCAGAACTGAGAGCGCGCTGTTGGGCAGAGCTGAAACTGACCGCTGCAGTTCAGCTCTCTCCGGACGGCAGACGCCGAAGAACGAAGCCGCTTGCGAGCGGCGCAGTGCAGCGAAGAGCACACGAGCAGCCAAAGAGCTCCTTCACAATCGCTTTCACTTCTCAGTGCTCTTGCTGCTTGGAAAAGCAGCACACAGCCGTTGCACGCCAGGGCAAAAGCTGGGGCAGTGCCCGTCCTCACTCCTTCGCTGTGCTGTACTCCTTGCAGCTAGAGCGAAGCGAGAAGGACGCGAGGACGAAGAAGGCGTTCTTAAAGTAGCCCCTTGTCAGCAGCCCTGAAAGGGCGCATAACACACGGCGTCTCGCTGCCCTCCGTTCTACATACTCGCGTCTCCCTTTGCCGTCTTGCAAAAGTTGCTACCAGAGCAGAGGCGGCCAGATTGAAGAGGCACTGCTTAGGTTCACCTTCTCCTTACTGCACGTAAGCCACGTCAAGCTCCTCGCTGCACTCTGGATTTCCCTTCTCCGCGGCACTTAGCGTGGTGCTGTGTGTGTGCAACTCGGCGCCTAGAAGTGACCGCCAATGCTTTCAGAGCGGGCTGCAAGGGAACCAAGGAGCAGCACAAGCAGCAGTGCTTCAGCTTGCTCCTTCCGACTGCTAAGGGCACTTGGGAAGGCAAGCGAGAGTCAACCACCTTCCTCTCCTAGTAGCCTCTAACGTGGTGCACACAAGCACGGCACATAGCCGCTTCGTTCACCGCCCTCGCCCTCGCCCACGCCTTGCTCCGCTTTCACTTGTCGGCGGCCAGAAGCCGCCGCAGGGGCGCCACATACCCAGCAGTGTGCGGGCAGCCAAGAGCTCGAGAACGCTGCTTCTGCCCAAGCCCGCCTAGGGCGTGCACCTTTGTTCTCAGAGCTCCGTGTAACAGTCTGCCTTTCTCGCAGTTCGAATGGAAATCGAAAGCTTTTCGCCTACGCCCTTCACAGAGATCCGTTGCTAGGACGAGAATGTCTTGTGGCCGGAGCTCGCCCCCGCCGCGAGGAAGCTGCTCTTAGCACCGCGTTGCAGGGACACGTCTCGCTTCTTGACTTCGTGCTTAGCGCTCTCCGAATTCGCCGCTAGCTCCGCGGTCCGTCTCAGCTTCGCTCGCAGCTGCGTAGCTGCGCTCGCAGTACTTAGAGCTTCGCAAGGACCGAAGACCCGGAGGGACATATCGCACACGACAATGTGCCAGGACAAGGACGTTCTGCACTGAGTGGAGACAGAGACAGACCCAGAATTCTACACTGCCCCTTCTCTTCGGCCATCTTGTGCTCTGCTGCCTCTGCTGTGACGAATCGGTCCTTGAAAAACCAGCGAGAGCGTCTCTCCAGGCACTGAGTGTGAGCTCCCTAGGGACTTTTTCCACCTCCAAAAATACATGGGTAAGTCCTAAAAGTTTTGGTTTGATCAAGAATAGTTACGTCCAAGTATCGCTGTTCTAAACACCCTTGGTTTCAGTCTGAACTTAACTGCTTGTTTCTGTCTTTTTGCCTAGTGGCAATCTAATTCTAAGGTAACTAGATGTGTTAGATATCCATAAGTTACATCTCAGGTTAGGTGGGATAATTGGCTGGGAAGAAAATGGAATTGAGAATTTGGAAAGAATCCAAAGTGAGCTGATGTCACAATCCGAGATTCCCTTGGGTTCCAAATCCTTTCATTTGTGTTTTTGTGGGCTTTTTTGAAGGCGGTGTACAGTTGAAGCCATGATTTAGCTGCGGTGAGACCTGCTCTGCTGTAAAAGCATTATTTTCTCAGTGAGCATGGACAACAGTTAGAGTGTCGTCTTTTAAGATTCCCTGCACTCCACTTATGGTGGCAAAAGCAGTGCCTTGACTGTAATCATAAAAGTGATTACAGCTTCCTTGCTTTGACATCATGTAGGATGCTTCCTCCATCTGCTGTGGTCAGCATTAAGTAACAGATTTCTCAGTTTCTAGGAAGAGTCTAGCAAACAATCACCTTGCTCCTTCTCTTGCATTTATTCATCACTGCTATGCTGCTATACAGACAGATAGTCTGTTTATGATTCAACAATTCAATGGGACATCAAGTAAATAGCAAAGCAAAACTAACTACCGAAAGCACTATAAGGGCCAGAGATTAGCTTGGATCAAAACAGGTATTCTCCTAGCATTGTTTACAAACGACTCAGCATGTGAAACAGAAGGCACAATGTAGTTTGTGCCTTGTTTTGGGCATGCCCGGAAGAAGGAAATTCTGATTTCACATATGGGAAAAGAAATGTTGACATTTGAATGAGATTGTTCATACCCCAGAAAAGGTTGCTTTGAAAGGTTGTGGAAGTCCTGTGTGGAAACACGGCTTTACAAGTCCTTTCCACCAGGAGACAACAGCTGCAGAACATCTGGGTGTGCCAGTGTTGAGAGCACCAGCAAAGATCAAAGTGGAGAAGTTGGTGAACAATGGCAGTGGCCTGGGGGAGAGCAAGTGGGGTGCTGGCTGTGGGACCAGGGGAGTCCTGACTGATTTAGGAGGCGTGTGATGGTCTGTGCCAGCAAGCGGAGTAGTGCTGTGGCCTTGGCACACTGCGAATACTGGAATTCAGTGGGGTCACTGGGCAGGCTGAGTGTGTGAGCTGCTGGAGGGACCCAGGTTGCCCACATGTAAACATCCAGTCTCACTCTTGCCAGCCACAGAAAGGAGCAGGATGTGGCTGCTGGCGATGCCTGTCATGTATATGTAGTGTATATGCGTGCTATCCCAGCCTGCTGGGAACACTTCTTCTTTGGGACTGCTTGGGCTGAGGGAGAGAAAGCAGTGGTAGTTTCTGAGGTTTCGAGTTTGCTCGAGTTTCTCAGGCTGTTTCTGGAGCCACCCAGAGTTCTCTTCCTTGAAGCATTTCAAGTCCTGCTAATTTTCAAAATTCAAACAGACACAGCCCTAAGCTAGTTGATCTGACTTCAGAGCTATTCTTACGCTGAGCTGTTGGATGATCTGATCTCCTGAGATGTCTTCCATTTCAGTTTATGACCTGGTTCTTGTGAAAAATAGGATCTTTTAGCCTGGAGAAGAGAGGTTTCTGGAGAGACAGTATTGTGGCCTTTGAATATGTAAAGAGGGTATAAGACCAATGGAGAAAGACTTTTTAGGAAGGTTTGCAGAGAAAGGACAAGGGGACATGCTTTCAAACTGAGACTAGGTTTAGACTGGCTAAAAGGAAAAGCTTTTCTACAATGAAGCTGGTGAGACACTCAAACGGCTGTTCCAGAGAAGTTGTGGATGCCCCATCATTGAGAGTGCTCCTTATCAGTTTGGCTAGTCTTGAGCAATTTGATCTACTGTAAGATCTACCTGGCAAGGAAGTAGGACTAGGTGATCTTTAATCACAGACTGTTGTATGATTCCGTGAAAGACAGAATGCAATAAAGTTCATAATTCAGATTTTGGCGCAGACATATTTATAATTTCTCACTTTATGCATCATTGCAATGACAACTTGTTAGCTTCTGAAATGATTAGCTGAGATTGATTTCCTTCCTTAGTTTCATTTTCCCTGTTATTCCTTCACTCTTGGACCTTTTTTTCACTAGATTTCCTCTTTCAGTAAACTGCCCTTAAGTATCACTTTGCTCCCCACCTGGCTTTTTTTTTTTTTTTTTTTTTTCAATGACACCTTTTCACTGGTTCGTTTTGGGCCTTTGCTGCTTGAAGTCCAGCAGCCTCCTTGTCAGAGCATTACGGAGCTTTCTTTACAGCTTCATCACTATGCAAAAAGCCATAAATTACTGTGTTCCATCTCACATACCATCAAGTAGCACACTAATATTCCCTCTGCTGAATAGCTGGTTGGCTTACATAGACCAGCCAAAAACCAGGAAATCCAGATGGCAGCAAGAATCTTGTAGACTACTCCCGCTGTTCATTTAAATTCTGGAGAAGTCACGTGAGGTATCACATTCTCTTGAAAGAAGTGTCTATCATCTCGGACATTCTAGAATGGGCTATTAATATTGTCATGAGTTTCTGGCTAGACTTTTTAGTATGCCAATTCAAATTCAAATGATCTGAAATGATAGAACTTCAAGAATTGTTTTTCCCAGAATCGAAGTATGATGGAGTTATATAGGGAGAATCTTAATCTTAGTTATTCTATTCCATCTCACATCATGGCTGGGGGCAGGGAGAAGGGAGTATCTTTGGGGGACAATGGGTTCCGGTGTAGTCAGTAAGCTGGGCAGAGGCGCCATCAGGTATTGTCTGTTGTTGGGGGGGGGATTCATGTGAACTCTTCCTTTCTTGTACCCTGCCACCAGTATTGTTGCTAAAATTGTTTGTTTTCTCATCCAAGTGACAAAATCAGCACACTTAATGAGGGATGAAGAGGGAGCAGCGACCTCGGAACAGGAGGAAGAAGAAGCAGAGCCTGCTGTCCTCCAGAAGAAAAAAAACGCTACCAGCCAACTTTGCATCATCTGTGAACTTCCTGGGCGTGTACTCTATCCCCTTGTCCAGATCACTGAGCAAGATATTAAACAGGACTGGGCCCAAGACTGAGCCTTGGGGACCAGCTGGATGAACTCTATTTCCCACCACTCTGTGGGCCTGGCCATCACCCAGTTTGTCACCCAGCAAACAGCCCACCCATGCAAACCATAAGCAGACAGTTTCTTCAGGAGAATGATGTGAGACTCATTGCAAAAAAGATCAGGGAGATGCCTAGGAAGAGTCTCAGGTGAATCCAGGAGACTATAGTGGAGGACTATTCAGTTTTCCAATCAATTTGCTTAAAAAAACTCTACAAAACCGTAATAAAAAAACAAACAAAAAAAGCAGACCAAACAAACACACAAAACCCCCCATCCAATAATCCCCAAAGAGACAAAAAAAGCCCCCAAAAAAGCCCACCAAAAAACCCACCCAAAACTGAAAAAAAAGCCCCAAACCCAACACAAAAAATCAGGGTGAAGGTTTTTAGTAACTTTAAAAATAACAAAACAAAACGAAACAAAAAAACCCCAGAAAGTCACATTTCTAAAGGTGCTGTCCCAGCCTCTTCTCTCAGCAGGGAGGACATCCTGAAGTGGAGCCAGTTGGAAGAAAGCGGGACGGGGCAGCACCTGGGCCATTGTCACAGGACGGCCCTGTGGCTGCCCCACTGCCAAAACCTGGACACATAAATCAAACACAGGTATGCACATGTGCTTAGACACAGCAAAAATATATTTGTCTGAAAAGAATACAGGTCCATTTCTATCACTGGAAAGAGCATAATGCCTCGTCTCAGCTTTCTTTTCAGTCATTACAAATGTTTCGAAAATAAAGGAGTGCAGAAAATGGAAATATCCAAGATCAACATGAGGACCAGTAACAAAGATTCCATTTTTGAAACTGCATTGGGAATCCTCTGCAGAAATTGACTCAGAGCTCTAAGATTTACAAAAAAGACCAAGAGGATTGGAGTCAATACAACACAGTGTCTGGAGACTTCAGCTGGTTGCCTTGATTTCTCAAATATGATGGAGGAAGCACCTTAGCAACTACAGCTGCCAGTTCTCTCAGGGCCCTGACATGCCTCTGGGTGGGTGCCATGGTCTTGCATGCTCAGGTTCCTCAAGTGGTCTGAAAGCTGACCTGCTACTATGGGTTAGAATCAAGTCCACCAGTCCAATAACCTGAGAGATGTGGAAATAGTGACTGGCAGTAAAAATTGAGACCAACACTTGTTGAGTACCTCAGCCTTCTCCTTGTCTGTTGTCACTAGTCCTGTCTGGCTTATGGGGGTGGGGGGGGGGGGGGAATAGGGGAGGTGTGATAGGTTTCTTTTCATCTTCCTTTTCCCACTGAAATACCCGTAGGTGCCTTTATTATTCTTAGTTTTGGCATGCTTTTCCAAATTCAGCTTCAACTGAGCCTTAGCTATACTGATCCCATCCTCACACACTCATGTGTTACCACTGTATTTTTCCCATGATTTGTCTCGCTGTGTATCGTCTGCATATTACCTACTTGCATCACATCTATTAATTTTCAATAACCTTCTGGCTTTAACTTGCTTTCAAAAAAAAACCTTTTTGAACCTTTTCACCTCAGAAATTCACCTGGGAAACCCCAAATCCCCAGAATTCGACCCAAAATTCACCTGGCACCCCAAATTCACCCTCCAAATTCGCTCCAAAATGATTGGCAACTTTACACACTCCATTTTCCCACAAAAGGATCTAGAGCCCTGTGCGCTTCGTATACAAACTAAATGCAAAAAACCTTTCTATTCATTCTCAGCAAAAAGACGTCCTATTCCTCCTTCTTTTGGACAAAACTGCCTTCACTTTCAAACTTATTCTCTTGCTCGCTTACCTGCATAATGCTTAGTCCCTGTTCTGCATGCTCATTTTCTTCACTTTTACAAGGAATCCTCTCCTCATCTTCTTCTTCCTCTGCTTCAACATGCAAAAACAAACCAAAAATTGTCTCTTCTACAGAAAATGAGGGGAGAAAAGAACACAAATGATAACCAATACCCTGCCAAGTAGAAATTTCTTCTATATTTCAGTGACTGATAGGCAGAAAAAAATGAATTTCATCTGGGGAAAGAAAGACATTCTAGGAATATTCAGACTGCTATCTTGCCCCAGGTAAAACATTTACCATGGCCTTAGCGTTAATGAGCTTGTGAACATCAGCTGCCAAGAGGAAGGACATTTCCTCCAGTTTCACACAATACTTGGTCAGTACATCTGCTATCTGTGCAATCAAAGAATACAGAAAAGCAACAACAATGAAAAGTAGAACTCAAATATCAATTTCCCAAGTTAAAATCTACATGAACAAGACAATTTTTCCATTCAAGTGAATTCGATTTAATTAATTCATTAACTACATAAGTAGCATTCTCACGTTCAAGAACGGAATTCAAAGAATCAACGTTGCTTCTTCTGAGACATTGAAGCCTGAGTAGATCCCAACTTCAAATCTAGTAGGACGCCATGAAAGCAATACCTGCTACATTTAGTACATGTAAACTACAAAGACATCTAGAACAGCTCTAAAAGATGAGCAAACCCATGAACTTTGAAGGAGACGCTAGCAAGAAATGTGGAAATAGGCTTTATCTGCCCAGTGCTTTTCCCAAAAGCACGGGCACTCCTTGGCGTCAGTGAGAGTCTCTGTCTCATTATTCAGCAGCTGGCTTAGGGTAAAAAAGGATGCATGCAATCACTTCATTCCTGTTCATGACATAAACTTACTGCATCATCGTGGAAGCCATTTACTTGGAAATATAGCCTAAAAAATAGGTGTCAGACTGGGTACATATCTAGATTGCTATGAGCAAAACCAATTTCTTTTTAACAGGAAAGCCATACAATATGCCTGCCATGGCAAATATTAGTCTACTAGCCCTGCACTTCAACGGGCAGTGAGCAGTTCATGACACCAAATTTACGTTTGGCAAGGAGACAGTCTATTTATTACAAGCCCCTAGTTCTAGAACCAAGAATTCAGGAGTTGCTCATTCCCAATGAAAATCTGTCCATTTCATACCTTTGGGGTTTTATGCTTCTGTTCTTTACCTGTCTTGAGTGTGGCTTTCTTGTGAAGTCACTGATGGGTGTTTTTCCAACACATTTCTGCTGATTACACGGTAATTGCATGGCATCAGCAGACATCTCTGAATGTCTCTTGAAAGTATGCTTTTTACTCTTCCTAGAGGACCTTGTCTTCTTCTTTCCTTCACCCAAAAGGTGGGCTAAGTGAGCCTTCAAAGAACCATCATCTCAACAATTAGAATTCTTTCAAACCTACTGAATGGAGAACAGCGACAAAAAAATTTTAAAAAGACTAGTACGCGAAAGACAGCAGAAGAGAAAGGTAAAGTAATGAATCCTACATGCCACATGCATAACTCTCTTCATTCAAGGCTATTTTCAAAATGAGAAGAAAAAAAAAAAAAAAAAAAAAGATCATCTTTTCCTCAGAGAGGAAAAGAAAGTGGAAAGTGGAGTAACTGGATTGTGTTGCCTTGCCTACAGTTACCAGAAAAGTCAACAGCAGAGTTGAAAACTCCTGAAGCTGGCTAACTACGCCTCTAAATGTTTTACTACTGTGTTATGATTCTGTCTTCAGTTAATAGAACCCGATATACAACAAAGAGATGGGAGCACATGGAGATGCATTGGAGAGCCTACGCTGGAGGTAACACATTCATTTTTTACTCAAACAAATCCAAATTAGAAATGTTGAAAATGACCTGGGGCCATTTCAACAGCCAGCAAACTAACACAACCAACCTTTGGCTTTTATTCAATCCTTTGCTTATTTTACCTGGACCTTGAAGATCTGTCTGCAGCCTTCCTCTCTGCAAATATATCACACTCGTCCTATTGAGAACCCATGGCTCATCACAGCTGCTTCGCCACGCCTGCTTCCAGAAGAACTGGCAACTACAAGCTGGGAGCCAAGAGATACAACACTTCACTTGGAAAAGGGCCTTCCATGAATCCTAGAATCCCAGAATGGTTTGGACTGGAAGCGACCTTAGAGACAGAGTCTCTTCTTCCCACATCCTGACATGGGCAGGGACACTTTTCCACTAGTCCAGGTTGCTCCATGTCTGCTCCAGCCTGGCCCTGGACACTTCCTGCCATGGGGCTCCTACACAGCCTCTTTGAGCAACATGTGCCAGGCCTCAGCACCCACACAAGGAAGAATTCCTTTCCAATATCCCATCTACCCCAGCCCTCTGGCAGTTTGAAGCTATTCCCCCTTGTCCTGCGAGTCCAGAACCTTTTCCAAAGTCCCTCCCCAGCTATCTTGGAGCCCCAGCAGGCACTGCAAGGGGCTCGAAGGTCTCCCTGGAGCCTTCTGTTCTCCAGATTGGACACCCTCAGCTCTCCCAGACTGTCCTAGAGCAAAGAAGCTCCACCTTTCAAAGCACCTTAGAAGCCTCCTACCGGCCAAACTCGATGGCAACGCTGGCCTTCCGGGCCCTACGGATATCGCTTCCGGTGTCGTTCGGGGTCAATCCCGGCTCTCTCCCCGCCCCCCATGGGGCCCTCAGGCAATGCCGCTCCGACGCAGCTCCTGCCGCTGTCAGACCAGCGGGGGGGCGGGGGGCCAGCCCAGCCTCATCCACAATCCACACTGTCCTCGGCGGCTGCTGCGGGCTCATGGCGGCCCACACACCCGGAAGCAGAGCTCCGAACACAGAGGATCATAGCCCCACATTTGTGTTCGTCTCTGCACAAGGCAGGGCAGACTTGCCATGCCCGGACTTTTCAGTTCAGCACGAAAATGAGAATAAACCTGCGCCATGGGAGAGGAAACCTCTAAAGACTCCCTCATACGTGGTCGCTCAACTTAATGCCTAGGCACTTGCCATTCCTAAGGCTACACTAAAGCCCTTTTTACCTTGCGGGAAAGAAATGCCATTGTTCTGGTGTGCAGCTAAAGGCGGAGCACAGGCAGGCCAGGGCAAAAGCTGGGGCAGTGCCCGTCTTCACTCCTTCGCTGTGCTGTACTCCTTGCAGCTAGAGCGAAGCCAGATGGACGCGAGGAAGGACAAGGCGCTCTTAAAGTAGCCCCCTGTCAGCAGCCCTGAAAGGGCGCATAACACACGGCGTCTCGCTGCCCTCCGTTCTACATACTCGCGGCTCCCTTTGCCGACTTGCAAAAGTTGCTACCAGAGCAGAGGCGGCCAGATTGAAGAGGCAGAGCCTAGGGTCACCTTCTCCTTACTGCACGTAAGCCACGTCCAGCTCCTCGCTGCACTCTGGATTTCCCTTCTCCGCGGCACTTAGCGTGGTGCTGTGTGTGTGCAACTCGGCGCCTAGAAGTGACCGCCAATGCTTTCAGAGCGGGCTGCAAGGGAACCAAGGAGCAGCACAAGCAGCAGTGCTTCAGCTTGCTCCTTCCGACTGCTAAGGGCACTTGGGAAGGCAAGCGAGAGTCAACCACCTTCCTCTCCTAGTAGCCTCTAACGTGGTGCACACAAGCACGGCACATAGCCGCTTCGTTCACCGCCCTCGCCCTCGCCCACGCCTTGCTCCGCTTTCACTTGCCGGCGGCCAGAAGCCGCCGCAGGGGCGCCACATACCCAGCAGTGTGCGGGCAGCCAAGAGCTCGAGAACGCTGCTTCTGCCCAAGCCCGCCTAGGGCGTGCACCTTTGTTCTCAGAGCTCCGTGTAACAGTCTGCCTTTCTCGCAGTTCGAATGGAAATCGAAAGCTTTTCGCCTACGCCCTTCACAGAGATCCGTTGCTAGGACGAGAATGTCTCGTGGCCGGAGCTCGCCCCCGCCGCGAGGAAGCTGCTCTTAGCACCGCGTTGCAGGGACACGTCTCGCTTCTTGACTTCGTGCTTAGCGCTCTCCGAATTCGCCGCTAGCTCCGCGGTCCTTCTCAGCTTCAAGTAGCTGCGCTCGCAGTACATAGAGCTTTGCAAGGACCGAAGACCCGGAGGGACGTATCGCACACGACAATGTGCCAGGACAGAGACGTGTTCTACATTGTCCCTTCTCGTCATCCAGTTTGTGCCTCTGCTGCTTCTGCTGTTAGGAATCGCTCCTTGAAAGACGAGCGAGAGCGTCTTTCTGGGTGCATTGCACTGAGTGAGTGCTCGCTAAGGACTTTGCACTCGGAGCCAAGGCAACAGGGCGTGCTTGTCCGCAGAACTGAGAGCACGCTGTTGGGCAGAGCTGAAACTGACCGCTGGAGTTCAGCTCTCTCCGGACGGCAGACGCCGAAGAACGAAGCCGCTTGCGAGCGGCGCAGTGCAGCGAAGAGCACACGAGCAGCCAAAGAGCTCCTTCACAATCGCTTTCACTTCTCAGTGCTCTTGCTGCTTGGAAAAGCAGCACACAGCCGTTGCACGCCAGGGCAAAAGCTGGGGCAGTGCCCGTCCTCACTCCTTCGCTGTGCTGTACTCCTTGCAGCTAGAGCGAAGCGAGAAGGACGCGAGGACGAAGAAGGCGTTCTTAAAGTAGCCCCTTGTCAGCAGCCCTGAAAGGGCGCATAACACACGGCGTCTCGCTGCCCTCCGTTCTACATACTCGCGTCTCCCTTTGCCGTCTTGCAAAAGTTGCTACCAGAGCAGAGGCGGCCAGATTGAAGAGGCTGTGCTTAGGTTCACCTTCTCCTTACTGCACGTAAGCCACGTCAAGCTCCTCGCTGCACTCTGGATTTCCCTTCTCCGCGGCACTTAGCGTGGTGCTGTGTGTGTGCAACTCGGCGCCTAGAAGTGACCGCCAATGCTTTCAGAGCGGGCTGCAAGGGAACCAAGGAGCAGCACAAGCAGCAGTGCTTCAGCTTGCTCCTTCCGACTGCTAAGGGCACTTGGGAAGGCAAGCGAGAGTCAACCACCTTCCTCTCCTAGTAGCCTCTAACGTGGTGCACACAAGCACGGCACATAGCCGCTTCGTTCACCGCCCTCGCCCTCGCCCACGCCTTGCTCCGCTTTCACTTGTCGGCGGCCAGAAGCCGCCGCAGGGGCGCCACATACCCAGCAGTGTGCGGGCAGCCAAGAGCTCGAGAACGCTGCTTCTGCCCAAGCCCGCCTAGGGCGTGCACCTTTGTTCTCAGAGTTCCGTGTAACAGTCTGCCTTTCTCGCAGTTCGAATGGAAATCGAAAGCTTTTCGCCTACGCCCTTCACAGAGATCCGTTGCTAGGACGAGAATGTCTTGTGGCCGGAGCTCGCCCCCGCCGCGAGGAAGCTGCTCTTAGCACCGCGTTGCAGGGACACGTCTCGCTTCTTGACTTCGTGCTTAGCGCTCTCCGAATTCGCTGCTAGCTCCGCGGTCCGTCTCAGCTTCAAGTAGCTGCGCTCGCAGTACATAGAGCTTCGCAAGGACCGAAGACCCGGAGGGACGTATCGCACACGACAATGTGCCAGGACAGAGACGTGTTCTACATTGTCCCTTCTCGTCATCCAGTTTGTGCCTCTGCTGCTTGTGCTGTTAGGAATCGCTCCTTGAAAGACGAGCGAGAGCGTCTTTCTGGGTGCATTGCACTGAGTGAGTGCTCGCTAGGGACTTTGCACTCGGAGCCAAGGCAACAGGGCGTGCTTGTCCGCAGAACTGAGAGCGCGCTGTTGGGCAGAGCTGAAACTGACCGCTGCAGTTCAGCTCTCTCCGGACGGCAGACGCCGAAGAACGAAGCCGCTTGCGAGCGGCGCAGTGCAGCGAAGAGCACACGAGCAGCCAAAGAGCTCCTTCACAATCGCTTTCACTTCTCAGTGCTCTTGCTGCTTGGAAAAGCAGCACACAGCCGTTGCACGCCAGGGCAAAAGCTGGGGCAGTGCCCGTCCTCACTCCTTCGCTGTGCTGTACTCCTTGCAGCTAGAGCGAAGCGAGAAGGACGCGAGGACGAAGAAGGCGTTCTTAAAGTAGCCCCTTGTCAGCAGCCCTGAAAGGGCGCATAACACACGGCGTCTCGCTGCCCTCCGTTCTACATACTCGCGTCTCCCTTTGCCGTCTTGCAAAAGTTGCTACCAGAGCAGAGGCGGCCAGATTGAAGAGGCACTGCTTAGGTTCACCTTCTCCTTACTGCACGTAAGCCACGTCAAGCTCCTCGCTGCACTCTGGATTTCCCTTCTCCGCGGCACTTAGCGTGGTGCTGTGTGTGTGCAACTCGGCGCCTAGAAGTGACCGCCAATGCTTTCAGAGCGGGCTGCAAGGGAACCAAGGAGCAGCACAAGCAGCAGTGCTTCAGCTTGCTCCTTCCGACTGCTAAGGGCACTTGGGAAGGCAAGCGAGAGTCAACCACCTTCCTCTCCTAGTAGCCTCTAACGTGGTGCACACAAGCACGGCACATAGCCGCTTCGTTCACCGCCCTCGCCCTCGCCCACGCCTTGCTCCGCTTTCACTTGTCGGCGGCCAGAAGCCGCCGCAGGGGCGCCACATACCCAGCAGTGTGCGGGCAGCCAAGAGCTCGAGAACGCTGCTTCTGCCCAAGCCCGCCTAGGGCGTGCACCTTTGTTCTCAGAGCTCCGTGTAACAGTCTGCCTTTCTCGCAGTTCGAATGGAAATCGAAAGCTTTTCGCCTACGCCCTTCACAGAGATCCGTTGCTAGGACGAGAATGTCTTGTGGCCGGAGCTCGCCCCCGCCGCGAGGAAGCTGCTCTTAGCACCGCGTTGCAGGGACACGTCTCGCTTCTTGACTTCGTGCTTAGCGCTCTCCGAATTCGCCGCTAGCTCCGCGGTCCGTCTCAGCTTCGCTCGCAGCTGCGTAGCTGCGCTCGCAGTACTTAGAGCTTCGCAAGGACCGAAGACCCGGAGGGACATATCGCACACGACAATGTGCCAGGACAAGGACGTTCTGCACTGAGTGGAGACAGAGACAGACCCAGAATTCTACACTGCCCCTTCTCTTCGGCCATCTTGTGCTCTGCTGCCTCTGCTGTGACGAATCGGTCCTTGAAAAACCAGCGAGAGCGTCTCTCCAGGCACTGAGTGTGAGCTCCCTAGGGACTTTTTCCACCTCCAAAAATACATGGGTAAGTCCTAAAAGTTTTGGTTTGATCAAGAATAGTTACGTCCAAGTATCGCTGTTCTAAACACCCTTGGTTTCAGTCTGAACTTAACTGCTTGTTTCTGTCTTTTTGCCTAGTGGCAATCTAATTCTAAGGTAACTAGATGTGTTAGATATCCATAAGTTACATCTCAGGTTAGGTGGGATAATTGGCTGGGAAGAAAATGGAATTGAGAATTTGGAAAGAATCCAAAGTGAGCTGATGTCACAATCCGAGATTCCCTTGGGTTCCAAATCCTTTCATTTGTGTTTTTGTGGGCTTTTTTGAAGGCGGTGTACAGTTGAAGCCATGATTTAGCTGCGGTGAGACCTGCTCTGCTGTAAAAGCATTATTTTCTCAGTGAGCATGGACAACAGTTAGAGTGTCGTCTTTTAAGATTCCCTGCACTCCACTTATGGTGGCAAAAGCAGTGCCTTGACTGTAATCATAAAAGTGATTACAGCTTCCTTGCTTTGACATCATGTAGGATGCTTCCTCCATCTGCTGTGGTCAGCATTAAGTAACAGATTTCTCAGTTTCTAGGAAGAGTCTAGCAAACAATCACCTTGCTCCTTCTCTTGCATTTATTCATCACTGCTATGCTGCTATACAGACAGATAGTCTGTTTATGATTCAACAATTCAATGGGACATCAAGTAAATAGCAAAGCAAAACTAACTACCGAAAGCACTATAAGGGCCAGAGATTAGCTTGGATCAAAACAGGTATTCTCCTAGCATTGTTTACAAACGACTCAGCATGTGAAACAGAAGGCACAATGTAGTTTGTGCCTTGTTTTGGGCATGCCCGGAAGAAGGAAATTCTGATTTCACATATGGGAAAAGAAATGTTGACATTTGAATGAGATTGTTCATACCCCAGAAAAGGTTGCTTTGAAAGGTTGTGGAAGTCCTGTGTGGAAACACGGCTTTACAAGTCCTTTCCACCAGGAGACAACAGCTGCAGAACATCTGGGTGTGCCAGTGTTGAGAGCACCAGCAAAGATCAAAGTGGAGAAGTTGGTGAACAATGGCAGTGGCCTGGGGGAGAGCAAGTGGGGTGCTGGCTGTGGGACCAGGGGAGTCCTGACTGATTTAGGAGGCGTGTGATGGTCTGTGCCAGCAAGCGGAGTAGTGCTGTGGCCTTGGCACACTGCGAATACTGGAATTCAGTGGGGTCACTGGGCAGGCTGAGTGTGTGAGCTGCTGGAGGGACCCAGGTTGCCCACATGTAAACATCCAGTCTCACTCTTGCCAGCCACAGAAAGGAGCAGGATGTGGCTGCTGGCGATGCCTGTCATGTATATGTAGTGTATATGCGTGCTATCCCAGCCTGCTGGGAACACTTCTTCTTTGGGACTGCTTGGGCTGAGGGAGAGAAAGCAGTGGTAGTTTCTGAGGTTTCGAGTTTGCTCGAGTTTCTCAGGCTGTTTCTGGAGCCACCCAGAGTTCTCTTCCTTGAAGCATTTCAAGTCCTGCTAATTTTCAAAATTCAAACAGACACAGCCCTAAGCTAGTTGATCTGACTTCAGAGCTATTCTTACGCTGAGCTGTTGGATGATCTGATCTCCTGAGATGTCTTCCATTTCAGTTTATGACCTGGTTCTTGTGAAAAATAGGATCTTTTAGCCTGGAGAAGAGAGGTTTCTGGAGAGACAGTATTGTGGCCTTTGAATATGTAAAGAGGGTATAAGACCAATGGAGAAAGACTTTTTAGGAAGGTTTGCAGAGAAAGGACAAGGGGACATGCTTTCAAACTGAGACTAGGTTTAGACTGGCTAAAAGGAAAAGCTTTTCTACAATGAAGCTGGTGAGACACTCAAACGGCTGTTCCAGAGAAGTTGTGGATGCCCCATCATTGAGAGTGCTCCTTATCAGTTTGGCTAGTCTTGAGCAATTTGATCTACTGTAAGATCTACCTGGCAAGGAAGTAGGACTAGGTGATCTTTAATCACAGACTGTTGTATGATTCCGTGAAAGACAGAATGCAATAAAGTTCATAATTCAGATTTTGGCGCAGACATATTTATAATTTCTCACTTTATGCATCATTGCAATGACAACTTGTTAGCTTCTGAAATGATTAGCTGAGATTGATTTCCTTCCTTAGTTTCATTTTCCCTGTTATTCCTTCACTCTTGGACCTTTTTTTCACTAGATTTCCTCTTTCAGTAAACTGCCCTTAAGTATCACTTTGCTCCCCACCTGGCTTTTTTTTTTTTTTTTTTTTTTCAATGACACCTTTTCACTGGTTCGTTTTGGGCCTTTGCTGCTTGAAGTCCAGCAGCCTCCTTGTCAGAGCATTACGGAGCTTTCTTTACAGCTTCATCACTATGCAAAAAGCCATAAATTACTGTGTTCCATCTCACATACCATCAAGTAGCACACTAATATTCCCTCTGCTGAATAGCTGGTTGGCTTACATAGACCAGCCAAAAACCAGGAAATCCAGATGGCAGCAAGAATCTTGTAGACTACTCCCGCTGTTCATTTAAATTCTGGAGAAGTCACGTGAGGTATCACATTCTCTTGAAAGAAGTGTCTATCATCTCGGACATTCTAGAATGGGCTATTAATATTGTCATGAGTTTCTGGCTAGACTTTTTAGTATGCCAATTCAAATTCAAATGATCTGAAATGATAGAACTTCAAGAATTGTTTTTCCCAGAATCGAAGTATGATGGAGTTATATAGGGAGAATCTTAATCTTAGTTATTCTATTCCATCTCACATCATGGCTGGGGGCAGGGAGAAGGGAGTATCTTTGGGGGACAATGGGTTCCGGTGTAGTCAGTAAGCTGGGCAGAGGCGCCATCAGGTATTGTCTGTTGTTGGGGGGGGGATTCATGTGAACTCTTCCTTTCTTGTACCCTGCCACCAGTATTGTTGCTAAAATTGTTTGTTTTCTCATCCAAGTGACAAAATCAGCACACTTAATGAGGGATGAAGAGGGAGCAGCGACCTCGGAACAGGAGGAAGAAGAAGCAGAGCCTGCTGTCCTCCAGAAGAAAAAAAACGCTACCAGCCAACTTTGCATCATCTGTGAACTTCCTGGGCGTGTACTCTATCCCCTTGTCCAGATCACTGAGCAAGATATTAAACAGGACTGGGCCCAAGACTGAGCCTTGGGGACCAGCTGGATGAACTCTATTTCCCACCACTCTGTGGGCCTGGCCATCACCCAGTTTGTCACCCAGCAAACAGCCCACCCATGCAAACCATAAGCAGACAGTTTCTTCAGGAGAATGATGTGAGACTCATTGCAAAAAAGATCAGGGAGATGCCTAGGAAGAGTCTCAGGTGAATCCAGGAGACTATAGTGGAGGACTATTCAGTTTTCCAATCAATTTGCTTAAAAAAACTCTACAAAACCGTAATAAAAAAACAAACAAAAAAAGCAGACCAAACAAACACACAAAACCCCCCATCCAATAATCCCCAAAGAGACAAAAAAAGCCCCCAAAAAAGCCCACCAAAAAACCCACCCAAAACTGAAAAAAAAGCCCCAAACCCAACACAAAAAATCAGGGTGAAGGTTTTTAGTAACTTTAAAAATAACAAAACAAAACGAAACAAAAAAACCCCAGAAAGTCACATTTCTAAAGGTGCTGTCCCAGCCTCTTCTCTCAGCAGGGAGGACATCCTGAAGTGGAGCCAGTTGGAAGAAAGCGGGACGGGGCAGCACCTGGGCCATTGTCACAGGACGGCCCTGTGGCTGCCCCACTGCCAAAACCTGGACACATAAATCAAACACAGGTATGCACATGTGCTTAGACACAGCAAAAATATATTTGTCTGAAAAGAATACAGGTCCATTTCTATCACTGGAAAGAGCATAATGCCTCGTCTCAGCTTTCTTTTCAGTCATTACAAATGTTTCGAAAATAAAGGAGTGCAGAAAATGGAAATATCCAAGATCAACATGAGGACCAGTAACAAAGATTCCATTTTTGAAACTGCATTGGGAATCCTCTGCAGAAATTGACTCAGAGCTCTAAGATTTACAAAAAAGACCAAGAGGATTGGAGTCAATACAACACAGTGTCTGGAGACTTCAGCTGGTTGCCTTGATTTCTCAAATATGATGGAGGAAGCACCTTAGCAACTACAGCTGCCAGTTCTCTCAGGGCCCTGACATGCCTCTGGGTGGGTGCCATGGTCTTGCATGCTCAGGTTCCTCAAGTGGTCTGAAAGCTGACCTGCTACTATGGGTTAGAATCAAGTCCACCAGTCCAATAACCTGAGAGATGTGGAAATAGTGACTGGCAGTAAAAATTGAGACCAACACTTGTTGAGTACCTCAGCCTTCTCCTTGTCTGTTGTCACTAGTCCTGTCTGGCTTATGGGGGTGGGGGGGGGGGGGGAATAGGGGAGGTGTGATAGGTTTCTTTTCATCTTCCTTTTCCCACTGAAATACCCGTAGGTGCCTTTATTATTCTTAGTTTTGGCATGCTTTTCCAAATTCAGCTTCAACTGAGCCTTAGCTATACTGATCCCATCCTCACACACTCATGTGTTACCACTGTATTTTTCCCATGATTTGTCTCGCTGTGTATCGTCTGCATATTACCTACTTGCATCACATCTATTAATTTTCAATAACCTTCTGGCTTTAACTTGCTTTCAAAAAAAAACCTTTTTGAACCTTTTCACCTCAGAAATTCACCTGGGAAACCCCAAATCCCCAGAATTCGACCCAAAATTCACCTGGCACCCCAAATTCACCCTCCAAATTCGCTCCAAAATGATTGGCAACTTTACACACTCCATTTTCCCACAAAAGGATCTAGAGCCCTGTGCGCTTCGTATACAAACTAAATGCAAAAAACCTTTCTATTCATTCTCAGCAAAAAGACGTCCTATTCCTCCTTCTTTTGGACAAAACTGCCTTCACTTTCAAACTTATTCTCTTGCTCGCTTACCTGCATAATGCTTAGTCCCTGTTCTGCATGCTCATTTTCTTCACTTTTACAAGGAATCCTCTCCTCATCTTCTTCTTCCTCTGCTTCAACATGCAAAAACAAACCAAAAATTGTCTCTTCTACAGAAAATGAGGGGAGAAAAGAACACAAATGATAACCAATACCCTGCCAAGTAGAAATTTCTTCTATATTTCAGTGACTGATAGGCAGAAAAAAATGAATTTCATCTGGGGAAAGAAAGACATTCTAGGAATATTCAGACTGCTATCTTGCCCCAGGTAAAACATTTACCATGGCCTTAGCGTTAATGAGCTTGTGAACATCAGCTGCCAAGAGGAAGGACATTTCCTCCAGTTTCACACAATACTTGGTCAGTACATCTGCTATCTGTGCAATCAAAGAATACAGAAAAGCAACAACAATGAAAAGTAGAACTCAAATATCAATTTCCCAAGTTAAAATCTACATGAACAAGACAATTTTTCCATTCAAGTGAATTCGATTTAATTAATTCATTAACTACATAAGTAGCATTCTCACGTTCAAGAACGGAATTCAAAGAATCAACGTTGCTTCTTCTGAGACATTGAAGCCTGAGTAGATCCCAACTTCAAATCTAGTAGGACGCCATGAAAGCAATACCTGCTACATTTAGTACATGTAAACTACAAAGACATCTAGAACAGCTCTAAAAGATGAGCAAACCCATGAACTTTGAAGGAGACGCTAGCAAGAAATGTGGAAATAGGCTTTATCTGCCCAGTGCTTTTCCCAAAAGCACGGGCACTCCTTGGCGTCAGTGAGAGTCTCTGTCTCATTATTCAGCAGCTGGCTTAGGGTAAAAAAGGATGCATGCAATCACTTCATTCCTGTTCATGACATAAACTTACTGCATCATCGTGGAAGCCATTTACTTGGAAATATAGCCTAAAAAATAGGTGTCAGACTGGGTACATATCTAGATTGCTATGAGCAAAACCAATTTCTTTTTAACAGGAAAGCCATACAATATGCCTGCCATGGCAAATATTAGTCTACTAGCCCTGCACTTCAACGGGCAGTGAGCAGTTCATGACACCAAATTTACGTTTGGCAAGGAGACAGTCTATTTATTACAAGCCCCTAGTTCTAGAACCAAGAATTCAGGAGTTGCTCATTCCCAATGAAAATCTGTCCATTTCATACCTTTGGGGTTTTATGCTTCTGTTCTTTACCTGTCTTGAGTGTGGCTTTCTTGTGAAGTCACTGATGGGTGTTTTTCCAACACATTTCTGCTGATTACACGGTAATTGCATGGCATCAGCAGACATCTCTGAATGTCTCTTGAAAGTATGCTTTTTACTCTTCCTAGAGGACCTTGTCTTCTTCTTTCCTTCACCCAAAAGGTGGGCTAAGTGAGCCTTCAAAGAACCATCATCTCAACAATTAGAATTCTTTCAAACCTACTGAATGGAGAACAGCGACAAAAAAATTTTAAAAAGACTAGTACGCGAAAGACAGCAGAAGAGAAAGGTAAAGTAATGAATCCTACATGCCACATGCATAACTCTCTTCATTCAAGGCTATTTTCAAAATGAGAAGAAAAAAAAAAAAAAAAAAAAAGATCATCTTTTCCTCAGAGAGGAAAAGAAAGTGGAAAGTGGAGTAACTGGATTGTGTTGCCTTGCCTACAGTTACCAGAAAAGTCAACAGCAGAGTTGAAAACTCCTGAAGCTGGCTAACTACGCCTCTAAATGTTTTACTACTGTGTTATGATTCTGTCTTCAGTTAATAGAACCCGATATACAACAAAGAGATGGGAGCACATGGAGATGCATTGGAGAGCCTACGCTGGAGGTAACACATTCATTTTTTACTCAAACAAATCCAAATTAGAAATGTTGAAAATGACCTGGGGCCATTTCAACAGCCAGCAAACTAACACAACCAACCTTTGGCTTTTATTCAATCCTTTGCTTATTTTACCTGGACCTTGAAGATCTGTCTGCAGCCTTCCTCTCTGCAAATATATCACACTCGTCCTATTGAGAACCCATGGCTCATCACAGCTGCTTCGCCACGCCTGCTTCCAGAAGAACTGGCAACTACAAGCTGGGAGCCAAGAGATACAACACTTCACTTGGAAAAGGGCCTTCCATGAATCCTAGAATCCCAGAATGGTTTGGACTGGAAGCGACCTTAGAGACAGAGTCTCTTCTTCCCACATCCTGACATGGGCAGGGACACTTTTCCACTAGTCCAGGTTGCTCCATGTCTGCTCCAGCCTGGCCCTGGACACTTCCTGCCATGGGGCTCCTACACAGCCTCTTTGAGCAACATGTGCCAGGCCTCAGCACCCACACAAGGAAGAATTCCTTTCCAATATCCCATCTACCCCAGCCCTCTGGCAGTTTGAAGCTATTCCCCCTTGTCCTGCGAGTCCAGAACCTTTTCCAAAGTCCCTCCCCAGCTATCTTGGAGCCCCAGCAGGCACTGCAAGGGGCTCGAAGGTCTCCCTGGAGCCTTCTGTTCTCCAGATTGGACACCCTCAGCTCTCCCAGACTGTCCTAGAGCAAAGAAGCTCCACCTTTCAAAGCACCTTAGAAGCCTCCTACCGGCCAAACTCGATGGCAACGCTGGCCTTCCGGGCCCTACGGATATCGCTTCCGGTGTCGTTCGGGGTCAATCCCGGCTCTCTCCCCGCCCCCCATGGGGCCCTCAGGCAATGCCGCTCCGACGCAGCTCCTGCCGCTGTCAGACCAGCGGGGGGGCGGGGGGCCAGCCCAGCCTCATCCACAATCCACACTGTCCTCGGCGGCTGCTGCGGGCTCATGGCGGCCCACACACCCGGAAGCAGAGCTCCGAACACAGAGGATCATAGCCCCACATTTGTGTACGTCTCTGCACAAGGCAGGGCAGACTTGCCATGCCCGGACTTTTCAGTTCAGCACGAAAATGAGAATAAACCTGCGCCATGGGAGAGGAAACCTCTAAAGACTCCCTCATACGTGGTCGCTCAACTTAATGCCTAGGCACTTGCCATTCCTAAGGCTACACTAAAGCCCTTTTTACCTTGCGGGAAAGAAATGCCATTGTTCTGGTGTGCAGCTAAAGGCGGAGCACAGGCAGGCCAGGGCAAAAGCTGGGGCAGTGCCCGTCTTCACTCCTTCGCTGTGCTGTACTCCTTGCAGCTAGAGCGAAGCCAGATGGACGCGAGGAAGGACAAGGCGCTCTTAAAGTAGCCCCCTGTCAGCAGCCCTGAAAGGGCGCATAACACA
Source organism: Sturnus vulgaris (assembly GCF_052056855.1). NCBI lineage: Eukaryota > Metazoa > Chordata > Aves > Passeriformes > Sturnidae > Sturnus > Sturnus vulgaris. Next base: position 45,204 of record NW_028276420.1, read on the forward strand.
CGGCGTCTCGCTGCCCTCCGTTCTACATACTCGCGGCTCCCTTTGCCGACTTGCAAAAGTTGCTACCAGAGCAGAGGCGGCCAGATTGAAGAGGCAGAGCCTAGGGTCACCTTCTCCTTACTGCACGTAAGCCACGTCCAGCTCCTCGCTGCACTCTGGATTTCCCTTCTCCGCGGCACTTAGCGTGGTGCTGTGTGTGTGCAACTCGGCGCCTAGAAGTGACCGCCAATGCTTTCAGAGCGGGCTGCAAGGGAACCAAGGAGCAGCACAAGCAGCAGTGCTTCAGCTTGCTCCTTCCGACTGCTAAGGGCACTTGGGAAGGCAAGCGAGAGTCAACCACCTTCCTCTCCTAGTAGCCTCTAACGTGGTGCACACAAGCACGGCACATAGCCGCTTCGTTCACCGCCCTCGCCCTCGCCCACGCCTTGCTCCGCTTTCACTTGTCGGCGGCCAGAAGCCGCCGCAGGGGCGCCACATACCCAGCAGTGTGCGGGCAGCCAAGAGCTCGAGAACGCTGCTTCTGCCCAAGCCCGCCTAGGGCGTGCACCTTTGTTCTCAGAGCTCCGTGTAACAGTCTGCCTTTCTCGCAGTTCGAATGGAAATCGAAAGCTTTTCGCCTACGCCCTTCACAGAGATCCGTTGCTAGGACGAGAATGTCTTGTGGCCGGAGCTCGCCCCCGCCGCGAGGAAGCTGCTCTTAGCACCGCGTTGCAGGGACACGTCTCGCTTCTTGACTTCGTGCTTAGCGCTCTCCGAATTCGCTGCTAGCTCCGCGGTCCTTCTCAGCTGCAAGTAGCAGCGCTCGCAGTACATAGAGCTTCGCAAGGACCGAAGACCCGGAGGGACGTATCGCACACGACAATGTGCCAGGACAGAGACGTGTTCTACATTGTCTCTTCTCGTCATCCAGTTTGTGCCTCTGCTGCTTCTGCTGTTAGGAATCGCTCCTTGAAAGACGAGCGAGAGCGTCTTTCTGGGTGCACTGCACTGAGTGAGTGCTCGCTAGGGACTTTGCACTCGGAGCCAAGGCAACAGGGCGTGCTTGTCCGCAGAACTGAGAGCGCGCTGTTGGGCAGAGCTGAAACTGACCGCTGCAGTTCAGCTCTCTCCGGACGGCAGACGCCGAAGAACGAAGCCGCTTGCGAGCGGCGCAGTGCAGCGAAGAGCACACGAGCAGCCAAAGAGCTCCTTCACAATCGCTTTCACTTCTCAGTGCTCTTGCTGCTTGGAAAAGCAGCACACAGCCGTTGCACGCCAGGGCAAAAGCTGGGGCAGTGCCCGTCCTCACTCCTTCGCTGTGCTGTACTCCTTGCAGCTAGAGCGAAGCGAGAAGGACGCGAGGACGAAGAAGGCCTTCTTAAAGTAGCCCCTTGTCAGCAGCCCTGAAAGGGCGCATAACACACGGCGTCTCGCTGCCCTCCGTTCTACATACTCGCGTCTCCCTTTGCCGTCTTGCAAAAGTTGCTACCAGAGCAGAGGCGGCCAGATTGAAGAGGCTGTGCTTAGGTTCACCTTCTCCTTACTGCACGTAAGCCACGTCAAGCTCCTCGCTGCACTCTGGATTTCCCTTCTCCGCGGCACTTAGCGTGGTGCTGTGTGTGTGCAACTCGGCGCCTAGAAGTGACCGCCAATGCTTTCAGAGCGGGCTGCAAGGGAACCAAGGAGCAGCACAAGCAGCAGTGCTTCAGCTTGCTCCTTCCGACTGCTAAGGGCACTTGGGAAGGCAAGCGAGAGTCAACCACCTTCCTCTCCTAGTAGCCTCTAACGTGGTGCACACAAGCACGGCACATAGCCGCTTCGTTCACCGCCCTCGCCCTCGCCCACGCCTTGCTCCGCTTTCACTTGCCGGCGGCCAGAAGCCGCCGCAGGGGCGCCACATACCCAGCAGTGTGCGGGCAGCCAAGAGCTCGAGAACGCTGCTTCTGCCCAAGCCAGCCTAGGGCGTGCACCTTTGTTCTCAGAGCTCCGTGTAACAGTCTGCCTCTCTCGCAGTTCGAATGGAAAACGAAAGCTTTTCGCCTACGCCCTTCACAGAGATCCGTTGCTACGACGAGAATGTCTTGTGGCCGGAGTTCGCCCCCGCCGCGAGGAAGCTGCTCTTAGCACCGCATTGCAGGGACACGTCTCGCTTCTTGACTTCGTGCTTAGCGCTCTCCGAATTCGCTGCTAGCTCCGCTGTCCTTCTCAGCTGCAAGTAGCAGCGCTCGCAGTACATAGAGCTTCGCAAGGACCGAAGACCCGGAGGGACGTATCGCACACGACAATGTGCCAGGACAGAGACGTGTTCTACATTGTCTCTTCTCGTCATCCAGTTTGTGCCTCTGCTGCTTCTGCTGTTAGGAATCGCTCCTTGAAAGACGAGCGAGAGCGTCTTTCTGGGTGCATTGCACTGAGTGAGTGCTCGCTAAGGACTTTGCACTCGGAGCCAAGGCAACAGGGCGTGCTTGTCCGCAGAACTGAGAGCACGCTGTTGGGCAGAGCTGAAACTGACCGCTGCAGTTCAGCTCTCTCCGGACGGCAGACGCCGAAGAACGAAGCCGCTTGCGAGCGGCGCAGTGCAGCGAAGAGCACACGAGCAGCCAAAGAGCTCCTTCACAATCGCTTTCACTTCTCAGTGCTCTTGCTGCTTGGAAAAGCAGCACACAGCCGTTGCACGCCAGGGCAAAAGCTGGGGCAGTGCCCGTCCTCACTCCTTCGCTGTGCTGTACTCCTTGCAGACAGAGCGAAGCGAGAAGGACGCGAGGACGAAGAAGTCCTTCTTAAAGTAGCCCCTTGTCAGCAGCCCTGAAAGGGCGCATAAAACACGGCGTCTCGCTGCCCTCCGTTCTACATACTCGCGGCTCCCTTTGGCGACTCGCAAAAGTTGCTACCAGAGCAGAGGCGGCCAGATTGAAGAGGCACTGCTTAGGTTCACCTTCTCCTTACTGCACGTAAGCCACGTCCAGCTCCTCGCTGCACTCTGGATTTCCCTTCTCCGCAGCACTTAACGTGGTGCTGTGTGTGTGCAACTCGGCGCTTAGAAGTGACCGCCAATGCTTTCAGAGCGGGCTGCAAGGGAACCAAGGAGCAGCACAAGCAGCAGTGCTTCAGCTTGCTCCTTCCGACTGCTAAGGGCACTTGGGAAGGCAAGCGAGAGTCAACCACCTTCCTCTCCTAGTAGCCTCTAACGTGGTGCACACAAGCACGGCGCTTTTGTCGCTTCGTTCACCGCCCTCGCCCTCGCCCACGCCTTGCTCCGCTTTTACTTGCCGGCGGCCAGAAGCCGCTGCAGGGGCGCCACATACCCAGCAGTGTGCGGGCAGCCAAGAGCTCGAGAACGCTTCTTCTGCCCAAGCCAGCCTAGGGCGTGCACCTTTGTTCTCAGAGCTCCGTGTAACAGTCTGCCTCTCTCGCAGTTCGAATGGAAAACGAAAGCTTTTCGCCTACGACCTTCATAGAGATCCGTTGCCAGGACGAGAATGTCTTGTGGCCAGAGCTCGCCCCCGCCGCGAGGAAGCTGCTCTTAGCACCGCGTTGCAGGGACACGTCTCGCTTCTTGACTTCGTGCTTAGCGCTCTCCGAATTCGCTGCTAGCTCCGCGGTCCTTCTCAGCTGCAAGTAGCAGCGCTCGCATTACATATAGCTTCGCAAGGACCGAAGACCCGGAGGGACATATCGCACACGACAATGTGCCAGGACAGAGACGTGTTCTACATTGTCTCTTCTCGTCATCCAGTTTGTGCCTCTGCTGCTTCTGCTGTTAGGAATCGCTCCTTGAAAGACGAGCGAGAGCGTCTTTCTGGGTGCACTGCACTGAGTGAGTGCTCGCTAGGGACTTTGCACTCGGAGCCAAGGCAACAGGGCGTGCTTGTCCGCAGAACTGAGAGCACGCTGTTGGGCAGAGCTGAAACTGACCGCTGCAGTTCAGCTCTCTCCGGACGGCAGACGCCGAAGAACGAAGCCGCTTGCGAGCGGCGCAGTGCAGCGAAGAGCACACGAGCAGCCAAAGAGCTCCTTCACAATCGCTTTCACTTCTCAGTGCTCTTGCTGCTTGGAAAAGCAGCACACAGCCGTTGCACGCCAGGGCAAAAGCTGGGGCAGTGCCCGTCTTCACTCCTTCGCTGTGCTGTACTCCATGCAGCTAGAGCGAAGCGAGAAGGACGCGAGGACGAAGAAGGCCTTCTTAAAGTAGCCCCCTGTCAGCAGCCCTGAAAGGGCGCATAACACACGGCGTCTCGCTGCCCTCCGTTCTACATACTCGCGGCTCCCTTTGCCGACTCGCAAAAGTTCCTACCAGAGCAGAGGCGGCCAGATTGAAGAGGCAGTGCCTAGGTTCACCTTCTACTTCATGCACGTAAGCCGCGTCCAGCTCCTCGCTGCACTCTGGATTTCCCTTCTCCGCAGCACTTAACGTGGTGCTGTGTGTGTGCAACTCGGCGCCTAGAAGTGACCGCCAATGCTTTCAGAGCGGGCTGCAAGGGAACCAAGGAGCAGCACAAGCAGCAGTGCTTCAGCTTGCTCCTTCCGACTGCTAAGGGCACTTGGGAAGGCAAGCGAGAGTCAACCACCTTCCTCTCCTAGTAGCCTCTAACGTGGTGCACACAAGCACGGCGCATAGCCGCTTCGTTCACCGCCCTCGCCCAAGCCTTGCTCCGCTTTCACTTGCCGGCGGCCAGAAGCCGCTGCAGGGGCGCCACATACCCAGCAGTGTGCGGGCAGCCAAGAGCTCGAGAACGCTTCTTCTGCCCAAGCCAGCCTAGGGCGTGCACCTTTGTTCTCAGAGCTCCGTGTAACAGTCTGCCTCTCTCGCAGTTCGAATGGAAATCGAAAGCTTTTCGCATACGACCTTCATAGAGATCCGTTGCCAGGACGAGAATGTCTTGTGGCCAGAGCTCGCCCCCGCCGCGAGGAAGCTGCTCTTAGCACCGCGTTGCAGGGACACGTCTCGCTTCTTGACTTCGTGCTTAGCGCTCTCCGAATTCGCTGCTAGCTCCGCGGTCCTTCTCAGCTGCAAGTAGCAGCGCTCGCAGTACATAGAGCTTCGCAAGGACCGAAGACCCGGAGGGACGTATCGCACACGACAATGTGCCAGGACAGAGACGTGTTCTACATTGTCTCTTCTCGTCATCCAGTTTGTGCCTCTGCTGCTTCTGCTGTTAGGAATCGCTCCTTGAAAGACGAGCGAGAGCGTCTTTCTGGGTGCACTGCACTGAGTGAGTGCTCGCTAGGGACTTTGCACTCGGAGCCAAGGCAACAGGGCGTGCTTGTCCGCAGAACTGAGAGCACGCTGTTGGGCAGAGCTGAAACTGACCGCTGCAGTTCAGCTCTCTCCGGACGGCAGACGCCGAAGAACGAAGCCGCTTGCGAGCGGCGCAGTGCAGCGAAGAGCACACGAGCAGCCAAAGAGCTCCTTCACAATCGCTTTCACTTCTCAGTGCTCTTGCTGCTTGGAAAAGCAGCACACAGCCGTTGCACGCCAGGGCAAAAGCTGGGGCAGTGCCCGTCCTCACTCCTTCGCTGTGCTGTACTCCTTGCAGCTAGAGCGAAGCGAGAAGGACGCGAGGACGAAGAAGGCCTTCTTAAAGTAGCCCCTTGTCAGCAGCCCTGAAAGGGCGCATAACACACGGCGTCTCGCTGCCCTCCGTTCTACATACTCGCGTCTCCCTTTGCCGTCTTGCAAAAGTTGCTACCAGAGCAGAGGCGGCCAGATTGAAGAGGCTGTGCTTAGGTTCACCTTCTCCTTACTGCACGTAAGCCACGTCAAGCTCCTCGCTGCACTCTGGATTTCCCTTCTCCGCGGCACTTAGCGTGGTGCTGTGTGTGTGCAACTCGGCGCCTAGAAGTGACCGCCAATGCTTTCAGAGCGGGCTGCAAGGGAACCAAGGAGCAGCACAAGCAGCAGTGCTTCAGCTTGCTCCTTCCGACTGCTAAGGGCACTTGGGAAGGCAAGCGAGAGTCAACCACCTTCCTCTCCTAGTAGCCTCTAACGTGGTGCACACAAGCACGGCACATAGCCGCTTCGTTCACCGCCCTCGCCCTCGCCCACGCCTTGCTCCGCTTTCACTTGTCGGCGGCCAGAAGCCGCCGCAGGGGCGCCACATACCCAGCAGTGTGCGGGCAGCCAAGAGCTCGAGAACGCTGCTTCTGCCCAAGCCAGCCTAGGGCGTGCACCTTTGTTCTCAGAGCTCCGTGTAACAGTCTGCCTCTCTCGCAGTTCGAATGGAAAACGAAAGCTTTTCGCCTACGCCCTTCACAGAGATCCGTTGCTACGACGAGAATGTCTTGTGGCCGGAGTTCGCCCCCGCCGCGAGGAAGCTGCTCTTAGCACCGCATTGCAGGGACACGTCTCGCTTCTTGACTTCGTGCTTAGCGCTCTCCGAATTCGCTGCTAGCTCCGCGGTCCTTCTCAGCTGCAAGTAGCAGCGCTCGCAGTACATAGAGCTTCGCAAGGACCGAAGACCCGGAGGGACATATCGCACACGACAATCTGCCGGGACAGAGACGTGTTCTACATTGTCCCTTCTCGTCATCCAGTTTGTGCCTCTGCTGCTTCTGCTGTTAGGAATCGCTCCTTGAAAGACGAGCGAGAGCGTCTTTCTGGGTGCACTGCACTGAGTGAGTGCTCGCTAGGGACTTTGCACTCGGAGCCAAGGCAACAGGGCGTGCTTGTCCGCAGAACTGAGAGCACGCTGTTGGGCAGAGCTGAAACTGACCGCTGCAGTTCAGCTCTCTCCGGACGGCAGACGTCGAAGAACGCAGCCGCTTGCGAGCGGCGCAGTGCAGCGAAGAGCACACGAGCAGCCAAAGAGCTCCTTCACAATCGCTTTCACTTCTCAGTGCTCTTGCTGCTTGGAAAAGCAGCACACAGCCGTTGCACGCCAGGGCAAAAGCTGGGGCAGTGCCCGTCCTCACTCCTTCGCTGTGCTGTACTCCTTGCAGCTAGAGCGAAGCGAGAAGGACGCGAGGACGAAGAAGGCCTTCTTAAAGTAGCCCCTTGTCAGCAGCCCTGAAAGGGCGCATAACACACGGCGTCTCGCTGCCCTCCGTTCTACATACTCGCGTCTCCCTTTGCCGTCTTGCAAAAGTTGCTACCAGAGCAGAGGCGGCCAGATTGAAGAGGCTGTGCTTAGGTTCACCTTCTCCTTACTGCACGTAAGCCACGTCAAGCTCCTCGCTGCACTCTGGATTTCCCTTCTCCGCGGCACTTAGCGTGGTGCTGTGTGTGTGCAACTCGGCGCCTAGAAGTGACCGCCAATGCTTTCAGAGCGGGCTGCAAGGGAACCAAGGAGCAGCACAAGCAGCAGTGCTTCAGCTTGCTCCTTCCGACTGCTAAGGGCACTTGGGAAGGCAAGCGAGAGTCAACCACCTTCCTCTCCTAGTAGCCTCTAACGTGGTGCACACAAGCACGGCACATAGCCGCTTCGTTCACCGCCCTCGCCCTCGCCCACGCCTTGCTCCGCTTTCACTTGTCGGCGGCCAGAAGCCGCCGCAGGGGCGCCACATACCCAGCAGTGTGCGGGCAGCCAAGAGCTCGAGAACGCTGCTTCTGCCCAAGCCCGCCTAGGGCGTGCACCTTTGTTCTCAGAGCTCCGTGTAACAGTCTGCCTTTCTCGCAGTTCGAATGGAAATCGAAAGCTTTTCGCCTACGCCCTTCACAGAGATCCGTTGCTAGGACGAGAATGTCTTGTGGCCGGAGCTCGCCCCCGCCGCGAGGAAGCTGCTCTTAGCACCGGGTTGCAGGGACACGTCTCGCTTCTTGACTTCGTGCTTAGCGCTCTCCGAATTCGCTGCTAGCTCCGCGGTCCGTCTCAGCTTCAAGTAGCTGCGCTCGCAGTACATAGAGCTTCGCAAGGACCGAAGACCCGGAGGGACGTATCGCACACGACAATGTGCCAGGACAGAGACGTGTTCTACATTGTCCCTTCTCGTCATCCAGTTTGTGCCTCTGCTGCTTCTGCTGTTAGGAATCGCTCCTTGAAAGACGAGCGAGAGCGTCTTTCTGGGTGCATTGCACTGAGTGAGTGCTCGCTAGGGACTTTGCACTCGGAGCCAAGGCAACAGGGCGTGCTTGTCCGCAGAACTGAGAGCACGCTGTTGGGCAGAGCTGAAACTGACCGCTGGAGTTCAGCTCTCTCCGGACGGCAGACGCCGAAGAACGAAGCCGCTTGCGAGCGGCGCAGTGCAGCGAAGAGCACACGAGCAGCCAAAGAGCTCCTTCACAATCGCTTTCACTTCTCAGTGCTCTTGCTGCTTGGAAAAGCAGCACACAGCCGTTGCACGCCAGGGCAAAAGCTGGGGCAGTGCCCGTCCTCACTCCTTCGCTGTGCTGTACTCCTTGCAGCTAGAGCGAAGCGAGAAGGACGCGAGGACGAAGAAGGCGTTCTTAAAGTAGCCCCTTGTCAGCAGCCCTGAAAGGGCGCATAACACACGGCGTCTCGCTGCCCTCCGTTCTACATACTCGCGGCTCCCTTTGCCGTCTTGCAAAAGTTGCTACCAGAGCAGAGGCGGCCAGATTGAAGAGGCTGTGCTTAGGTTCACCTTCTCCTTACTGCACGTAAGCCACGTCAAGCTCCTCGCTGCACTCTGGATTTCCCTTCTCCGCGGCACTTAGCGTGGTGCTGTGTGTGTGCAACTCGGCGCCTAGAAGTGACCGCCAATGCTTTCAGAGCGGGCTGCAAGGGAACCAAGGAGCAGCACAAGCAGCAGTGCTTCAGCTTGCTCCTTCCGACTGCTAAGGGCACTTGGGAAGGCAAGCGAGAGTCAACCACCTTCCTCTCCTAGTAGCCTCTAACGTGGTGCACACAAGCACGGCACATAGCCGCTTCGTTCACCGCCCTCGCCCTCGCCCACGCCTTGCTCCGCTTTCACTTGTCGGCGGCCAGAAGCCGCCGCAGGGGCGCCACATACCCAGCAGTGTGCGGGCAGCCAAGAGCTCGAGAACGCTGCTTCTGCCCAAGCCCGCCTAGGGCGTGCACCTTTGTTCTCAGAGCTCCGTGTAACAGTCTGCCTTTCTCGCAGTTCGAATGGAAATCGAAAGCTTTTCGCCTACGCCCTTCACAGAGATCCGTTGCTAGGACGAGAATGTCTTGTGGCCGGAGCTCGCCCCCGCCGCGAGGAAGCTGCTCTTAGCACCGCGTTGCAGGGACACGTCTCGCTTCTTGACTTCGTGCTTAGCGCTCTCCGAATTCGCTGCTAGCTCCGCGGTCCGTCTCAGCTTCAAGTAGCTGCGCTCGCAGTACATAGAGCTTCGCAAGGACCGAAGACCCGGAGGGACGTATCGCACACGACAATGTGCCAGGACAGAGACGTGTTCTACATTGTCCCTTCTCGTCATCCAGTTTGTGCCTCTGCTGCTTCTGCTGTTAGGAATCGCTCCTTGAAAGACGAGCGAGAGCGTCTTTCTGGGTGCATTGCACTGAGTGAGTGCTCGCTAGGGACTTTGCACTCGGAGCCAAGGCAACAGGGCGTGCTTGTCCGCAGAACTGAGAGCGCGCTGTTGGGCAGAGCTGAAACTGACCGCTGCAGTTCAGCTCTCTCCGGACGGCAGACGCCGAAGAACGAAGCCGCTTGCGAGCGGCGCAGTGCAGCGAAGAGCACACGAGCAGCCAAAGAGCTCCTTCACAATCGCTTTCACTTCTCAGTGCTCTTGCTGCTTGGAAAAGCAGCACACAGCCGTTGCACGCCAGGGCAAAAGCTGGGGCAGTGCCCGTCCTCACTCCTTCGCTGTGCTGTACTCCTTGCAGCTAGAGCGAAGCGAGAAGGACGCGAGGACGAAGAAGGCGTTCTTAAAGTAGCCCCTTGTCAGCAGCCCTGAAAGGGCGCATAACACACGGCGTCTCGCTGCCCTCCGTTCTACATACTCGCGTCTCCCTTTGCCGTCTTGCAAAAGTTGCTACCAGAGCAGAGGCGGCCAGATTGAAGAGGCTGTGCTTAGGTTCACCTTCTCCTTACTGCACGTAAGCCACGTCAAGCTCCTCGCTGCACTCTGGATTTCCCTTCTCCGCGGCACTTAGCGTGGTGCTGTGTGTGTGCAACTCGGCGCCTAGAAGTGACCGCCAATGCTTTCAGAGCGGGCTGCAAGGGAACCAAGGAGCAGCACAAGCAGCAGTGCTTCAGCTTGCTCCTTCCGACTGCTAAGGGCACTTGGGAAGGCAAGCGAGAGTCAACCACCTTCCTCTCCTAGTAGCCTCTAACGTGGTGCACACAAGCACGGCACATAGCCGCTTCGTTCACCGCCCTCGCCCTCGCCCACGCCTTGCTCCGCTTTCACTTGTCGGCGGCCAGAAGCCGCCGCAGGGGCGCCACATACCCAGCAGTGTGCGGGCAGCCAAGAGCTCGAGAACGCTGCTTCTGCCCAAGCCCGCCTAGGGCGTGCACCTTTGTTCTCAGAGCTCCGTGTAACAGTCTGCCTTTCTCGCAGTTCGAATGGAAATCGAAAGCTTTTCGCCTACGCCCTTCACAGAGATCCGTTGCTAGGACGAGAATGTCTTGTGGCCGGAGCTCGCCCCCGCCGCGAGGAAGCTGCTCTTAGCACCGCGTTGCAGGGACACGTCTCGCTTCTTGACTTCGTGCTTAGCGCTCTCCGAATTCGCCGCTAGCTCCGCGGTCCGTCTCAGCTTCGCTCGCAGCTGCGTAGCTGCGCTCGCAGTACTTAGAGCTTCGCAAGGACCGAAGACCCGGAGGGACATATCGCACACGACAATGTGCCAGGACAAGGACGTTCTGCACTGAGTGGAGACAGAGACAGACCGAGAATTCTACACTGCCCCTTCTCTTCGGCCATCTTGTGCTCTGCTGCCTCTGCTGTGACGAATCGGTCCTTGAAAAACCAGCGAGAGCGTCTCTCCAGGCACTGAGTGTGAGCTCCCTAGGGACTTTTTCCACCTCCAAAAATACATGGGTAAGTCCTAAAAGTTTTGGTTTGATCAAGAATAGTTACGTCCAAGTATTGCTGTTCTAAACACCCTTGGTTTCAGTCTGAACTTAACTGCTTGTTTCTGTCTTTTTGCCTAGTGGCAATCTAATTCTAAGGTAACTAGATGTGTTAGATATCCATAAGTTACATCTCAGGTTAGGTGGGATAATTGGCTGGGAAGAAAATGGAATTGAGAATTTGGAAAGAATCCAAAGTGAGCTGATGTCACAATCCGAGATTCCCTTGGGTTCCAAATCCTTTCATTTGTGTTTTTGTGGGCTTTTTTGAAGGCGGTGTACAGTTGAAGCCATGATTTAGCTGCGGTGAGACCTGCTCTGCTGTAAAAGCATTATTTTCTCAGTGAGCATGGACAACAGTTAGAGTGTCGTCTTTTAAGATTCCCTGCACTCCACTTATGGTGGCAAAAGCAGTGCCTTGACTGTAATCATAAAAGTGATTACAGCTTCCTTGCTTTGACATCATGTAGGATGCTTCCTCCATCTGCTGTGGTCAGCATTAAGTAACAGATTTCTCAGTTTCTAGGAAGAGTCTAGCAAACAATCACCTTGCTCCTTCTCTTGCATTTATTCATCACTGCTATGCTGCTATACAGACAGATAGTCTGTTTATGATTCAACAATTCAATGGGACATCAAGTAAATAGCAAAGCAAAACTAACTACCGAAAGCACTATAAGGGCCAGAGATTAGCTTGGATCAAAACAGGTATTCTCCTAGCATTGTTTACAAACGACTCAGCATGTGAAACAGAAGGCACAATGTAGTTTGTGCCTTGTTTTGGGCATGCCCGGAAGAAGGAAATTCTGATTTCACATATGGGAAAAGAAATGTTGACATTTGAATGAGATTGTTCATACCCCAGAAAAGGTTGCTTTGAAAGGTTGTGGAAGTCCTGTGTGGAAACACGGCTTTACAAGTCCTTTCCACCAGGAGACAACAGCTGCAGAACATCTGGGTGTGCCAGTGTTGAGAGCACCAGCAAAGATCAAAGTGGAGAAGTTGGTGAACAATGGCAGTGGCCTGGGGGAGAGCAAGTGGGGTGCTGGCTGTGGGACCAGGGGAGTCCTGACTGATTTAGGAGGCGTGTGATGGTCTGTGCCAGCAAGCGGAGTAGTGCTGTGGCCTTGGCACACTGCGAATACTGGAATTCAGTGGGGTCACTGGGCAGGCTGAGTGTGTGAGCTGCTGGAGGGACCCAGGTTGCCCACATGTAAACATCCAGTCTCACTCTTGCCAGCCACAGAAAGGAGCAGGATGTGGCTGCTGGCGATGCCTGTCATGTATATGTAGTGTATATGCGTGCTATCCCAGCCTGCTGGGAACACTTCTTCTTTGGGACTGCTTGGGCTGAGGGAGAGAAAGCAGTGGTAGTTTCTGAGGTTTCGAGTTTGCTCGAGTTTCTCAGGCTGTTTCTGGAGCCACCCAGAGTTCTCTTCCTTGAAGCATTTCAAGTCCTGCTAATTTTCAAAATTCAAACAGACACAGCCCTAAGCTAGTTGATCTGACTTCAGAGCTATTCTTACGCTGAGCTGTTGGATGATCTGATCTCCTGAGATGTCTTCCATTTCAGTTTATGACCTGGTTCTTGTGAAAAATAGGATCTTTTAGCCTGGAGAAGAGAGGTTTCTGGAGAGACAGTATTGTGGCCTTTGAATATGTAAAGAGGGTATAAGACCAATGGAGAAAGACTTTTTAGGAAGGTTTGCAGAGAAAGGACAAGGGGACATGCTTTCAAACTGAGACTAGGTTTAGACTGGCTAAAAGGAAAAGCTTTTCTACAATGAAGCTGGTGAGACACTCAAACGGCTGTTCCAGAGAAGTTGTGGATGCCCCATCATTGAGAGTGCTCCTTATCAGTTTGGCTAGTCTTGAGCAATTTGATCTACTGTAAGATCTACCTGGCAAGGAAGTAGGACTAGGTGATCTTTAATCACAGACTGTTGTATGATTCCGTGAAAGACAGAATGCAATAAAGTTCATAATTCAGATTTTGGCGCAGACATATTTATAATTTCTCACTTTATGCATCATTGCAATGACAACTTGTTAGCTTCTGAAATGATTAGCTGAGATTGATTTCCTTCCTTAGTTTCATTTTCCCTGTTATTCCTTCACTCTTGGACCTTTTTTTCACTAGATTTCCTCTTTCAGTAAACTGCCCTTAAGTATCACTTTGCTCCCCACCTGGCTTTTTTTTTTTTTTTTTTTTTTCAATGACACCTTTTCACTGGTTCGTTTTGGGCCTTTGCTGCTTGAAGTCCAGCAGCCTCCTTGTCAGAGCATTACGGAGCTTTCTTTACAGCTTCATCACTATGCAAAAAGCCATAAATTACTGTGTTCCATCTCACATACCATCAAGTAGCACACTAATATTCCCTCTGCTGAATAGCTGGTTGGCTTACATAGACCAGCCAAAAACCAGGAAATCCAGATGGCAGCAAGAATCTTGTAGACTACTCCCGCTGTTCATTTAAATTCTGGAGAAGTCACGTGAGGTATCACATTCTCTTGAAAGAAGTGTCTATCATCTCGGACATTCTAGAATGGGCTATTAATATTGTCATGAGTTTCTGGCTAGACTTTTTAGTATGCCAATTCAAATTCAAATGATCTGAAATGATAGAACTTCAAGAATTGTTTTTCCCAGAATCGAAGTATGATGGAGTTATATAGGGAGAATCTTAATCTTAGTTATTCTATTCCATCTCACATCATGGCTGGGGGCAGGGAGAAGGGAGTATCTTTGGGGGACAATGGGTTCCGGTGTAGTCAGTAAGCTGGGCAGAGGCGCCATCAGGTATTGTCTGTTGTTGGGGGGGGGATTCATGTGAACTCTTCCTTTCTTGTACCCTGCCACCAGTATTGTTGCTAAAATTGTTTGTTTTCTCATCCAAGTGACAAAATCAGCACACTTAATGAGGGATGAAGAGGGAGCAGCGACCTCGGAACAGGAGGAAGAAGAAGCAGAGCCTGCTGTCCTCCAGAAGAAAAAAAACGCTACCAGCCAACTTTGCATCATCTGTGAACTTCCTGGGCGTGTACTCTATCCCCTTGTCCAGATCACTGAGCAAGATATTAAACAGGACTGGGCCCAAGACTGAGCCTTGGGGACCAGCTGGATGAACTCTATTTCCCACCACTCTGTGGGCCTGGCCATCACCCAGTTTGTCACCCAGCAAACAGCCCACCCATGCAAACCATAAGCAGACAGTTTCTTCAGGAGAATGATGTGAGACTCATTGCAAAAAAGATCAGGGAGATGCCTAGGAAGAGTCTCAGGTGAATCCAGGAGACTATAGTGGAGGACTATTCAGTTTTCCAATCAATTTGCTTAAAAAAACTCTACAAAACCGTAATAAAAAAACAAACAAAAAAAGCAGACCAAACAAACACACAAAACCCCCCATCCAATAATCCCCAAAGAGACAAAAAAAGCCCCCAAAAAAGCCCACCAAAAAACCCACCCAAAACTGAAAAAAAAGCCCCAAACCCAACACAAAAAATCAGGGTGAAGGTTTTTAGTAACTTTAAAAATAACAAAACAAAACGAAACAAAAAAACCCCAGAAAGTCACATTTCTAAAGGTGCTGTCCCAGCCTCTTCTCTCAGCAGGGAGGACATCCTGAAGTGGAGCCAGTTGGAAGAAAGCGGGACGGGGCAGCACCTGGGCCATTGTCACAGGACGGCCCTGTGGCTGCCCCACTGCCAAAACCTGGACACATAAATCAAACACAGGTATGCACATGTGCTTAGACACAGCAAAAATATATTTGTCTGAAAAGAATACAGGTCCATTTCTATCACTGGAAAGAGCATAATGCCTCGTCTCAGCTTTCTTTTCAGTCATTACAAATGTTTCGAAAATAAAGGAGTGCAGAAAATGGAAATATCCAAGATCAACATGAGGACCAGTAACAAAGATTCCATTTTTGAAACTGCATTGGGAATCCTCTGCAGAAATTGACTCAGAGCTCTAAGATTTACAAAAAAGACCAAGAGGATTGGAGTCAATACAACACAGTGTCTGGAGACTTCAGCTGGTTGCCTTGATTTCTCAAATATGATGGAGGAAGCACCTTAGCAACTACAGCTGCCAGTTCTCTCAGGGCCCTGACATGCCTCTGGGTGGGTGCCATGGTCTTGCATGCTCAGGTTCCTCAAGTGGTCTGAAAGCTGACCTGCTACTATGGGTTAGAATCAAGTCCACCAGTCCAATAACCTGAGAGATGTGGAAATAGTGACTGGCAGTAAAAATTGAGACCAACACTTGTTGAGTACCTCAGCCTTCTCCTTGTCTGTTGTCACTAGTCCTGTCTGGCTTATGGGGGTGGGGGGGGGGGGGGGAATAGGGGAGGTGTGATAGGTTTCTTTTCATCTTCCTTTTCCCACTGAAATACCCGTAGGTGCCTTTATTATTCTTAGTTTTGGCATGCTTTTCCAAATTCAGCTTCAACTGAGCCTTAGCTATACTGATCCCATCCTCACACACTCATGTGTTACCACTGTATTTTTCCCATGATTTGTCTCGCTGTGTATCGTCTGCATATTACCTACTTGCATCACATCTATTAATTTTCAATAACCTTCTGGCTTTAACTTGCTTTCAAAAAAAAACCTTTTTGAACCTTTTCACCTCAGAAATTCACCTGGGAAACCCCAAATCCCCAGAATTCGACCCAAAATTCACCTGGCACCCCAAATTCACCCTCCAAATTCGCTCCAAAATGATTGGCAACTTTACACACTCCATTTTCCCACAAAAGGATCTAGAGCCCTGTGCGCTTCGTATACAAACTAAATGCAAAAAACCTTTCTATTCATTCTCAGCAAAAAGACGTCCTATTCCTCCTTCTTTTGGACAAAACTGCCTTCACTTTCAAACTTATTCTCTTGCTCGCTTACCTGCATAATGCTTAGTCCCTGTTCTGCATGCTCATTTTCTTCACTTTTACAAGGAATCCTCTCCTCATCTTCTTCTTCCTCTGCTTCAACATGCAAAAACAAACCAAAAATTGTCTCTTCTACAGAAAATGAGGGGAGAAAAGAACACAAATGATAACCAATACCCTGCCAAGTAGAAATTTCTTCTATATTTCAGTGACTGATAGGCAGAAAAAAATGAATTTCATCTGGGGAAAGAAAGACATTCTAGGAATATTCAGACTGCTATCTTGCCCCAGGTAAAACATTTACCATGGCCTTAGCGTTAATGAGCTTGTGAACATCAGCTGCCAAGAGGAAGGACATTTCCTCCAGTTTCACACAATACTTGGTCAGTACATCTGCTATCTGTGCAATCAAAGAATACAGAAAAGCAACAACAATGAAAAGTAGAACTCAAATATCAATTTCCCAAGTTAAAATCTACATGAACAAGACAATTTTTCCATTCAAGTGAATTCGATTTAATTAATTCATTAACTACATAAGTAGCATTCTCACGTTCAAGAACGGAATTCAAAGAATCAACGTTGCTTCTTCTGAGACATTGAAGCCTGAGTAGATCCCAACTTCAAATCTAGTAGGACGCCATGAAAGCAATACCTGCTACATTTAGTACATGTAAACTACAAAGACATCTAGAACAGCTCTAAAAGATGAGCAAACCCATGAACTTTGAAGGAGACGCTAGCAAGAAATGTGGAAATAGGCTTTATCTGCC
The DNA here is from genome assembly GCF_052056855.1 of Sturnus vulgaris. Lineage (NCBI taxonomy): Eukaryota > Metazoa > Chordata > Aves > Passeriformes > Sturnidae > Sturnus > Sturnus vulgaris. The sequence goes on from NW_028276420.1 coordinate 61,780, forward strand.
CAGTGCTTTTCCCAAAAGCACGGGCACTCCTTGGCGTCAGTGAGAGTCTCTGTCTCATTATTCAGCAGCTGGCTTAGGGTAAAAAAGGATGCATGCAATCACTTCATTCCTGTTCATGACATAAACTTACTGCATCATCGTGGAAGCCATTTACTTGGAAATATAGCCTAAAAAATAGGTGTCAGACTGGGTACATATCTAGATTGCTATGAGCAAAACCAATTTCTTTTTAACAGGAAAGCCATACAATATGCCTGCCATGGCAAATATTAGTCTACTAGCCCTGCACTTCAACGGGCAGTGAGCAGTTCATGACACCAAATTTACGTTTGGCAAGGAGACAGTCTATTTATTACAAGCCCCTAGTTCTAGAACCAAGAATTCAGGAGTTGCTCATTCCCAATGAAAATCTGTCCATTTCATACCTTTGGGGTTTTATGCTTCTGTTCTTTACCTGTCTTGAGTGTGGCTTTCTTGTGAAGTCACTGATGGGTGTTTTTCCAACACATTTCTGCTGATTACACGGTAATTGCATGGCATCAGCAGACATCTCTGAATGTCTCTTGAAAGTATGCTTTTTACTCTTCCTAGAGGACCTTGTCTTCTTCTTTCCTTCACCCAAAAGGTGGGCTAAGTGAGCCTTCAAAGAACCATCATCTCAACAATTAGAATTCTTTCAAACCTACTGAATGGAGAACAGCGACAAAAAAATTTTAAAAAGACTAGTACGCGAAAGACAGCAGAAGAGAAAGGTAAAGTAATGAATCCTACATGCCACATGCATAACTCTCTTCATTCAAGGCTATTTTCAAAATGAGAAGAAAAAAAAAAAAAAAAAAAAAGATCATCTTTTCCTCAGAGAGGAAAAGAAAGTGGAAAGTGGAGTAACTGGATTGTGTTGCCTTGCCTACAGTTACCAGAAAAGTCAACAGCAGAGTTGAAAACTCCTGAAGCTGGCTAACTACGCCTCTAAATGTTTTACTACTGTGTTATGATTCTGTCTTCAGTTAATAGAACCCGATATACAACAAAGAGATGGGAGCACATGGAGATGCATTGGAGAGCCTACGCTGGAGGTAACACATTCATTTTTTACTCAAACAAATCCAAATTAGAAATGTTGAAAATGACCTGGGGCCATTTCAACAGCCAGCAAACTAACACAACCAACCTTTGGCTTTTATTCAATCCTTTGCTTATTTTACCTGGACCTTGAAGATCTGTCTGCAGCCTTCCTCTCTGCAAATATATCACACTCGTCCTATTGAGAACCCATGGCTCATCACAGCTGCTTCGCCACGCCTGCTTCCAGAAGAACTGGCAACTACAAGCTGGGAGCCAAGAGATACAACACTTCACTTGGAAAAGGGCCTTCCATGAATCCTAGAATCCCAGAATGGTTTGGACTGGAAGCGACCTTAGAGACAGAGTCTCTTCTTCCCACATCCTGACATGGGCAGGGACACTTTTCCACTAGTCCAGGTTGCTCCATGTCTGCTCCAGCCTGGCCCTGGACACTTCCTGCCATGGGGCTCCTACACAGCCTCTTTGAGCAACATGTGCCAGGCCTCAGCACCCACACAAGGAAGAATTCCTTTCCAATATCCCATCTACCCCAGCCCTCTGGCAGTTTGAAGCTATTCCCCCTTGTCCTGCGAGTCCAGAACCTTTTCCAAAGTCCCTCCCCAGCTATCTTGGAGCCCCAGCAGGCACTGCAAGGGGCTCGAAGGTCTCCCTGGAGCCTTCTGTTCTCCAGATTGGACACCCTCAGCTCTCCCAGACTGTCCTAGAGCAAAGAAGCTCCACCTTTCAAAGCACCTTAGAAGCCTCCTACCGGCCAAACTCGATGGCAACGCTGGCCTTCCGGGCCCTACGGATATCGCTTCCGGTGTCGTTCGGGGTCAATCCCGGCTCTCTCCCCGCCCCCCATGGGGCCCTCAGGCAATGCCGCTCCGACGCAGCTCCTGCCGCTGTCAGACCAGCGGGGGGGCGGGGGGCCAGCCCAGCCTCATCCACAATCCACACTGTCCTCGGCGGCTGCTGCGGGCTCATGGCGGCCCACACACCCGGAAGCAGAGCTCCGAACACAGAGGATCATAGCCCCACATTTGTGTACGTCTCTGCACAAGGCAGGGCAGACTTGCCATGCCCGGACTTTTCAGTTCAGCACGAAAATGAGAATAAACCTGCGCCATGGGAGAGGAAACCTCTAAAGACTCCCTCATACGTGGTCGCTCAACTTAATGCCTAGGCACTTGCCATTCCTAAGGCTACACTAAAGCCCTTTTTACCTTGCGGGAAAGAAATGCCATTGTTCTGGTGTGCAGCTAAAGGCGGAGCACAGGCAGGCCAGGGCAAAAGCTGGGGCAGTGCCCGTCTTCACTCCTTCGCTGTGCTGTACTCCTTGCAGCTAGAGCGAAGCCAGATGGACGCGAGGAAGGACAAGGCGCTCTTAAAGTAGCCCCCTGTCAGCAGCCCTGAAAGGGCGCATAACACACGGCGTCTCGCTGCCCTCCGTTCTACATACTCGCGGCTCCCTTTGCCGACTTGCAAAAGTTGCTACCAGAGCAGAGGCGGCCAGATTGAAGAGGCAGAGCCTAGGGTCACCTTCTCCTTACTGCACGTAAGCCACGTCCAGCTCCTCGCTGCACTCTGGATTTCCCTTCTCCGCGGCACTTAGCGTGGTGCTGTGTGTGTGCAACTCGGCGCCTAGAAGTGACCGCCAATGCTTTCAGAGCGGGCTGCAAGGGAACCAAGGAGCAGCACAAGCAGCAGTGCTTCAGCTTGCTCCTTCCGACTGCTAAGGGCACTTGGGAAGGCAAGCGAGAGTCAACCACCTTCCTCTCCTAGTAGCCTCTAACGTGGTGCACACAAGCACGGCACATAGCCGCTTCGTTCACCGCCCTCGCCCTCGCCCACGCCTTGCTCCGCTTTCACTTGTCGGCGGCCAGAAGCCGCCGCAGGGGCGCCACATACCCAGCAGTGTGCGGGCAGCCAAGAGCTCGAGAACGCTGCTTCTGCCCAAGCCCGCCTAGGGCGTGCACCTTTGTTCTCAGAGCTCCGTGTAACAGTCTGCCTTTCTCGCAGTTCGAATGGAAATCGAAAGCTTTTCGCCTACGCCCTTCACAGAGATCCGTTGCTAGGACGAGAATGTCTTGTGGCCGGAGCTCGCCCCCGCCGCGAGGAAGCTGCTCTTAGCACCGCGTTGCAGGGACACGTCTCGCTTCTTGACTTCGTGCTTAGCGCTCTCCGAATTCGCTGCTAGCTCCGCGGTCCGTCTCAGCTTCAAGTAGCTGCGCTCGCAGTACATAGAGCTTCGCAAGGACCGAAGACCCGGAGGGACGTATCGCACACGACAATGTGCCAGGACAGAGACGTGTTCTACATTGTCCCTTCTCGTCATCCAGTTTGTGCCTCTGCTGCTTCTGCTGTTAGGAATCGCTCCTTGAAAGACGAGCGAGAGCGTCTTTCTGGGTGCATTGCACTGAGTGAGTGCTCGCTAGGGACTTTGCACTCGGAGCCAAGGCAACAGGGCGTGCTTGTCCGCAGAACTGAGAGCACGCTGTTGGGCAGAGCTGAAACTGACCGCTGGAGTTCAGCTCTCTCCGGACGGCAGACGCCGAAGAACGAAGCCGCTTGCGAGCGGCGCAGTGCAGCGAAGAGCACACGAGCAGCCAAAGAGCTCCTTCACAATCGCTTTCACTTCTCAGTGCTCTTGCTGCTTGGAAAAGCAGCACACAGCCGTTGCACGCCAGGGCAAAAGCTGGGGCAGTGCCCGTCCTCACTCCTTCGCTGTGCTGTACTCCTTGCAGCTAGAGCGAAGCGAGAAGGACGCGAGGACGAAGAAGGCGTTCTTAAAGTAGCCCCTTGTCAGCAGCCCTGAAAGGGCGCATAACACACGGCGTCTCGCTGCCCTCCGTTCTACATACTCGCGTCTCCCTTTGCCGTCTTGCAAAAGTTGCTACCAGAGCAGAGGCGGCCAGATTGAAGAGGCTGTGCTTAGGTTCACCTTCTCCTTACTGCACGTAAGCCACGTCAAGCTCCTCGCTGCACTCTGGATTTCCCTTCTCCGCGGCACTTAGCGTGGTGCTGTGTGTGTGCAACTCGGCGCCTAGAAGTGACCGCCAATGCTTTCAGAGCGGGCTGCAAGGGAACCAAGGAGCAGCACAAGCAGCAGTGCTTCAGCTTGCTCCTTCCGACTGCTAAGGGCACTTGGGAAGGCAAGCGAGAGTCAACCACCTTCCTCTCCTAGTAGCCTCTAACGTGGTGCACACAAGGACGGCACATAGCCGCTTCGTTCACCGCCCTCGCCCTCGCCCACGCCTTGCTCCGCTTTCACTTGTCGGCGGCCAGAAGCCGCCGCAGGGGCGCCACATACCCAGCAGTGTGCGGGCAGCCAAGAGCTCGAGAACGCTGCTTCTGCCCAAGCCCGCCTAGGGCGTGCACCTTTGTTCTCAGAGTTCCGTGTAACAGTCTGCCTTTCTCGCAGTTCGAATGGAAATCGAAAGCTTTTCGCCTACGCCCTTCACAGAGATCCGTTGCTAGGACGAGAATGTCTTGTGGCCGGAGCTCGCCCCCGCCGCGAGGAAGCTGCTCTTAGCACCGCGTTGCAGGGACACGTCTCGCTTCTTGACTTCGTGCTTAGCGCTCTCCGAATTCGCTGCTAGCTCCGCGGTCCGTCTCAGCTTCAAGTAGCTGCGCTCGCAGTACATAGAGCTTCGCAAGGACCGAAGACCCGGAGGGACGTATCGCACACGACAATGTGCCAGGACAGAGACGTGTTCTACATTGTCCCTTCTCGTCATCCAGTTTGTGCCTCTGCTGCTTGTGCTGTTAGGAATCGCTCCTTGAAAGACGAGCGAGAGCGTCTTTCTGGGTGCATTGCACTGAGTGAGTGCTCGCTAGGGACTTTGCACTCGGAGCCAAGGCAACAGGGCGTGCTTGTCCGCAGAACTGAGAGCGCGCTGTTGGGCAGAGCTGAAACTGACCGCTGCAGTTCAGCTCTCTCCGGACGGCAGACGCCGAAGAACGAAGCCGCTTGCGAGCGGCGCAGTGCAGCGAAGAGCACACGAGCAGCCAAAGAGCTCCTTCACAATCGCTTTCACTTCTCAGTGCTCTTGCTGCTTGGAAAAGCAGCACACAGCCGTTGCACGCCAGGGCAAAAGCTGGGGCAGTGCCCGTCCTCACTCCTTCGCTGTGCTGTACTCCTTGCAGCTAGAGCGAAGCGAGAAGGACGCGAGGACGAAGAAGGCGTTCTTAAAGTAGCCCCTTGTCAGCAGCCCTGAAAGGGCGCATAACACACGGCGTCTCGCTGCCCTCCGTTCTACATACTCGCGTCTCCCTTTGCCGTCTTGCAAAAGTTGCTACCAGAGCAGAGGCGGCCAGATTGAAGAGGCACTGCTTAGGTTCACCTTCTCCTTACTGCACGTAAGCCACGTCAAGCTCCTCGCTGCACTCTGGATTTCCCTTCTCCGCGGCACTTAGCGTGGTGCTGTGTGTGTGCAACTCGGCGCCTAGAAGTGACCGCCAATGCTTTCAGAGCGGGCTGCAAGGGAACCAAGGAGCAGCACAAGCAGCAGTGCTTCAGCTTGCTCCTTCCGACTGCTAAGGGCACTTGGGAAGGCAAGCGAGAGTCAACCACCTTCCTCTCCTAGTAGCCTCTAACGTGGTGCACACAAGCACGGCACATAGCCGCTTCGTTCACCGCCCTCGCCCTCGCCCACGCCTTGCTCCGCTTTCACTTGTCGGCGGCCAGAAGCCGCCGCAGGGGCGCCACATACCCAGCAGTGTGCGGGCAGCCAAGAGCTCGAGAACGCTGCTTCTGCCCAAGCCCGCCTAGGGCGTGCACCTTTGTTCTCAGAGCTCCGTGTAACAGTCTGCCTTTCTCGCAGTTCGAATGGAAATCGAAAGCTTTTCGCCTACGCCCTTCACAGAGATCCGTTGCTAGGACGAGAATGTCTTGTGGCCGGAGCTCGCCCCCGCCGCGAGGAAGCTGCTCTTAGCACCGCGTTGCAGGGACACGTCTCGCTTCTTGACTTCGTGCTTAGCGCTCTCCGAATTCGCCGCTAGCTCCGCGGTCCGTCTCAGCTTCAAGTAGCTGCGCTCGCAGTACTTAGAGCTTCGCAAGGACCGAAGACCCGGAGGGACATATCGCACACGACAATGTGCCAGGACAAGGACGTTCTGCACTGAGTGGAGACAGAGACAGACCCAGAATTCTACACTGCCCCTTCTCTTCGGCCATCTTGTGCTCTGCTGCCTCTGCTGTGACGAATCGGTCCTTGAAAAACCAGCGAGAGCGTCTCTCCAGGCACTGAGTGTGAGCTCCCTAGGGACTTTTTCCACCTCCAAAAATACATGGGTAAGTCCTAAAAGTTTTGGTTTGATCAAGAATAGTTACGTCCAAGTATCGCTGTTCTAAACACCCTTGGTTTCAGTCTGAACTTAACTGCTTGTTTCTGTCTTTTTGCCTAGTGGCAATCTAATTCTAAGGTAACTAGATGTGTTAGATATCCATAAGTTACATCTCAGGTTAGGTGGGATAATTGGCTGGGAAGAAAATGGAATTGAGAATTTGGAAAGAATCCAAAGTGAGCTGATGTCACAATCCGAGATTCCCTTGGGTTCCAAATCCTTTCATTTGTGTTTTTGTGGGCTTTTTTGAAGGCGGTGTACAGTTGAAGCCATGATTTAGCTGCGGTGAGACCTGCTCTGCTGTAAAAGCATTATTTTCTCAGTGAGCATGGACAACAGTTAGAGTGTCGTCTTTTAAGATTCCCTGCACTCCACTTATGGTGGCAAAAGCAGTGCCTTGACTGTAATCATAAAAGTGATTACAGCTTCCTTGCTTTGACATCATGTAGGATGCTTCCTCCATCTGCTGTGGTCAGCATTAAGTAACAGATTTCTCAGTTTCTAGGAAGAGTCTAGCAAACAATCACCTTGCTCCTTCTCTTGCATTTATTCATCACTGCTATGCTGCTATACAGACAGATAGTCTGTTTATGATTCAACAATTCAATGGGACATCAAGTAAATAGCAAAGCAAAACTAACTACCGAAAGCACTATAAGGGCCAGAGATTAGCTTGGATCAAAACAGGTATTCTCCTAGCATTGTTTACAAACGACTCAGCATGTGAAACAGAAGGCACAATGTAGTTTGTGCCTTGTTTTGGGCATGCCCGGAAGAAGGAAATTCTGATTTCACATATGGGAAAAGAAATGTTGACATTTGAATGAGATTGTTCATACCCCAGAAAAGGTTGCTTTGAAAGGTTGTGGAAGTCCTGTGTGGAAACACGGCTTTACAAGTCCTTTCCACCAGGAGACAACAGCTGCAGAACATCTGGGTGTGCCAGTGTTGAGAGCACCAGCAAAGATCAAAGTGGAGAAGTTGGTGAACAATGGCAGTGGCCTGGGGGAGAGCAAGTGGGGTGCTGGCTGTGGGACCAGGGGAGTCCTGACTGATTTAGGAGGCGTGTGATGGTCTGTGCCAGCAAGCGGAGTAGTGCTGTGGCCTTGGCACACTGCGAATACTGGAATTCAGTGGGGTCACTGGGCAGGCTGAGTGTGTGAGCTGCTGGAGGGACCCAGGTTGCCCACATGTAAACATCCAGTCTCACTCTTGCCAGCCACAGAAAGGAGCAGGATGTGGCTGCTGGCGATGCCTGTCATGTATATGTAGTGTATATGCGTGCTATCCCAGCCTGCTGGGAACACTTCTTCTTTGGGACTGCTTGGGCTGAGGGAGAGAAAGCAGTGGTAGTTTCTGAGGTTTCGAGTTTGCTCGAGTTTCTCAGGCTGTTTCTGGAGCCACCCAGAGTTCTCTTCCTTGAAGCATTTCAAGTCCTGCTAATTTTCAAAATTCAAACAGACACAGCCCTAAGCTAGTTGATCTGACTTCAGAGCTATTCTTACGCTGAGCTGTTGGATGATCTGATCTCCTGAGATGTCTTCCATTTCAGTTTATGACCTGGTTCTTGTGAAAAATAGGATCTTTTAGCCTGGAGAAGAGAGGTTTCTGGAGAGACAGTATTGTGGCCTTTGAATATGTAAAGAGGGTATAAGACCAATGGAGAAAGACTTTTTAGGAAGGTTTGCAGAGAAAGGACAAGGGGACATGCTTTCAAACTGAGACTAGGTTTAGATTGGCTAAAAGGAAAAGCTTTTCTACAATGAAGCTGGTGAGACACTCAAACGGCTGTTCCAGAGAAGTTGTGGATGCCCCATCATTGAGAGTGCTCCTTATCAGTTTGGCTAGTCTTGAGCAATTTGATCTACTGTAAGATCTACCTGGCAAGGAAGTAGGACTAGGTGATCTTTAATCACAGACTGTTGTATGATTCCGTGAAAGACAGAATGCAATAAAGTTCATAATTCAGATTTTGGCGCAGACATATTTATAATTTCTCACTTTATGCATCATTGCAATGACAACTTGTTAGCTTCTGAAATGATTAGCTGAGATTGATTTCCTTCCTTAGTTTCATTTTCCCTGTTATTCCTTCACTCTTGGACCTTTTTTTCACTAGATTTCCTCTTTCAGTAAACTGCCCTTAAGTATCACTTTGCTCCCCACCTGGCTTTTTTTTTTTTTTTTTTTTTCAATGACACCTTTTCACTGGTTCGTTTTGGGCCTTTGCTGCTTGAAGTCCAGCAGCCTCCTTGTCAGAGCATTACGGAGCTTTCTTTACAGCTTCATCACTATGCAAAAAGCCATAAATTACTGTGTTCCATCTCACATACCATCAAGTAGCACACTAATATTCCCTCTGCTGAATAGCTGGTTGGCTTACATAGACCAGCCAAAAACCAGGAAATCCAGATGGCAGCAAGAATCTTGTAGACTACTCCCGCTGTTCATTTAAATTCTGGAGAAGTCACGTGAGGTATCACATTCTCTTGAAAGAAGTGTCTATCATCTCGGACATTCTAGAATGGGCTATTAATATTGTCATGAGTTTCTGGCTAGACTTTTTAGTATGCCAATTCAAATTCAAATGATCTGAAATGATAGAACTTCAAGAATTGTTTTTCCCAGAATCGAAGTATGATGGAGTTATATAGGGAGAATCTTAATCTTAGTTATTCTATTCCATCTCACATCATGGCTGGGGGCAGGGAGAAGGGAGTATCTTTGGGGGACAATGGGTTCCGGTGTAGTCAGTAAGCTGGGCAGAGGCGCCATCAGGTATTGTCTGTTGTTGGGGGGGGATTCATGTGAACTCTTCCTTTCTTGTACCCTGCCACCAGTATTGTTGCTAAAATTGTTTGTTTTCTCATCCAAGTGACAAAATCAGCACACTTAATGAGGGATGAAGAGGGAGCAGCGACCTCGGAACAGGAGGAAGAAGAAGCAGAGCCTGCTGTCCTCCAGAAGAAAAAAAACGCTACCAGCCAACTTTGCATCATCTGTGAACTTCCTGGGCGTGTACTCTATCCCCTTGTCCAGATCACTGAGCAAGATATTAAACAGGACTGGGCCCAAGACTGAGCCTTGGGGACCAGCTGGATGAACTCTATTTCCCACCACTCTGTGGGCCTGGCCATCACCCAGTTTGTCACCCAGCAAACAGCCCACCCATGCAAACCATAAGCAGACAGTTTCTTCAGGAGAATGATGTGAGACTCATTGCAAAAAAGATCAGGGAGATGCCTAGGAAGAGTCTCAGGTGAATCCAGGAGACTATAGTGGAGGACTATTCAGTTTTCCAATCAATTTGCTTAAAAAAACTCTACAAAACCGTAATAAAAAAACAAACAAAAAAAGCAGACCAAACAAACACACAAAACCCCCCATCCAATAATCCCCAAAGAGACAAAAAAAGCCCCCAAAAAAGCCCACCAAAAAACCCACCCAAAACTGAAAAAAAAGCCCCAAACCCAACACAAAAAATCAGGGTGAAGGTTTTTAGTAACTTTAAAAATAACAAAACAAAACGAAACAAAAAAACCCCAGAAAGTCACATTTCTAAAGGTGCTGTCCCAGCCTCTTCTCTCAGCAGGGAGGACATCCTGAAGTGGAGCCAGTTGGAAGAAAGCGGGACGGGGCAGCACCTGGGCCATTGTCACAGGACGGCCCTGTGGCTGCCCCACTGCCAAAACCTGGACACATAAATCAAACACAGGTATGCACATGTGCTTAGACACAGCAAAAATATATTTGTCTGAAAAGAATACAGGTCCATTTCTATCACTGGAAAGAGCATAATGCCTCGTCTCAGCTTTCTTTTCAGTCATTACAAATGTTTCGAAAATAAAGGAGTGCAGAAAATGGAAATATCCAAGATCAACATGAGGACCAGTAACAAAGATTCCATTTTTGAAACTGCATTGGGAATCCTCTGCAGAAATTGACTCAGAGCTCTAAGATTTACAAAAAAGACCAAGAGGATTGGAGTCAATACAACACAGTGTCTGGAGACTTCAGCTGGTTGCCTTGATTTCTCAAATATGATGGAGGAAGCACCTTAGCAACTACAGCTGCCAGTTCTCTCAGGGCCCTGACATGCCTCTGGGTGGGTGCCATGGTCTTGCATGCTCAGGTTCCTCAAGTGGTCTGAAAGCTGACCTGCTACTATGGGTTAGAATCAAGTCCACCAGTCCAATAACCTGAGAGATGTGGAAATAGTGACTGGCAGTAAAAATTGAGACCAACACTTGTTGAGTACCTCAGCCTTCTCCTTGTCTGTTGTCACTAGTCCTGTCTGGCTTATGGGGGTGGGGGGGGGGGGGGAATAGGGGAGGTGTGATAGGTTTCTTTTCATCTTCCTTTTCCCACTGAAATACCCGTAGGTGCCTTTATTATTCTTAGTTTTGGCATGCTTTTCCAAATTCAGCTTCAACTGAGCCTTAGCTATACTGATCCCATCCTCACACACTCATGTGTTACCACTGTATTTTTCCCATGATTTGTCTCGCTGTGTATCGTCTGCATATTACCTACTTGCATCACATCTATTAATTTTCAATAACCTTCTGGCTTTAACTTGCTTTCAAAAAAAAACCTTTTTGAACCTTTTCACCTCAGAAATTCACCTGGGAAACCCCAAATCCCCAGAATTCGACCCAAAATTCACCTGGCACCCCAAATTCACCCTCCAAATTCGCTCCAAAATGATTGGCAACTTTACACACTCCATTTTCCCACAAAAGGATCTAGAGCCCTGTGCGCTTCGTATACAAACTAAATGCAAAAAACCTTTCTATTCATTCTCAGCAAAAAGACGTCCTATTCCTCCTTCTTTTGGACAAAACTGCCTTCACTTTCAAACTTATTCTCTTGCTCGCTTACCTGCATAATGCTTAGTCCCTGTTCTGCATGCTCATTTTCTTCACTTTTACAAGGAATCCTCTCCTCATCTTCTTCTTCCTCTGCTTCAACATGCAAAAACAAACCAAAAATTGTCTCTTCTACAGAAAATGAGGGGAGAAAAGAACACAAATGATAACCAATACCCTGCCAAGTAGAAATTTCTTCTATATTTCAGTGACTGATAGGCAGAAAAAAATGAATTTCATCTGGGGAAAGAAAGACATTCTAGGAATATTCAGACTGCTATCTTGCCCCAGGTAAAACATTTACCATGGCCTTAGCGTTAATGAGCTTGTGAACATCAGCTGCCAAGAGGAAGGACATTTCCTCCAGTTTCACACAATACTTGGTCAGTACATCTGCTATCTGTGCAATCAAAGAATACAGAAAAGCAACAACAATGAAAAGTAGAACTCAAATATCAATTTCCCAAGTTAAAATCTACATGAACAAGACAATTTTTCCATTCAAGTGAATTCGATTTAATTAATTCATTAACTACATAAGTAGCATTCTCACGTTCAAGAACGGAATTCAAAGAATCAACGTTGCTTCTTCTGAGACATTGAAGCCTGAGTAGATCCCAACTTCAAATCTAGTAGGACGCCATGAAAGCAATACCTGCTACATTTAGTACATGTAAACTACAAAGACATCTAGAACAGCTCTAAAAGATGAGCAAACCCATGAACTTTGAAGGAGACGCTAGCAAGAAATGTGGAAATAGGCTTTATCTGCCCAGTGCTTTTCCCAAAAGCACGGGCACTCCTTGGCGTCAGTGAGAGTCTCTGTCTCATTATTCAGCAGCTGGCTTAGGGTAAAAAAGGATGCATGCAATCACTTCATTCCTGTTCATGACATAAACTTACTGCATCATCGTGGAAGCCATTTACTTGGAAATATAGCCTAAAAAATAGGTGTCAGACTGGGTACATATCTAGATTGCTATGAGCAAAACCAATTTCTTTTTAACAGGAAAGCCATACAATATGCCTGCCATGGCAAATATTAGTCTACTAGCCCTGCACTTCAACGGGCAGTGAGCAGTTCATGACACCAAATTTACGTTTGGCAAGGAGACAGTCTATTTATTACAAGCCCCTAGTTCTAGAACCAAGAATTCAGGAGTTGCTCATTCCCAATGAAAATCTGTCCATTTCATACCTTTGGGGTTTTATGCTTCTGTTCTTTACCTGTCTTGAGTGTGGCTTTCTTGTGAAGTCACTGATGGGTGTTTTTCCAACACATTTCTGCTGATTACACGGTAATTGCATGGCATCAGCAGACATCTCTGAATGTCTCTTGAAAGTATGCTTTTTACTCTTCCTAGAGGACCTTGTCTTCTTCTTTCCTTCACCCAAAAGGTGGGCTAAGTGAGCCTTCAAAGAACCATCATCTCAACAATTAGAATTCTTTCAAACCTACTGAATGGAGAACAGCGACAAAAAAATTTTAAAAAGACTAGTACGCGAAAGACAGCAGAAGAGAAAGGTAAAGTAATGAATCCTACATGCCACATGCATAACTCTCTTCATTCAAGGCTATTTTCAAAATGAGAAGAAAAAAAAAAAAAAAAAAAAAAGATCATCTTTTCCTCAGAGAGGAAAAGAAAGTGGAAAGTGGAGTAACTGGATTGTGTTGCCTTGCCTACAGTTACCAGAAAAGTCAACAGCAGAGTTGAAAACTCCTGAAGCTGGCTAACTACGCCTCTAAATGTTTTACTACTGTGTTATGATTCTGTCTTCAGTTAATAGAACCCGATATACAACAAAGAGATGGGAGCACATGGAGATGCATTGGAGAGCCTACGCTGGAGGTAACACATTCATTTTTTACTCAAACAAATCCAAATTAGAAATGTTGAAAATGACCTGGGGCCATTTCAACAGCCAGCAAACTAACACAACCAACCTTTGGCTTTTATTCAATCCTTTGCTTATTTTACCTGGACCTTGAAGATCTGTCTGCAGCCTTCCTCTCTGCAAATATATCACACTCGTCCTATTGAGAACCCATGGCTCATCACAGCTGCTTCGCCACGCCTGCTTCCAGAAGAACTGGCAACTACAAGCTGGGAGCCAAGAGATACAACACTTCACTTGGAAAAGGGCCTTCCATGAATCCTAGAATCCCAGAATGGTTTGGACTGGAAGCGACCTTAGAGACAGAGTCTCTTCTTCCCACATCCTGACATGGGCAGGGACACTTTTCCACTAGTCCAGGTTGCTCCATGTCTGCTCCAGCCTGGCCCTGGACACTTCCTGCCATGGGGCTCCTACACAGCCTCTTTGAGCAACATGTGCCAGGCCTCAGCACCCACACAAGGAAGAATTCCTTTCCAATATCCCATCTACCCCAGCCCTCTGGCAGTTTGAAGCTATTCCCCCTTGTCCTGCGAGTCCAGAACCTTTTCCAAAGTCCCTCCCCAGCTATCTTGGAGCCCCAGCAGGCACTGCAAGGGGCTCGAAGGTCTCCCTGGAGCCTTCTGTTCTCCAGATTGGACACCCTCAGCTCTCCCAGACTGTCCTAGAGCAAAGAAGCTCCACCTTTCAAAGCACCTTAGAAGCCTCCTACCGGCCAAACTCGATGGCAACGCTGGCCTTCCGGGCCCTACGGATATCGCTTCCGGTGTCGTTCGGGGTCAATCCCGGCTCTCTCCCCGCCCCCCATGGGGCCCTCAGGCAATGCCGCTCCGACGCAGCTCCTGCCGCTGTCAGACCAGCGGGGGGGCGGGGGGCCAGCCCAGCCTCATCCACAATCCACACTGTCCTCGGCGGCTGCTGCGGGCTCATGGCGGCCCACACACCCGGAAGCAGAGCTCCGAACACAGAGGATCATAGCCCCACATTTGTGTTCGTCTCTGCACAAGGCAGGGCAGACTTGCCATGCCCGGACTTTTCAGTTCAGCACGAAAATGAGAATAAACCTGCGCCATGGGAGAGGAAACCTCTAAAGACTCCCTCATACGTGGTCGCTCAACTTAATGCCTAGGCACTTGCCATTCCTAAGGCTACACTAAAGCCCTTTTTACCTTGCGGGAAAGAAATGCCATTGTTCTGGTGTGCAGCTAAAGGCGGAGCACAGGCAGGCCAGGGCAAAAGCTGGGGCAGTGCCCGTCTTCACTCCTTCGCTGTGCTGTACTCCTTGCAGCTAGAGCGAAGCCAGATGGACGCGAGGAAGGACAAGGCGCTCTTAAAGTAGCCCCCTGTCAGCAGCCCTGAAAGGGCGCATAACACACGGCGTCTCGCTGCCCTCCGTTCTACATACTCGCGGCTCCCTTTGCCGACTTGCAAAAGTTGCTACCAGAGCAGAGGCGGCCAGATTGAAGAGGCAGAGCCTAGGGTCACCTTCTCCTTACTGCACGTAAGCCACGTCCAGCTCCTCGCTGCACTCTGGATTTCCCTTCTCCGCGGCACTTAGCGTGGTGCTGTGTGTGTGCAACTCGGCGCCTAGAAGTGACCGCCAATGCTTTCAGAGCGGGCTGCAAGGGAACCAAGGAGCAGCACAAGCAGCAGTGCTTCAGCTTGCTCCTTCCGACTGCTAAGGGCACTTGGGAAGGCAAGCGAGAGTCAACCACCTTCCTCTCCTAGTAGCCTCTAACGTGGTGCACACAAGCACGGCACATAGCCGCTTCGTTCACCGCCCTCGCCCTCGCCCACGCCTTGCTCCGCTTTCACTTGCCGGCGGCCAGAAGCCGCCGCAGGGGCGCCACATACCCAGCAGTGTGCGGGCAGCCAAGAGCTCGAGAACGCTGCTTCTGCCCAAGCCCGCCTAGGGCGTGCACCTTTGTTCTCAGAGCTCCGTGTAACAGTCTGCCTTTCTCGCAGTTCGAATGGAAATCGAAAGCTTTTCGCCTACGCCCTTCACAGAGATCCGTTGCTAGGACGAGAATGTCTCGTGGCCGGAGCTCGCCCCCGCCGCGAGGAAGCTGCTCTTAGCACCGCGTTGCAGGGACACGTCTCGCTTCTTGACTTCGTGCTTAGCGCTCTCCGAATTCGCCGCTAGCTCCGCGGTCCTTCTCAGCTTCAAGTAGCTGCGCTCGCAGTACATAGAGCTTCGCAAGGACCGAAGACCCGGAGGGACGTATCGCACACGACAATGTGCCAGGACAGAGACGTGTTCTACATTGTCCCTTCTCGTCATCCAGTTTGTGCCTCTGCTGCTTCTGCTGTTAGGAATCGCTCCTTGAAAGACGAGCGAGAGCGTCTTTCTGGGTGCATTGCACTGAGTGAGTGCTCGCTAAGGACTTTGCACTCGGAGCCAAGGCAACAGGGCGTGCTTGTCCGCAGAACTGAGAGCACGCTGTTGGGCAGAGCTGAAACTGACCGCTGGAGTTCAGCTCTCTCCGGACGGCAGACGCCGAAGAACGAAGCCGCTTGCGAGCGGCGCAGTGCAGCGAAGAGCACACGAGCAGCCAAAGAGCTCCTTCACAATCGCTTTCACTTCTCAGTGCTCTTGCTGCTTGGAAAAGCAGCACACAGCCGTTGCACGCCAGGGCAAAAGCTGGGGCAGTGCCCGTCCTCACTCCTTCGCTGTGCTGTACTCCTTGCAGCTAGAGCGAAGCGAGAAGGACGCGAGGACGAAGAAGGCGTTCTTAAAGTAGCCCCTTGTCAGCAGCCCTGAAAGGGCGCATAACACACGGCGTCTCGCTGCCCTCCGTTCTACATACTCGCGTCTCCCTTTGCCGTCTTGCAAAAGTTGCTACCAGAGCAGAGGCGGCCAGATTGAAGAGGCACTGCTTAGGTTCACCTTCTCCTTACTGCACGTAAGCCACGTCAAGCTCCTCGCTGCACTCTGGATTTTCCTTCTCCGCGGCACTTAGCGTGGTGCTGTGTGTGTGCAACTCGGCGCCTAGAAGTGACCGCCAATGCTTTCAGAGCGGGCTGCAAGGGAACCAAGGAGCAGCACAAGCAGCAGTGCTTCAGCTTGCTCCTTCCGACTGCTAAGGGCACTTGGGAAGGCAAGCGAGAGTCAACCACCTTCCTCTCCTAGTAGCCTCTAACGTGGTGCACACAAGCACGGCACATAGCCGCTTCGTTCACCGCCCTCGCCCTCGCCCACGCCTTGCTCCGCTTTCACTTGTCGGCGGCCAGAAGCCGCCGCAGGGGCGCCACATACCCAGCAGTGTGCGGGCAGCCAAGAGCTGGAGAACGCTGCTTCTGCCCAAGCCCGCCTAGGGCGTGCACCTTTGTTCTCAGAGTTCCGTGTAACAGTCTGCCTCTCTCGCAGTTCGAATGGAAATCGAAAGCTTTTCGCCTACGCCCTTCACAGAGATCCGTTGCTAGGACGAGAATGTCTTGTGGCCGGAGCTCGCCCCCGCCGCGAGGAAGCTGCTCTTAGCACCGCGTTGCAGGGACACGTCTCGCTTCTTGACTTCGTGCTTAGCGCTCTCCGAATTCGCTGCTAGCTCCGCGGTCCGTCTCAGCTTCAAGTAGCTGCGCTCGCAGTACATAGAGCTTCGCAAGGACCGAAGACCCGGAGGGACGTATCGCACACGACAATGTGCCAGGACAGAGACGTGTTCTACATTGTCCCTTCTCGTCATCCAGTTTGTGCCTCTGCTGCTTGTGCTGTTAGGAATCGCTCCTTGAAAGACGAGCGAGAGCGTCTTTCTGGGTGCATTGCACTGAGTGAGTGCTCGCTAGGGACTTTGCACTCGGAGCCAAGGCAACAGGGCGTGCTTGTCCGCAGAACTGAGAGCGCGCTGTTGGGCAGAGCTGAAACTGACCGCTGCAGTTCAGCTCTCTCCGGACGGCAGACGCCGAAGAACGAAGCCGCTTGCGAGCGGCGCAGTGCAGCGAAGAGCACACGAGCAGCCAAAGAGCTCCTTCACAATCGCTTTCACTTCTCAGTGCTCTTGCTGCTTGGAAAAGCAGCACACAGCCGTTGCACGCCAGGGCAAAAGCTGGGGCAGTGCCCGTCCTCACTCCTTCGCTGTGCTGTACTCCTTGCAGCTAGAGCGAAGCGAGAAGGACGCGAGGACGAAGAAGGCGTTCTTAAAGTAGCCCCTTGTCAGCAGCCCTGAAAGGGCGCATAACACACGGCGTCTCGCTGCCCTCCGTTCTACATACTCGCGTCTCCCTTTGCCGTCTTGCAAAAGTTGCTACCAGAGCAGAGGCGGCCAGATTGAAGAGGCACTGCTTAGGTTCACCTTCTCCTTACTGCACGTAAGCCACGTCAAGCTCCTCGCTGCACTCTGGATTTCCCTTCTCCGCGGCACTTAGCGTGGTGCTGTGTGTGTGCAACTCGGCGCCTAGAAGTGACCGCCAATGCTTTCAGAGCGGGCTGCAAGGGAACCAAGGAGCAGCACAAGCAGCAGTGCTTCAGCTTGCTCCTTCCGACTGCTAAGGGCACTTGGGAAGGCAAGCGAGAGTCAACCACCTTCCTCTCCTAGTAGCCTCTAACGTGGTGCACACAAGCACGGCACATAGCCGCTTCGTTCACCGCCCTCGCCCTCGCCCACGCCTTGCTCCGCTTTCACTTGTCGGCGGCCAGAAGCCGCCGCAGGGGCGCCACATACCCAGCAGTGTGCGGGCAGCCAAGAGCTCGAGAACGCTGCTTCTGCCCAAGCCCGCCTAGGGCGTGCACCTTTGTTCTCAGAGCTCCGTGTAACAGTCTGCCTTTCTCGCAGTTCGAATGGAAATCGAAAGCTTTTCGCCTACGCCCTTCACAGAGATCCGTTGCTAGGACGAGAATGTCTTGTGGCCGGAGCTCGCCCCCGCCGCGAGGAAGCTGCTCTTAGCACCGCGTTGCAGGGACACGTCTCGCTTCTTGACTTCGTGCTTAGCGCTCTCCGAATTCGCCGCTAGCTCCGCGGTCCGTCTCAGCTTCAAGTAGCTGCGCTCGCAGTACTTAGAGCTTCGCAAGGACCGAAGACCCGGAGGGACATATCGCACACGACAATGTGCCAGGACAAGGACGTTCTGCACTGAGTGGAGACAGAGACAGACCCAGAATTCTACACTGCCCCTTCTCTTCGGCCATCTTGTGCTCTGCTGCCTCTGCTGTGACGAATCGGTCCTTGAAAAACCAGCGAGAGCGTCTCTCCAGGCACTGAGTGTGAGCTCCCTAGGGACTTTTTCCACCTCCAAAAATACATGGGTAAGTCCTAAAAGTTTTGGTTTGATCAAGAATAGTTACGTCCAAGTATCGCTGTTCTAAACACCCTTGGTTTCAGTCTGAACTTAACTGCTTGTTTCTGTCTTTTTGCCTAGTGGCAATCTAATTCTAAGGTAACTAGATGTGTTAGATATCCATAAGTTACATCTCAGGTTAGGTGGGATAATTGGCTGGGAAGAAAATGGAATTGAGAATTTGGAAAGAATCCAAAGTGAGCTGATGTCACAATCCGAGATTCCCTTGGGTTCCAAATCCTTTCATTTGTGTTTTTGTGGGCTTTTTTGAAGGCGGTGTACAGTTGAAGCCATGATTTAGCTGCGGTGAGACCTGCTCTGCTGTAAAAGCATTATTTTCTCAGTGAGCATGGACAACAGTTAGAGTGTCGTCTTTTAAGATTCCCTGCACTCCACTTATGGTGGCAAAAGCAGTGCCTTGACTGTAATCATAAAAGTGATTACAGCTTCCTTGCTTTGACATCATGTAGGATGCTTCCTCCATCTGCTGTGGTCAGCATTAAGTAACAGATTTCTCAGTTTCTAGGAAGAGTCTAGCAAACAATCACCTTGCTCCTTCTCTTGCATTTATTCATCACTGCTATGCTGCTATACAGACAGATAGTCTGTTTATGATTCAACAATTCAATGGGACATCAAGTAAATAGCAAAGCAAAACTAACTACCGAAAGCACTATAAGGGCCAGAGATTAGCTTGGATCAAAACAGGTATTCTCCTAGCATTGTTTACAAACGACTCAGCATGTGAAACAGAAGGCACAATGTAGTTTGTGCCTTGTTTTGGGCATGCCCGGAAGAAGGAAATTCTGATTTCACATATGGGAAAAGAAATGTTGACATTTGAATGAGATTGTTCATACCCCAGAAAAGGTTGCTTTGAAAGGTTGTGGAAGTCCTGTGTGGAAACACGGCTTTACAAGTCCTTTCCACCAGGAGACAACAGCTGCAGAACATCTGGGTGTGCCAGTGTTGAGAGCACCAGCAAAGATCAAAGTGGAGAAGTTGGTGAACAATGGCAGTGGCCTGGGGGAGAGCAAGTGGGGTGCTGGCTGTGGGACCAGGGGAGTCCTGACTGATTTAGGAGGCGTGTGATGGTCTGTGCCAGCAAGCGGAGTAGTGCTGTGGCCTTGGCACACTGCGAATACTGGAATTCAGTGGGGTCACTGGGCAGGCTGAGTGTGTGAGCTGCTGGAGGGACCCAGGTTGCCCACATGTAAACATCCAGTCTCACTCTTGCCAGCCACAGAAAGGAGCAGGATGTGGCTGCTGGCGATGCCTGTCATGTATATGTAGTGTATATGCGTGCTATCCCAGCCTGCTGGGAACACTTCTTCTTTGGGACTGCTTGGGCTGAGGGAGAGAAAGCAGTGGTAGTTTCTGAGGTTTCGAGTTTGCTCGAGTTTCTCAGGCTGTTTCTGGAGCCACCCCGAGTTCTCTTCCTTGAAGCATTTCAAGTCCTGCTAATTTTCAAAATTCAAACAGACACAGCCCTAAGCTAGTTGATCTGACTTCAGAGCTATTCTTACGCTGAGCTGTTGGATGATCTGATCTCCTGAGATGTCTTCCATTTCAGTTTATGACCTGGTTCTTGTGAAAAATAGGATCTTTTAGCCTGGAGAAGAGAGGTTTCTGGAGAGACAGTATTGTGGCCTTTGAATATGTAAAGAGGGTATAAGACCAATGGAGAAAGACTTTTTAGGAAGGTTTGCAGAGAAAGGACAAGGGGACATGCTTTCAAACTGAGACTAGGTTTAGATTGGCTAAAAGGAAAAGCTTTTCTACAATGAAGCTGGTGAGACACTCAAACGGCTGTTCCAGAGAAGTTGTGGATGCCCCATCATTGAGAGTGCTCCTTATCAGTTTGGCTAGTCTTGAGCAATTTGATCTACTGTAAGATCTACCTGGCAAGGAAGTAGGACTAGGTGATCTTTAATCACAGACTGTTGTATGATTCCGTGAAAGACAGAATGCAATAAAGTTCATAATTCAGATTTTGGCGCAGACATATTTATAATTTCTCACTTTATGCATCATTGCAATGACAACTTGTTAGCTTCTGAAATGATTAGCTGAGATTGATTTCCTTCCTTAGTTTCATTTTCCCTGTTATTCCTTCACTCTTGGACCTTTTTTTCACTAGATTTCCTCTTTCAGTAAACTGCCCTTAAGTATCACTTTGCTCCCCACCTGGCTTTTTTTTTTTTTTTTTTTTTCAATGACACCTTTTCACTGGTTCGTTTTGGGCCTTTGCTGCTTGAAGTCCAGCAGCCTCCTTGTCAGAGCATTACGGAGCTTTCTTTACAGCTTCATCACTATGCAAAAAGCCATAAATTACTGTGTTCCATCTCACATACCATCAAGTAGCACACTAATATTCCCTCTGCTGAATAGCTGGTTGGCTTACATAGACCAGCCAAAAACCAGGAAATCCAGATGGCAGCAAGAATCTTGTAGACTACTCCCGCTGTTCATTTAAATTCTGGAGAAGTCACGTGAGGTATCACATTCTCTTGAAAGAAGTGTCTATCATCTCGGACATTCTAGAATGGGCTATTAATATTGTCATGAGTTTCTGGCTAGACTTTTTAGTATGCCAATTCAAATTCAAATGATCTGAAATGATAGAACTTCAAGAATTGTTTTTCCCAGAATCGAAGTATGATGGAGTTATATAGGGAGAATCTTAATCTTAGTTATTCTATTCCATCTCACATCATGGCTGGGGGCAGGGAGAAGGGAGTATCTTTGGGGGACAATGGGTTCCGGTGTAGTCAGTAAGCTGGGCAGAGGCGCCATCAGGTATTGTCTGTTGTTGGGGGGGGATTCATGTGAACTCTTCCTTTCTTGTACCCTGCCACCAGTATTGTTGCTAAAATTGTTTGTTTTCTCATCCAAGTGACAAAATCAGCACACTTAATGAGGGATGAAGAGGGAGCAGCGACCTCGGAACAGGAGGAAGAAGAAGCAGAGCCTGCTGTCCTCCAGAAGAAAAAAAACGCTACCAGCCAACTTTGCATCATCTGTGAACTTCCTGGGCGTGTACTCTATCCCCTTGTCCAGATCACTGAGCAAGATATTAAACAGGACTGGGCCCAAGACTGAGCCTTGGGGACCAGCTGGATGAACTCTATTTCCCACCACTCTGTGGGCCTGGCCATCACCCAGTTTGTCACCCAGCAAACAGCCCACCCATGCAAACCATAAGCAGACAGTTTCTTCAGGAGAATGATGTGAGACTCATTGCAAAAAAGATCAGGGAGATGCCTAGGAAGAGTCTCAGGTGAATCCAGGAGACTATAGTGGAGGACTATTCAGTTTTCCAATCAATTTGCTTAAAAAAACTCTACAAAACCGTAATAAAAAAACAAACAAAAAAAGCAGACCAAACAAACACACAAAACCCCCCATCCAATAATCCCCAAAGAGACAAAAAAAGCCCCCAAAAAAGCCCACCAAAAAACCCACCCAAAACTGAAAAAAAAGCCCCAAACCCAACACAAAAAATCAGGGTGAAGGTTTTTAGTAACTTTAAAAATAACAAAACAAAACGAAACAAAAAAACCCCAGAAAGTCACATTTCTAAAGGTGCTGTCCCAGCCTCTTCTCTCAGCAGGGAGGACATCCTGAAGTGGAGCCAGTTGGAAGAAAGCGGGACGGGGCAGCACCTGGGCCATTGTCACAGGACGGCCCTGTGGCTGCCCCACTGCCAAAACCTGGACACATAAATCAAACACAGGTATGCACATGTGCTTAGACACAGCAAAAATATATTTGTCTGAAAAGAATACAGGTCCATTTCTATCACTGGAAAGAGCATAATGCCTCGTCTCAGCTTTCTTTTCAGTCATTACAAATGTTTCGAAAATAAAGGAGTGCAGAAAATGGAAATATCCAAGATCAACATGAGGACCAGTAACAAAGATTCCATTTTTGAAACTGCATTGGGAATCCTCTGCAGAAATTGACTCAGAGCTCTAAGATTTACAAAAAAGACCAAGAGGATTGGAGTCAATACAACACAGTGTCTGGAGACTTCAGCTGGTTGCCTTGATTTCTCAAATATGATGGAGGAAGCACCTTAGCAACTACAGCTGCCAGTTCTCTCAGGGCCCTGACATGCCTCTGGGTGGGTGCCATGGTCTTGCATGCTCAGGTTCCTCAAGTGGTCTGAAAGCTGACCTGCTACTATGGGTTAGAATCAAGTCCACCAGTCCAATAACCTGAGAGATGTGGAAATAGTGACTGGCAGTAAAAATTGAGACCAACACTTGTTGAGTACCTCAGCCTTCTCCTTGTCTGTTGTCACTAGTCCTGTCTGGCTTATGGGGGTGGGGGGGGGGGGGGGAATAGGGGAGGTGTGATAGGTTTCTTTTCATCTTCCTTTTCCCACTGAAATACCCGTAGGTGCCTTTATTATTCTTAGTTTTGGCATGCTTTTCCAAATTCAGCTTCAACTGAGCCTTAGCTATACTGATCCCATCCTCACACACTCATGTGTTACCACTGTATTTTTCCCATGATTTGTCTCGCTGTGTATCGTCTGCATATTACCTACTTGCATCACATCTATTAATTTTCAATAACCTTCTGGCTTTAACTTGCTTTCAAAAAAAAACCTTTTTGAACCTTTTCACCTCAGAAATTCACCTGGGAAACCCCAAATCCCCAGAATTCGACCCAAAATTCACCTGGCACCCCAAATTCACCCTCCAAATTCGCTCCAAAATGATTGGCAACTTTACACACTCCATTTTCCCACAAAAGGATCTAGAGCCCTGTGCGCTTCGTATACAAACTAAATGCAAAAAACCTTTCTATTCATTCTCAGCAAAAAGACGTCCTATTCCTCCTTCTTTTGGACAAAACTGCCTTCACTTTCAAACTTATTCTCTTGCTCGCTTACCTGCATAATGCTTAGTCCCTGTTCTGCATGCTCATTTTCTTCACTTTTACAAGGAATCCTCTCCTCATCTTCTTCTTCCTCTGCTTCAACATGCAAAAACAAACCAAAAATTGTCTCTTCTACAGAAAATGAGGGGAGAAAAGAACACAAATGATAACCAATACCCTGCCAAGTAGAAATTTCTTCTATATTTCAGTGACTGATAGGCAGAAAAAAATGAATTTCATCTGGGGAAAGAAAGACATTCTAGGAATATTCAGACTGCTATCTTGCCCCAGGTAAAACATTTACCATGGCCTTAGCGTTAATGAGCTTGTGAACATCAGCTGCCAAGAGGAAGGACATTTCCTCCAGTTTCACACAATACTTGGTCAGTACATCTGCTATCTGTGCAATCAAAGAATACAGAAAAGCAACAACAATGAAAAGTAGAACTCAAATATCAATTTCCCAAGTTAAAATCTACATGAACAAGACAATTTTTCCATTCAAGTGAATTCGATTTAATTAATTCATTAACTACATAAGTAGCATTCTCACGTTCAAGAACGGAATTCAAAGAATCAACGTTGCTTCTTCTGAGACATTGAAGCCTGAGTAGATCCCAACTTCAAATCTAGTAGGACGCCATGAAAGCAATACCTGCTACATTTAGTACATGTAAACTACAAAGACATCTAGAACAGCTCTAAAAGATGAGCAAACCCATGAACTTTGAAGGAGACGCTAGCAAGAAATGTGGAAATAGGCTTTATCTGCCCAGTGCTTTTCCCAAAAGCACGGGCACTCCTTGGCGTCAGTGAGAGTCTCTGTCTCATTATTCAGCAGCTGGCTTAGGGTAAAAAAGGATGCATGCAATCACTTCATTCCTGTTCATGACATAAACTTACTGCATCATCGTGGAAGCCATTTACTTGGAAATATAGCCTAAAAAATAGGTGTCAGACTGGGTACATATCTAGATTGCTATGAGCAAAACCAATTTCTTTTTAACAGGAAAGCCATACAATATGCCTGCCATGGCAAATATTAGTCTACTAGCCCTGCACTTCAACGGGCAGTGAGCAGTTCATGACACCAAATTTACGTTTGGCAAGGAGACAGTCTATTTATTACAAGCCCCTAGTTCTAGAACCAAGAATTCAGGAGTTGCTCATTCCCAATGAAAATCTGTCCATTTCATACCTTTGGGGTTTTATGCTTCTGTTCTTTACCTGTCTTGAGTGTGGCTTTCTTGTGAAGTCACTGATGGGTGTTTTTCCAACACATTTCTGCTGATTACACGGTAATTGCATGGCATCAGCAGACATCTCTGAATGTCTCTTGAAAGTATGCTTTTTACTCTTCCTAGAGGACCTTGTCTTCTTCTTTCCTTCACCCAAAAGGTGGGCTAAGTGAGCCTTCAAAGAACCATCATCTCAACAATTAGAATTCTTTCAAACCTACTGAATGGAGAACAGCGACAAAAAAATTTTAAAAAGACTAGTACGCGAAAGACAGCAGAAGAGAAAGGTAAAGTAATGAATCCTACATGCCACATGCATAACTCTCTTCATTCAAGGCTATTTTCAAAATGAGAAGAAAAAAAAAAAAAAAAAAAAAAGATCATCTTTTCCTCAGAGAGGAAAAGAAAGTGGAAAGTGGAGTAACTGGATTGTGTTGCCTTGCCTACAGTTACCAGAAAAGTCAACAGCAGAGTTGAAAACTCCTGAAGCTGGCTAACTACGCCTCTAAATGTTTTACTACTGTGTTATGATTCTGTCTTCAGTTAATAGAACCCGATATACAACAAAGAGATGGGAGCACATGGAGATGCATTGGAGAGCCTACGCTGGAGGTAACACATTCATTTTTTACTCAAACAAATCCAAATTAGAAATGTTGAAAATGACCTGGGGCCATTTCAACAGCCAGCAAACTAACACAACCAACCTTTGGCTTTTATTCAATCCTTTGCTTATTTTACCTGGACCTTGAAGATCTGTCTGCAGCCTTCCTCTCTGCAAATATATCACACTCGTCCTATTGAGAACCCATGGCTCATCACAGCTGCTTCGCCACGCCTGCTTCCAGAAGAACTGGCAACTACAAGCTGGGAGCCAAGAGATACAACACTTCACTTGGAAAAGGGCCTTCCATGAATCCTAGAATCCCAGAATGGTTTGGACTGGAAGCGACCTTAGAGACAGAGTCTCTTCTTCCCACATCCTGACATGGGCAGGGACACTTTTCCACTAGTCCAGGTTGCTCCATGTCTGCTCCAGCCTGGCCCTGGACACTTCCTGCCATGGGGCTCCTACACAGCCTCTTTGAGCAACATGTGCCAGGCCTCAGCACCCACACAAGGAAGAATTCCTTTCCAATATCCCATCTACCCCAGCCCTCTGGCAGTTTGAAGCTATTCCCCCTTGTCCTGCGAGTCCAGAACCTTTTCCAAAGTCCCTCCCCAGCTATCTTGGAGCCCCAGCAGGCACTGCAAGGGGCTCGAAGGTCTCCCTGGAGCCTTCTGTTCTCCAGATTGGACACCCTCAGCTCTCCCAGACTGTCCTAGAGCAAAGAAGCTCCACCTTTCAAAGCACCTTAGAAGCCTCCTACCGGCCAAACTCGATGGCAACGCTGGCCTTCCGGGCCCTACGGATATCGCTTCCGGTGTCGTTCGGGGTCAATCCCGGCTCTCTCCCCGCCCCCCATGGGGCCCTCAGGCAATGCCGCTCCGACGCAGCTCCTGCAGCTGTCAGACCAGCGGGGGGGCGGGGGGCCAGCCCAGCCTCATCCACAATCCACACTGTCCTCGGCGGCTGCTGCGGGCTCATGGCGGCCCACACACCCGGAAGCAGAGCTCCGAACACAGAGGATCATAGCCCCACATTTGTGTTCGTCTCTGCACAAGGCAGGGCAGACTTGCCATGCCCGGACTTTTCAGTTCAGCACGAAAATGAGAATAAACCTGCGCCATGGGAGAGGAAACCTCTAAAGACTCCCTCATACGTGGTCGCTCAACTTAATGCCTAGGCACTTGCCATTCCTAAGGCTACACTAAAGCCCTTTTTACCTTGCGGGAAAGAAATGCCATTGTTCTGGTGTGCAGCTAAAGGCGGAGCACAGGCAGGCCAGGGCAAAAGCTGGGGCAGTGCCCGTCTTCACTCCTTCGCTGTGCTGTACTCCTTGCAGCTAGAGCGAAGCCAGATGGACGCGAGGAAGGACAAGGCGCTCTTAAAGTAGCCCCCTGTCAGCAGCCCTGAAAGGGCGCATAACACACGGCGTCTCGCTGCCCTCCGTTCTACATACTCGCGGCTCCCTTTGCCGACTTGCAAAAGTCGCTACCAGAGCAGAGGCGGCCAGATTGAAGAGGCAGAGCCTAGGGTCACCTTCTCCTTACTGCACGTAAGCCACGTCCAGCTCCTCGCTGCACTCTGGATTTCCCTTCTCCGCGGCACTTAGCGTGGTGCTGTGTGTGTGCAACTCGGCGCCTAGAAGTGACCGCCAATGCTTTCAGAGCGGGCTGCAAGGGAACCAAGGAGCAGCACAAGCAGCAGTGCTTCAGCTTGCTCCTTCCGACTGCTAAGGGCACTTGGGAAGGCAAGCGAGAGTCAACCACCTTCCTCTCCTAGTAGCCTCTAACGTGGTGCACACAAGCACGGCACATAGCCGCTTCGTTCACCGCCCTCGCCCTCGCCCACGCCTTGCTCCGCTTTCACTTGTCGGCGGCCAGAAGCCGCCGCAGGGGCGCCACATACCCAGCAGTGTGCGGGCAGCCAAGAGCTGGAGAACGCTGCTTCTGCCCAAGCCCGCCTAGGGCGTGCACCTTTGTTCTCAGAGCTCCGTGTAACAGTCTGCCTTTCTCGCAGTTCGAATGGAAATCGAAAGCTTTTCGCCTACGCCCTTCACAGAGATCCGTTGCTAGGACGAGAATGTCTTGTGGCCGGAGCTCGCCCCCGCCGCGAGGAAGCTGCTCTTAGCACCGCGTTGCAGGGACACGTCTCGCTTCTTGACTTCGTGCTTAGCGCTCTCCGAATTCGCTGCTAGCTCCGCGGTCCGTCTCAGCTTCAAGTAGCTGCGCTCGCAGTACATAGAGCTTCGCAAGGACCGAAGACCCGGAGGGACGTATCGCACACGACAATGTGCCAGGACAGAGACGTGTTCTACATTGTCCCTTCTCGTCATCCAGTTTGTGCCTCTGCTGCTTCTGCTGTTAGGAATCGCTCCTTGAAAGACGAGCGAGAGCGTCTTTCTGGGTGCATTGCACTGAGTGAGTGCTCGCTAAGGACTTTGCACTCGGAGCCAAGGCAACAGGGCGTGCTTGTCCGCAGAACTGAGAGCACGCTGTTGGGCAGAGCTGAAACTGACCGCTGCAGTTCAGCTCTCTCCGGACGGCAGACGCCGAAGAACGAAGCCGCTTGCGAGCGGCGCAGTGCAGCGAAGAGCACACGAGCAGCCAAAGAGCTCCTTCACAATCGCTTTCACTTCTCAGTGCTCTTGCTGCTTGGAAAAGCAGCACACAGCCGTTGCACGCCAGGGCAAAAGCTGGGGCAGTGCCCGTCCTCACTCCTTCGCTGTGCTGTACTCCTTGCAGCTAGAGCGAAGCGAGAAGGACGCGAGGACGAAGAAGGCGTTCTTAAAGTAGCCCCTTGTCAGCAGCCCTGAAAGGGCGCATAACACACGGCGTCTCGCTGCCCTCCGTTCTACATACTCGCGTCTCCCTTTGCCGTCTTGCAAAAGTTGCTACCAGAGCAGAGGCGGCCAGATTGAAGAGGCTGTGCTTAGGTTCACCTTCTCCTTACTGCACGTAAGCCACGTCAAGCTCCTCGCTGCACTCTGGATTTCCCTTCTCCGCGGCACTTAGCGTGGTGCTGTGTGTGTGCAACTCGGCGCCTAGAAGTGACCGCCAATGCTTTCAGAGCGGGCTGCAAGGGAACCAAGGAGCAGCACAAGCAGCAGTGCTTCAGCTTGCTCCTTCCGACTGCTAAGGGCACTTGGGAAGGCAAGCGAGAGTCAACCACCTTCCTCTCCTAGT
Source organism: Sturnus vulgaris (assembly GCF_052056855.1). NCBI lineage: Eukaryota > Metazoa > Chordata > Aves > Passeriformes > Sturnidae > Sturnus > Sturnus vulgaris. Next base: position 90,146 of record NW_028276420.1, read on the forward strand.
AGCCTCTAACGTGGTGCACACAAGCACGGCACATAGCCGCTTCGTTCACCGCCCTCGCCCTCGCCCACGCCTTGCTCCGCTTTCACTTGTCGGCGGCCAGAAGCCGCCGCAGGGGCGCCACATACCCAGCAGTGTGCGGGCAGCCAAGAGCTCGAGAACGCTGCTTCTGCCCAAGCCAGCCTAGGGCGTGCACCTTTGTTCTCAGAGCTCCGTGTAACAGTCTGCCTCTCTCGCAGTTCGAATGGAAAACGAAAGCTTTTCGCCTACGCCCTTCACAGAGATCCGTTGCTACGACGAGAATGTCTTGTGGCCGGAGCTCGCCCCCGCCGCGAGGAAGCTGCTCTTAGCACCGCGTTGCAGGGACACGTCTCGCTTCTTGACTTCGTGCTTAGCGCTCTCCGAATTCGCCGCTAGCTCCGCGGTCCGTCTCAGCTTCAAGTAGCTGCGCTCGCAGTACATAGAGCTTCGCAAGGACCGAAGACCCGGAGGGACGTATCGCACACGACAATGTGCCAGGACAGAGACGTGTTCTACATTGTCCCTTCTCGTCATCCAGTTTGTGCCTCTGCTGCTTCTGCTGTTAGGAATCGCTCCTTGAAAGACGAGCGAGAGCGTCTTTCTGGGTGCATTGCACTGAGTGAGTGCTCGCTAGGGACTTTGCACTCGGAGCCAAGGCAACAGGGCGTGCTTGTCCGCAGAACTGAGAGCGCGCTGTTGGGCAGAGCTGAAACTGACCGCTGCAGTTCAGCTCTCTCCGGACGGCAGACGCCGAAGAACGAAGCCGCTTGCGAGCGGCGCAGTGCAGCGAAGAGCACACGAGCAGCCAAAGAGCTCCTTCACAATCGCTTTCACTTCTCAGTGCTCTTGCTGCTTGGAAAAGCAGCACACAGCCGTTGCACGCCAGGGCAAAAGCTGGGGCAGTGCCCGTCCTCACTCCTTCGCTGTGCTGTACTCCTTGCAGCTAGAGCGAAGCGAGAAGGACGCGAGGACGAAGAAGTCCTTCTTAAAGTAGCCCCTTGTCAGCAGCCCTGAAAGGGCGCATAACACACGGCGTCTCGCTGCCCTCCGTTCTACATACTCGCGTCTCCCTTTGCCGTCTTGCAAAAGTTGCTACCAGAGCAGAGGCGGCCAGATTGAAGAGGCTGTGCTTAGGTTCACCTTCTCCTTACTGCACGTAAGCCACGTCAAGCTCCTCGCTGCACTCTGGATTTCCCTTCTCCGCGGCACTTAGCGTGGTGCTGTGTGTGTGCAACTCGGCGCCTAGAAGTGACCGCCAATGCTTTCAGAGCGGGCTGCAAGGGAACCAAGGAGCAGCACAAGCAGCAGTGCTTCAGCTTGCTCCTTCCGACTGCTAAGGGCACTTGGGAAGGCAAGCGAGAGTCAACCACCTTCCTCTCCTAGTAGCCTCTAACGTGGTGCACACAAGCACGGCACATAGCCGCTTCGTTCACCGCCCTCGCCCTCGCCCACGCCTTGCTCCGCTTTCACTTGTCGGCGGCCAGAAGCCGCCGCAGGGGCGCCACATACCCAGCAGTGTGCGGGCAGCCAAGAGCTGGAGAACGCTGCTTCTGCCCAAGCCAGCCTAGGGCGTGCACCTTTGTTCTCAGAGCTCCGTGTAACAGTCTGCCTCTCTCGCAGTTCGAATGGAAAACGAAAGCTTTTCGCCTACGCCCTTCACAGAGATCCGTTGCTACGACGAGAATGTCTTGTGGCCGGAGTTCGCCCCCGCCGCGAGGAAGCTGCTCTTAGCACCGCATTGCAGGGACACGTCTCGCTTCTTGACTTCGTGCTTAGCGCTCTCCGAATTCGCTGCTAGCTCCGCGGTCCTTCTCAGCTGCAAGTAGCAGCGCTCGCAGTACATAGAGCTTCGCAAGGACCGAAGACCCGGAGGGACATATCGCACACGACAATCTGCCGGGACAGAGACGTGTTCTACATTGTCCCTTCTCGTCATCCAGTTTGTGCCTCTGCTGCTTCTGCTGTTAGGAATCGCTCCTTGAAAGACGAGCGAGAGCGTCTTTCTGGGTGCATTGCACTGAGTGAGTGCTCGCTAAGGACTTTGCACTCGGAGCCAAGGCAACAGGGCGTGCTTGTCCGCAGAACTGAGAGCACGCTGTTGGGCAGAGCTGAAACTGACCGCTGCAGTTCAGCTCTCTCCGGACGGCAGACGTCGAAGAACGCAGCCGCTTGCGAGCGGCGCAGTGCAGCGAAGAGCACACGAGCAGCCAAAGAGCTCCTTCACAATCGCTTTCACTTCTCAGTGCTCTTGCTGCTTGGAAAAGCAGCACACAGCCGTTGCACGCCAGGGCAAAAGCTGGGGCAGTGCCCGTCCTCACTCCTTCGCTGTGCTGTACTCCTTGCAGCTAGAGCGAAGCGAGAAGGACGCGAGGACGAAGAAGGCCTTCTTAAAGTAGCCCCTTGTCAGCAGCCCTGAAAGGGCGCATAACACACGGCGTCTCGCTGCCCTCCGTTCTACATACTCGCGTCTCCCTTTGCCGTCTTGCAAAAGTTGCTACCAGAGCAGAGGCGGCCAGATTGAAGAGGCACTGCTTAGGTTCACCTTCTCCTTACTGCACGTAAGCCACGTCAAGCTCCTCGCTGCACTCTGGATTTCCCTTCTCCGCGGCACTTAGCGTGGTGCTGTGTGTGTGCAACTCGGCGCCTAGAAGTGACCGCCAATGCTTTCAGAGCGGGCTGCAAGGGAACCAAGGAGCAGCACAAGCAGCAGTGCTTCAGCTTGCTCCTTCCGACTGCTAAGGGCACTTGGGAAGGCAAGCGAGAGTCAACCACCTTCCTCTCCTAGTAGCCTCTAACGTGGTGCACACAAGCACGGCACATAGCCGCTTCGTTCACCGCCCTCGCCCTCGCCCACGCCTTGCTCCGCTTTCACTTGTCGGCGGCCAGAAGCCGCCGCAGGGGCGCCACATACCCAGCAGTGTGCGGGCAGCCAAGAGCTCGAGAACGCTGCTTCTGCCCAAGCCCGCCTAGGGCGTGCACCTTTGTTCTCAGAGCTCCGTGTAACAGTCTGCCTTTCTCGCAGTTCGAATGGAAATCGAAAGCTTTTCGCCTACGCCCTTCACAGAGATCCGTTGCTAGGACGAGAATGTCTTGTGGCCGGAGCTCGCCCCCGCCGCGAGGAAGCTGCTCTTAGCACCGCGTTGCAGGGACACGTCTCGCTTCTTGACTTCGTGCTTAGCGCTCTCCGAATTCGCTGCTAGCTCCGCGGTCCGTCTCAGCTTCAAGTAGCTGCGCTCGCAGTACATAGAGCTTCGCAAGGACCGAAGACCCGGAGGGACGTATCGCACACGACAATGTGCCAGGACAGAGACGTGTTCTACATTGTCCCTTCTCGTCATCCAGTTTGTGCCTCTGCTGCTTCTGCTGTTAGGAATCGCTCCTTGAAAGACGAGCGAGAGCGTCTTTCTGGGTGCATTGCACTGAGTGAGTGCTCGCTAGGGACTTTGCACTCGGAGCCAAGGCAACAGGGCGTGCTTGTCCGCAGAACTGAGAGCACGCTGTTGGGCAGAGCTGAAACTGACCGCTGCAGTTCAGCTCTCTCCGGACGGCAGACGCCGAAGAACGAAGCCGCTTGCGAGCGGCGCAGTGCAGCGAAGAGCACACGAGCAGCCAAAGAGCTCCTTCACAATCGCTTTCACTTCTCAGTGCTCTTGCTGCTTGGAAAAGCAGCACACAGCCGTTGCACGCCAGGGCAAAAGCTGGGGCAGTGCCCGTCCTCACTCCTTCGCTGTGCTGTACTCCTTGCAGCTAGAGCGAAGCGAGAAGGACGCGAGGACGAAGAAGGCGTTCTTAAAGTAGCCCCTTGTCAGCAGCCCTGAAAGGGCGCATAACACACGGCGTCTCGCTGCCCTCCGTTCTACATACTCGCGTCTCCCTTTGCCGTCTTGCAAAAGTTGCTACCAGAGCAGAGGCGGCCAGATTGAAGAGGCTGTGCTTAGGTTCACCTTCTCCTTACTGCACGTAAGCCACGTCAAGCTCCTCGCTGCACTCTGGATTTCCCTTCTCCGCGGCACTTAGCGTGGTGCTGTGTGTGTGCAACTCGGCGCCTAGAAGTGACCGCCAATGCTTTCAGAGCGGGCTGCAAGGGAACCAAGGAGCAGCACAAGCAGCAGTGCTTCAGCTTGCTCCTTCCGACTGCTAAGGGCACTTGGGAAGGCAAGCGAGAGTCAACCACCTTCCTCTCCTAGTAGCCTCTAACGTGGTGCACACAAGCACGGCACATAGCCGCTTCGTTCACCGCCCTCGCCCTCGCCCACGCCTTGCTCCGCTTTCACTTGTCGGCGGCCAGAAGCCGCCGCAGGGGCGCCACATACCCAGCAGTGTGCGGGCAGCCAAGAGCTCGAGAACGCTGCTTCTGCCCAAGCCCGCCTAGGGCGTGCACCTTTGTTCTCAGAGCTCCGTGTAACAGTCTGCCTTTCTCGCAGTTCGAATGGAAATCGAAAGCTTTTCGCCTACGCCCTTCACAGAGATCCGTTGCTAGGACGAGAATGTCTTGTGGCCGTAGCTCGCCCCCGCCGCGAGGAAGCTGCTCTTAGCACCGCGTTGCAGGGACACGTCTCGCTTCTTGACTTCGTGCTTAGCGCTCTCCGAATTCGCTGCTAGCTCCGCGGTCCGTCTCAGCTTCAAGTAGCTGCGCTCGCAGTACATAGAGCTTCGCAAGGACCGAAGACCCGGAGGGACGTATCGCACACGACAATGTGCCAGGACAGAGACGTGTTCTACATTGTCCCTTCTCGTCATCCAGTTTGTGCCTCTGCTGCTTCTGCTGTTAGGAATCGCTCCTTGAAAGACGAGCGAGAGCGTCTTTCTGGGTGCATTGCACTGAGTGAGTGCTCGCTAGGGACTTTGCACTCGGAGCCAAGGCAACAGGGCGTGCTTGTCCGCAGAACTGAGAGCGCGCTGTTGGGCAGAGCTGAAACTGACCGCTGCAGTTCAGCTCTCTCCGGACGGCAGACGCCGAAGAACGAAGCCGCTTGCGAGCGGCGCAGTGCAGCGAAGAGCACACGAGCAGCCAAAGAGCTCCTTCACAATCGCTTTCACTTCTCAGTGCTCTTGCTGCTTGGAAAAGCAGCACACAGCCGTTGCACGCCAGGGCAAAAGCTGGGGCAGTGCCCGTCCTCACTCCTTCGCTGTGCTGTACTCCTTGCAGCTAGAGCGAAGCGAGAAGGACGCGAGGACGAAGAAGGCGTTCTTAAAGTAGCCCCTTGTCAGCAGCCCTGAAAGGGCGCATAACACACGGCGTCTCGCTGCCCTCCGTTCTACATACTCGCGTCTCCCTTTGCCGTCTTGCAAAAGTTGCTACCAGAGCAGAGGCGGCCAGATTGAAGAGGCTGTGCTTAGGTTCACCTTCTCCTTACTGCACGTAAGCCACGTCAAGCTCCTCGCTGCACTCTGGATTTCCCTTCTCCGCGGCACTTAGCGTGGTGCTGTGTGTGTGCAACTCGGCGCCTAGAAGTGACCGCCAATGCTTTCAGAGCGGGCTGCAAGGGAACCAAGGAGCAGCACAAGCAGCAGTGCTTCAGCTTGCTCCTTCCGACTGCTAAGGGCACTTGGGAAGGCAAGCGAGAGTCAACCACCTTCCTCTCCTAGTAGCCTCTAACGTGGTGCACACAAGCACGGCACATAGCCGCTTCGTTCACCGCCCTCGCCCTCGCCCACGCCTTGCTCCGCTTTCACTTGTCGGCGGCCAGAAGCCGCCGCAGGGGCGCCACATACCCAGCAGTGTGCGGGCAGCCAAGAGCTGGAGAACGCTGCTTCTGCCCAAGCCCGCCTAGGGCGTGCACCTTTGTTCTCAGAGCTCCGTGTAACAGTCTGCCTTTCTCGCAGTTCGAATGGAAATCGAAAGCTTTTCGCCTACGCCCTTCACAGAGATCCGTTGCTAGGACGAGAATGTCTTGTGGCCGGAGCTCGCCCCCGCCGCGAGGAAGCTGCTCTTAGCACCGCGTTGCAGGGACACGTCTCGCTTCTTGACTTCGTGCTTAGCGCTCTCCGAATTCTCCGCTAGCTCCGCGGTCCGTCTCAGCTGCAAGTAGCTGCGCTCGCAGTACATAGAGCTTCGCAAGGACCGAAGACCCGGAGGGACGTATCGCACACGACAATGTGCCAGGACAGAGACGTGTTCTACATTGTCCCTTCTCGTCATCCAGTTTGTGCCTCTGCTGCTTCTGCTGTTAGGAATCGCTCCTTGAAAGACGAGCGAGAGCGTCTTTCTGGGTGCATTGCACTGAGTGAGTGCTCGCTAAGGACTTTGCACTCGGAGCCAAGGCAACAGGGCGTGCTTGTCCGCAGAACTGAGAGCACGCTGTTGGGCAGAGCTGAAACTGACCGCTGCAGTTCAGCTCTCTCCGGACGGCAGACGCCGAAGAACGAAGCCGCTTGCGAGCGGCGCAGTGCAGCGAAGAGCACACGAGCAGCCAAAGAGCTCCTTCACAATCGCTTTCACTTCTCAGTGCTCTTGCTGCTTGGAAAAGCAGCACACAGCCGTTGCACGCCAGGGCAAAAGCTGGGGCAGTGCCCGTCTTCACTCCTTCGCTGTGCTGTACTCCTTGCAGCTAGAGCGAAGCGAGAAGGACGCGAGGACGAAGAAGGCCTTCTTAAAGTAGCCCCTTGTCAGCAGCCCTGAAAGGGCGCATAACACACGGCGTCTCGCTGCCCTCCGTTCTACCTACTCGCGTCTCCCTTTGCCGTCTTGCAAAAGTTGCTACCAGAGCAGAGGCGGCCAGATTGAAGAGGCTGTGCTTAGGTTCACCTTTTCCTTACTGCACGTAAGCCACGTCCAGCTCCTCGCTGCACTCTGGATTTCCCTTCTCCGCAGCACTTAACGTGGTGCTGTGTGTGTGCAACTCGGCGCCTAGAAGTGACCGCCAATGCTTTCAGAGCGGGCTGCAAGGGAACCAAGGAGCAGCACAAGCAGCAGTGCTTCAGCTTGCTCCTTCCGACTGCTAAGGGCACTTGGGAAGGCAAGCGAGAGTCAACCACCTTCCTCTCCTAGTAGCCTCTAACGTGGTGCACACAAGCACGGCGCTTTTGTCGCTTCGTTCACCGCCCTCGCCCTCGCCCACGCCTTGCTCCGCTTTCACTTGCCGGCGGCCAGAAGCCGCTGCAGGGGCGCCACATACCCAGCAGTGTGCGGGCAGCCAAGAGCTCGAGAACGCTTCTTCTGCCCAAGCCAGCCTAGGGCGTGTACCTTTGTTCTCAGAGCTCCGTGTAACAGTCTGCCTTTCTCGCAGTTCGAATGGAAATCGAAAGCTTTTCGCCTACGCCCTTCACAGAGATCCGTTGCTAGGACGAGAATGTCTTGTGGCCGGAGCTCGCCCCCGCCGCGAGGAAGCTGCTCTTAGCACCGCGTTGCAGGGAAACGTCTCGCTTCTTGACTTCGTGCTTAGCGCTCTCCGAATTCGCCGCTAGCTCCGCGGTCCGACTCAGCTGCAAGTAGCTGCGCTCGCAGTACATAGAGCTTCGCAAGGACCGAAGACCCGGAGGGACGTATCGCACACGACAATGTGCCAGGACAGAGACGTGTTCTACATTGTCCCTTCTCGTCATCCAGTTTGTGCCTCTGCTGCTTCTGCTGTTAGGAATCGCTCCTTGAAAGACGAGCGAGAGCGTCTTTCTGGGTGCATTGCACTGAGTGAGTGCTCGCTAAGGACTTTGCACTCGGAGCCAAGGCAACAGGGCGTGCTTGTCCGCAGAACTGAGAGCACGCTGTTGGGCAGAGCTGAAACTGACCGCTGCAGTTCAGCTCTCTCCGGACGGCAGACGCCGAAGAACGAAGCCGCTTGCGAGCGGCGCAGTGCAGCGAAGAGCACACGAGCAGCCAAAGAGCTCCTTCACAATCGCTTTCACTTCTCAGTGCTCTTGCTGCTTGGAAAAGCAGCACACAGCCGTTGCACGCCAGGGCAAAAGCTGGGGCAGTGCCCGTCCTCACTCCTTCGCTGTGCTGTACTCCTTGCAGCTAGAGCGAAGCGAGAAGGACGCGAGGACGAAGAAGGCGTTCTTAAAGTAGCCCCTTGTCAGCAGCCCTGAAAGGGCGCATAACACACGGCGTCTCGCTGCCCTCCGTTCTACCTACTCGCGGCTCCCTTTGCCGACTTGCAAAAGTTGCTACCAGAGCAGAGGCGGCCAGATTGAAGAGGCAGTGCCTAGGGTCACCTTCTCCTTACTGCACGTAAGCCACGTCAAGCTCCTCGCTGCACTCTGGATTTCCCTTCTCCGCGGCACTTAGCGTGGTGCTGTGTGTGTGCAACTCGGCGCCTAGAAGTGACCGCCAATGCTTTCAGAGCGGGCTGCAAGGGAACCAAGGAGCAGCACAAGCAGCAGTGCTTCAGCTTGCTCCTTCCGACTGCTAAGGGCACTTGGGAAGGCAAGCGAGAGTCAACCACCTTCCTCTCCTAGTAGCCTCTAACGTGGTGCACACAAGCACGGCACATAGCCGCTTCGTTCACCGCCTTCGCCCTCGCCCACGCCTTGCTCCGCTTTCACTTGTCGGCGGCCAGAAGCCGCCGCAGGGGCGCCACATACCCAGCAGTGTGCGGGCAGCCAAGAGCTCGAGAACGCTGCTTCTGCCCAAGCCCGCCTAGGGCGTGCACCTTTGTTCTCAGAGCTCCGTGTAACAGTCTGCCTCTCTCGCAGTTCGAATGGAAAACGAAAGCTTTTCGCCTACGCCCTTCACAGAGATCCGTTGCTACGACGAGAATGTCTTGTGGCCGGAGCTCGCCCCCGCCGCGAGGAAGCTGCTCTTAGCACCGCGTTGCAGGGACACGTCTCGCTTCTTGACTTCGTGCTTAGCGCTCTCCGAATTCGCCGCTAGCTCCGCGGTCCGTCTCAGCTGCAAGTAGCAGCGCTCGCAGTACATAGAGCTTCGCAAGGACCGAAGACCCGGAGGGACGTATCGCACACGACAATGTGCCAGGACAGAGACGTGTTCTACATTGTCCCTTCTCGTCATCCAGTTTGTGCCTCTGCTGCTTGTGCTGTTAGGAATCGCTCCTTGAAAGACGAGCGAGAGCGTCTTTCTGGGTGCATTGCACTGAGTGAGTGCTCGCTAGGGACTTTGCACTCGGAGCCAAGGCAACAGGGCGTGCTTGTCCGCAGAACTGAGAGCGCGCTGTTGGGCAGAGCTGAAACTGACCGCTGCAGTTCAGCTCTCTCCGGACGGCAGACGCCGAAGAACGAAGCCGCTTGCGAGCGGCGCAGTGCAGCGAAGAGCACACGAGCAGCCAAAGAGCCCCTTCACAATCGCTTTCACTTCTCAGTGCTCTTGCTGCTTGGAAAAGCAGCACACAGCCGTTGCACGCCAGGGCAAAAGCTAGGGCAGTGCCCGTCCTCACTCCTTCGCTGTGCTGTACTCCTTGCAGCTAGAGCGAAGCGAGAAGGACGCGAGGACGAAGAAGGCGTTCTTAAAGTAGCCCCCTGTCAGCAGCCCTGAAAGGGCGCATAACACACGGCGTCTCGCTGCCCTCCGTTCTACATACTCGCGGCTCCCTTTGCCGACTTGCAAAAGTTGCTACCAGAGCAGAGGCGGCCAGATTGAAGAGGCTGTGCTTAGGTTCACCTTCTCCTTACTGCACGTAAGCCACGTCAAGCTCCTCGCTGCACTCTGGATTTCCCTTCTCCGCGGCACTTAGCGTGGTGCTGTGTGTGTGCAACTCGGCGCCTAGAAGTGACCGCCAATGCTTTCAGAGCGGGCTGCAAGGGAACCAAGGAGCAGCACAAGCAGCAGTGGTTCAGCTTGCTCCTTCCGACTGCTAAGGGCACTTGGGAAGGCAAGCGAGAGTCAACCACCTTCCTCTCCTAGTAGCCTCTAACGTGGTGCACACAAGCACGGCACATAGCCGCTTCGTTCACCGCCCTCGCCCTCGCCCACGCCTTGCTCCGCTTTCACTTGTCGGCGGCCAGAAGCCGCCGCAGGGGCGCCACATACCCAGCAGTGTGCGGGCAGCCAAGAGCTGGAGAACGCTGCTTCTGCCCAAGCCCGCCTAGGGCGTGCACCTTTGTTCTCAGAGCTCCGTGTAACAGTCTGCCTTTCTCGCAGTTCGAATGGAAATCGAAAGCTTTTCGCCTACGCCCTTCACAGAGATCCGTTGCTAGGACGAGAATGTCTTGTGGCCGGAGCTCGCCCCCGCCGCGAGGAAGCTGCTCTTAGCACCGCGTTGCAGGGACACGTCTCGCTTCTTGACTTCGTGCTTAGCGCTCTCCGAATTCGCCGCTAGCTCCGCGGTCCGTCTCAGCTGCAAGTAGCTGCGCTCGCAGTACATAGAGCTTCGCAAGGACCGAAGACCCGGAGGGACGTATCGCACACGACAATGTGCCAGGACAGAGACGTGTTCTACATTGTCCCTTCTCGTCATCCAGTTTGTGCCTCTGCTGCTTCTGCTGTTAGGAATCGCTCCTTGAAAGACGAGCGAGAGCGTCTTTCTGGGTGCATTGCACTGAGTGAGTGCTCGCTAAGGACTTTGCACTCGGAGCCAAGGCAACAGGGCGTGCTTGTCCGCAGAACTGAGAGCACGCTGTTGGGCAGAGCTGAAACTGACCGCTGCAGTTCAGCTCTCTCCGGACGGCAGACGCCGAAGAACGAAGCCGCTTGCGAGCGGCGCAGTGCAGCGAAGAGCACACGAGCAGCCAAAGAGCTCCTTCACAATCGCTTTCACTTCTCAGTGCTCTTGCTGCTTGGAAAAGCAGCACACAGCCGTTGCACGCCAGGGCAAAAGCTGGGGCAGTGCCCGTCTTCACTCCTTCGCTGTGCTGTACTCCTTGCAGCTAGAGCGAAGCGAGAAGGACGCGAGGACGAAGAAGGCGTTCTTAAAGTAGCCCCTTGTCAGCAGCCCTGAAAGGGCGCATAACACACGGCGTCTCGCTGCCCTCCGTTCTACCTACTCGCGTCTCCCTTTGCCGTCTTGCAAAAGTTGCTACCAGAGCAGAGGCGGCCAGATTGAAGAGGCTGTGCTTAGGTTCACCTTTTCCTTACTGCACGTAAGCCACGTCCAGCTCCTCGCTGCACTCTGGATTTCCCTTCTCCGCGGCACTTAGCGTGGTGCTGTGTGTGTGCAACTCGGCGCCTAGAAGTGACCGCCAATGCTTTCAGAGCGGGCTGCAAGGGAACCAAGGAGCAGCACAAGCAGCAGTGCTTCAGCTTGCTCCTTCCGACTGCTAAGGGCACTTGGGAAGGCAAGCGAGAGTCAACCACCTTCCTCTCCTAGTAGCCTCTAACGTGGTGCACACAAGCACGGCGCTTTTGTCGCTTCGTTCACCGCCCTCGCCCTCGCCCACGCCTTGCTCCGCTTTCACTTGCCGGCGGCCAGAAGCCGCTGCAGGGGCGCCACATACCCAGCAGTGTGCGGGCAGCCAAGAGCTCGAGAACGCTTCTTCTGCCCAAGCCAGCCTAGGGCGTGTACCTTTGTTCTCAGAGCTCCGTGTAACAGTCTGCCTTTCTCGCAGTTCGAATGGAAATCGAAAGCTTTTCGCCTACGCCCTTCACAGAGATCCGTTGCTAGGACGAGAATGTCTTGTGGCCGGAGCTCGCCCCCGCCGCGAGGAAGCTGCTCTTAGCACCGCGTTGCAGGGACACGTCTCGCTTCTTGACTTCGTGCTTAGCGCTCTCCGAATTCGCCGCTAGCTCCGCGGTCCGACTCAGCTGCAAGTAGCTGCGCTCGCAGTACATAGAGCTTCGCAAGGACCGAAGACCCGGAGGGACGTATCGCACACGACAATGTGCCAGGACAGAGACGTGTTCTACATTGTCCCTTCTCGTCATCCAGTTTGTGCCTCTGCTGCTTGTGCTGTTAGGAATCGCTCCTTGAAAGACGAGCGAGAGCGTCTTTCTGGGTGCATTGCACTGAGTGAGTGCTCGCTAGGGACTTTGCACTCGGAGCCAAGGCAACAGGGCGTGCTTGTCCGCAGAACTGAGAGCGCGCTGTTGGGCAGAGCTGAAACTGACCGCTGCAGTTCAGCTCTCTCCGGACGGCAGACGCCGAAGAACGAAGCCGCTTGCGAGCGGCGCAGTGCAGCGAAGAGCACACGAGCAGCCAAAGAGCTCCTTCACAATCGCTTTCACTTCTCAGTGCTCTTGCTGCTTGGAAAAGCAGCACACAGCCGTTGCACGCCAGGGCAAAAGCTGGGGCAGTGCCCGTCCTCACTCCTTCGCTGTGCTGTACTCCTTGCAGCTAGAGCGAAGCGAGAAGGACGCGAGGACGAAGAAGGCCTTCTTAAAGTAGCCCCTTGTCAGCAGCCCTGAAAGGGCGCATAACACACGGCGTCTCGCTGCCCTCCGTTCTACATACTCGCGGCTCCCTTTGCCGACTTGCAAAAGTTGCTACCAGAGCAGAGGCGGCCAGATTGAAGAGGCAGTGCCTAGGGTCACCTTCTCCTTACTGCACGTAAGCCACGTCCAGCTCCTCGCTGCACTCTGGATTTCCCTTCTCCGCGGCACTTAGCGTGGTGCTGTGTGTGTGCAACTCGGCGCCTAGAAGTGACCGCCAATGCTTTCAGAGCGGGCTGCAAGGGAACCAAGGAGCAGCACAAGCAGCAGTGCTTCAGCTTGCTCCTTCCGACTGCTAAGGGCACTTGGGAAGGCAAGCGAGATTCAACCACCTTCCTCTCCTAGTAGCCTCTAACGTGGTGCACACAAGCACGGCACATAGCCGCTTCGTTCACCGCCCTCGCCCTCGCCCACGCCTTGCTCCGCTTTCACTTGTCGGCGGCCAGAAGCCGCCGCAGGGGCGCCACATACCCAGCAGTGTGCGGGCAGCCAAGAGCTCGAGAACGCTGCTTCTGCCCAAGCCCGCCTAGGGCGTGCACCTTTGTTCTCAGAGCTCCGTGTAACAGTCTGCCTTTCTCGCAGTTCGAATGGAAATCGAAAGCTTTTCGCCTACGCCCTTCACAGAGATCCGTTGCTAGGACGAGAATGTCTTGTGGCCGGAGCTCGCCCCCGCCGCGAGGAAGCTGCTCTTAGCACCGCGTTGCAGGGACACGTCTCGCTTCTTGACTTCGTGCTTAGCGCTCTCCGAATTCGCCGCTAGCTCCGCGGTCCGTCTCAGCTGCAAGTAGCTGCGCTCGCAGTACATAGAGCTTCGCAAGGACCGAAGACCCGGAGGGACGTATCGCACACGACAATGTGCCAGGACAGAGACGTGTTCTACATTGTCTCTTCTCGTCATCCTGTTTGTGCCTCTGCTGCTTCTGCTGTTAGGAATCGCTCCTTGAAAGACGAGCGAGAGCGTCTTTCTGGGTGCATTGCACTGAGTGAGTGCTCGCTAGGGACTTTGCACTCGGAGCCAAGGCAACAGGGCGTGCTTGTCCGCAGAACTGAGAGCACACTGTTGGGCAGAGCTGAAACTGACCGCTGCAGTTCAGCTCTCTCCGGACGGCAGACGCCGAAGAACGCAGCCGCTTGCGAGCGGCGCTGTGCAGCGAAGAGCACACGAGCAGCCAAAGAGCTCCTTCACAATCGCTTTCACTTCTCAGTGCTCTTGCTGCATGGAAAAGCAGCACACAGCCGTTGCACGCCAGGGCAAAAGCTGGGGCAGTGCCCGTCTTCACTCCTTCGCTGTGCTGTACTCCATGCAGCTAGAGCGAAGCGAGAAGGACGCGAGGACGAAGAAGTCCTTCTTAAAGTAGCCCCTTGTCAGCAGCCCTGAAAGGGCGCATAAAACACGGCGTCTCGCTGCCCTCCGTTCTACATACTCGCGGCTCCCTTTGGCGACTCGCAAAAGTTGCTACCAGAGCAGAGGCGGCCAGATTGAAGAGGCACTGCTTAGGTTCACCTTCTCCTTACTGCACGTAAGCCACGTCCAGCTCCTCGCTGCACTCTGGATTTCCCTTCTCCGCAGCACTTAACGTGGTGCTGTGTGTGTGCAACTCGGCGCTTAGAAGTGACCGCCAATGCTTTCAGAGCGGGCTGCAAGGGAACCAAGGAGCAGCACAAGCAGCAGTGCTTCAGCTTGCTCCTTCCGACTGCTAAGGGCACTTGGGAAGGCAAGCGAGAGTCAACCACCTTCCTCTCCTAGTAGCCTCTAACGTGGTGCACACAAGCAAGGCGCTTTTGTCGCTTCGTTCACCGCCCTCGCCCTCGCCCACGCCTTGCTCCGCTTTTACTTGCCGGCGGCCAGAAACCGCTGCAGGGGCGCCACATACCCAGCAGTGTGCGGGCAGCCAAGAGCTCGAGAACGCTTCTTCTGCCCAAGCCAGCCTAGGGCGTGCACCTTTGTTCTCAGAGCTCCGTGTAACAGTCTGCCTCTCTCGCAGTTCGAATGGAAAACGAAAGCTTTTCGCCTACGACCTTCATAGAGATCCGTTGCCAGGACGAGAATGTCTTGTGGCCAGAGCTCGCCCCCGCCGCGAGGAAGCTGCTCTTAGCACCGCGTTGCAGGGACACGTCTCGCTTCTTGACTTCGTGCTTAGCGCTCTCCGAATTCGCTGCTAGCTCCGCGGTCCTTCTCAGCTGCAAGTAGCAGCGCTCGCATTACATATAGCTTCGCAAGGACCGAAGACCCGGAGGGACATATCGCACACGACAATGTGCCAGGACAGAGACGTGTTCTACATTGTCTCTTCTCGTCATCCAGTTTGTGCCTCTGCTGCTTCTGCTGTTAGGAATCGCTCCTTGAAAGACGAGCGAGAGCGTCTTTCTGGGTGCACTGCACTGAGTGAGTGCTCGCTAGGGACTTTGCACTCGGAGCCAAGGCAACAGGGCGTGCTTGTCCGCAGAACTGAGAGCACGCTGTTGGGCAGAGCTGAAACTGACCGCTGCAGTTCAGCTCTCTCCGGACGGCAGACGCCGAAGAACGAAGCCGCTTGCGAGCGGCGCAGTGCAGCGAAGAGCACACGAGCAGCCAAAGAGCTCCTTCACAATCGCTTTCACTTCTCAGTGCTCTTGCTGCTTGGAAAAGCAGCACACAGCCGTTGCACGCCAGGGCAAAAGCTGGGGCAGTGCCCGTCTTCACTCCTTCGCTGTGCTGTACTCCATGCAGCTAGAGCGAAGCGAGAAGGACGCGAGGACGAAGAAGGCCTTCTTAAAGTAGCCCCCTGTCAGCAGCCCTGAAAGGGCGCATAACACACGGCGTCTCGCTGCCCTCCGTTCTACATACTCGCGGCTCCCTTTGCCGACTCGCAAAAGTTGCTACCAGAGCAGAGGCGGCCAGATTGAAGAGGCAGTGCCTAGGTTCACCTTCTACTTCATGCACGTAAGCCGCGTCCAGCTCCTCGCTGCACTCTGGATTTCCCTTCTCCGCAGCACTTAACGTGGTGCTGTGTGTGTGCAACTCGGCGCCTAGAAGTGACCGCCAATGCTTTCAGAGCGGGCTGCAAGGGAACCAAGGAGCAGCACAAGCAGCAGTGCTTCAGCTTGCTCCTTCCGACTGCTAAGGGCACTTGGGAAGGCAAGCGAGAGTCAACCACCTTCCTCTCCTAGTAGCCTCTAACGTGGTGCACACAAGCACGGCACATAGCCGCTTCGTTCACCGCCCTCGCCCAAGCCTTGCTCCGCTTTCACTTGCCGGCGGCCAGAAGCCGCTGCAGGGGCGCCACATACCCAGCAGTGTGCGGGCAGCCAAGAGCTCGAGAACGCTTCTTCTGCCCAAGCCAGCCTAGGGCGTGCACCTTTGTTCTCAGAGCTCCGTGTAACAGTCTGCCTCTCTCGCAGTTCGAATGGAAATCGAAAGCTTTTCGCCTACGACCTTCATAGAGATCCGTTGCCAGGACGAGAATGTCTTGTGGCCAGAGCTCGCCCCCGCCGCGAGGAAGCTGCTCTTAGCACCGCGTTGCAGGGACACGTCTCGCTTCTTGACTTCGTGCTTAGCGCTCTCCGAATTCGCTGCTAGCTCCGCGGTCCTTCTCAGCTGCAAGTAGCAGCGCTCGCAGTACATAGAGCTTCGCAAGGACCGAAGACCCGGAGGGACGTATCGCACACGACAATGTGCCAGGACAGAGACGTGTTCTACATTGTCTCTTCTCGTCATCCAGTTTGTGCCTCTGCTGCTTCTGCTGTTAGGAATCGCTCCTTGAAAGACGAGCGAGAGCGTCTTTCTGGGTGCACTGCACTGAGTGAGTGCTCGCTAGGGACTTTGCACTCGGAGCCAAGGCAACAGGGCGTGCTTGTCCGCAGAACTGAGAGCGCGCTGTTGGGCAGAGCTGAAACTGACCGCTGCAGTTCAGCTCTCTCCGGACGGCAGACGCCGAAGAACGAAGCCGCTTGCGAGCGGCGCAGTGCAGCGAAGAGCACACGAGCAGCCAAAGAGCTCCTTCACAATCGCTTTCACTTCTCAGTGCTCTTGCTGCTTGGAAAAGCAGCACACAGCCGTTGCACGCCAGGGCAAAAGCTGGGGCAGTGCCCGTCCTCACTCCTTCGCTGTGCTGTACTCCTTGCAGCTAGAGCGAAGCGAGAAGGACGCGAGGACGAAGAAGGCCTTCTTAAAGTAGCCCCTTGTCAGCAGCCCTGAAAGGGCGCATAACACACGGCGTCTCGCTGCCCTCCGTTCTACATACTCGCGTCTCCCTTTGCCGTCTTGCAAAAGTTGCTACCAGAGCAGAGGCGGCCAGATTGAAGAGGCTGTGCTTAGGTTCACCTTCTCCTTACTGCACGTAAGCCACGTCAAGCTCCTCGCTGCACTCTGGATTTCCCTTCTCCGCGGCACTTAGCGTGGTGCTGTGTGTGTGCAACTCGGCGCCTAGAAGTGACCGCCAATGCTTTCAGAGCGGGCTGCAAGGGAACCAAGGAGCAGCACAAGCAGCAGTGCTTCAGCTTGCTCCTTCCGACTGCTAAGGGCACTTGGGAAGGCAAGCGAGAGTCAACCACCTTCCTCTCCTAGTAGCCTCTAACGTGGTGCACACAAGCACGGCACATAGCCGCTTCGTTCACCGCCCTCGCCCTCGCCCACGCCTTGCTCCGCTTTCACTTGCCGGCGGCCAGAAGCCGCCGCAGGGGCGCCACATACCCAGCAGTGTGCGGGCAGCCAAGAGCTCGAGAACGCTGCTTCTGCCCAAGCCAGCCTAGGGCGTGCACCTTTGTTCTCAGAGCTCCGTGTAACAGTCTGCCTCTCTCGCAGTTCGAATGGAAAACGAAAGCTTTTCGCCTACGCCCTTCACAGAGATCCGTTGCTACGACGAGAATGTCTTGTGGCCGGAGTTCGCCCCCGCCGCGAGGAAGCTGCTCTTAGCACCGCATTGCAGGGACACGTCTCGCTTCTTGACTTCGTGCTTAGCGCTCTCCGAATTCGCTGCTAGCTCCGCTGTCCTTCTCAGCTGCAAGTAGCAGCGCTCGCAGTACATAGAGCTTCGCAAGGACCGAAGACCCGGAGGGACGTATCGCACACGACAATGTGCCAGGACAGAGACGTGTTCTACATTGTCCCTTCTCGTCATCCAGTTTGTGCCTCTGCTGCTTCTGCTGTTAGGAATCGCTCCTTGAAAGACGAGCGAGAGCGTCTTTCTGGGTGCATTGCACTGAGTGAGTGCTCGCTAAGGACTTTGCACTCGGAGCCAAGGCAACAGGGCGTGCTTGTCCGCAGAACTGAGAGCACGCTGTTGGGCAGAGCTGAAACTGACCGCTGCAGTTCAGCTCTCTCCGGACGGCAGACGCCGAAGAACGAAGCCGCTTGCGAGCGGCGCAGTGCAGCGAAGAGCACACGAGCAGCCAAAGAGCTCCTTCACAATCGCTTTCACTTCTCAGTGCTCTTGCTGCTTGGAAAAGCAGCACACAGCCGTTGCACGCCAGGGCAAAAGCTGGGGCAGTGCCCGTCCTCACTCCTTCGCTGTGCTGTACTCCTTGCAGACAGAGCGAAGCGAGAAGGACGCGAGGACGAAGAAGTCCTTCTTAAAGTAGCCCCTTGTCAGCAGCCCTGAAAGGGCGCATAAAACACGGCGTCTCGCTGCCCTCCGTTCTACATACTCGCGGCTCCCTTTGGCGACTCGCAAAAGTTGCTACCAGAGCAGAGGCGGCCAGATTGAAGAGGCACTGCTTAGGTTCACCTTCTCCTTACTGCACGTAAGCCACGTCCAGCTCCTCGCTGCACTCTGGATTTCCCTTCTCCGCAGCACTTAACGTGGTGCTGTGTGTGTGCAACTCGGCGCTTAGAAGTGACCGCCAATGCTTTCAGAGCGGGCTGCAAGGGAACCAAGGAGCAGCACAAGCAGCAGTGCTTCAGCTTGCTCCTTCCGACTGCTAAGGGCACTTGGGAAGGCAAGCGAGAGTCAACCACCTTCCTCTCCTAGTAGCCTCTAACGTGGTGCACACAAGCACGGCGCTTTTGTCGCTTCGTTCACCGCCCTCGCCCTCGCCCACGCCTTGCTCCGCTTTTACTTGCCGGCGGCCAGAAGCCGCTGCAGGGGCGCCACATACCCAGCAGTGTGCGGGCAGCCAAGAGCTCGAGAACGCTGCTTCTGCCCAAGCCCGCCTAGGGCGTG
The DNA here is from genome assembly GCF_052056855.1 of Sturnus vulgaris. Taxonomy (NCBI): domain Eukaryota; kingdom Metazoa; phylum Chordata; class Aves; order Passeriformes; family Sturnidae; genus Sturnus; species Sturnus vulgaris. The sequence goes on from NW_028276420.1 coordinate 108,560, forward strand.
CACCTTTGTTCTCAGAGCTCCGTGTAACAGTCTGCCTCTCTCGCAGTTCGAAAGGAAAACGAAAGCTTTTCGCCTACGACCTTCATAGAGATCCGTTGCCAGGACGAGAATGTCTTGTGGCCAGAGCTCGCCCCCGCCGCGAGGAAGCTGCTCTTAGCACCGCGTTGCAGGGACACGTCTCGCTTCTTGACTTCGTGCTTAGCGCTCTCCGAATTCGCTGCTAGCTCCGCGGTCCTTCTCAGCTGCAAGTAGCAGCGCTCGCATTACATATAGCTTCGCAAGGACCGAAGACCCGGAGGGACATATCGCACACGACAATGTGCCAGGACAGAGACGTGTTCTACATTGTCTCTTCTCGTCATCCAGTTTGTGCCTCTGCTGCTTCTGCTGTTAGGAATCGCTCCTTGAAAGACGAGCGAGAGCGTCTTTCTGGGTGCACTGCACTGAGTGAGTGCTCGCTAGGGACTTTGCACTCGGAGCCAAGGCAACAGGGCGTGCTTGTCCGCAGAACTGAGAGCACGCTGTTGGGCAGAGCTGAAACTGACCGCTGCAGTTCAGCTCTCTCCGGACGGCAGACGCCGAAGAACGAAGCCGCTTGCGAGCGGCGCAGTGCAGCGAAGAGCACACGAGCAGCCAAAGAGCTCCTTCACAATCGCTTTCACTTCTCAGTGCTCTTGCTGCTTGGAAAAGCAGCACACAGCCGTTGCACGCCAGGGCAAAAGCTGGGGCAGTGCCCGTCTTCACTCCTTCGCTGTGCTGTACTCCATGCAGCTAGAGCGAAGCGAGAAGGACGCGAGGACGAAGAAGGCCTTCTTAAAGTAGCCCCCTGTCAGCAGCCCTGAAAGGGCGCATAACACACGGCGTCTCGCTGCCCTCCGTTCTACATACTCGCGGCTCCCTTTGCCGACTCGCAAAAGTTGCTACCAGAGCAGAGGCGGCCAGATTGAAGAGGCAGTGCCTAGGTTCACCTTCTACTTCATGCACGTAAGCCGCGTCCAGCTCCTCGCTGCACTCTGGATTTCCCTTCTCCGCAGCACTTAACGTGGTGCTGTGTGTGTGCAACTCGGCGCCTAGAAGTGACCGCCAATGCTTTCAGAGCGGGCTGCAAGGGAACCAAGGAGCAGCACAAGCAGCAGTGCTTCAGCTTGCTCCTTCCGACTGCTAAGGGCACTTGGGAAGGCAAGCGAGAGTCAACCACCTTCCTCTCCTAGTAGCCTCTAACGTGGTGCACACAAGCACGGCACATAGCCGCTTCGTTCACCGCCCTCGCCCAAGCCTTGCTCCGCTTTCACTTGCCGGCGGCCAGAAGCCGCTGCAGGGGCGCCACATACCCAGCAGTGTGCGGGCAGCCAAGAGCTCGAGAACGCTTCTTCTGCCCAAGCCAGCCTAGGGCGTGCACCTTTGTTCTCAGAGCTCCGTGTAACAGTCTGCCTCTCTCGCAGTTCGAATGGAAATCGAAAGCTTTTCGCCTACGACCTTCATAGAGATCCGTTGCCAGGACGAGAATGTCTTGTGGCCAGAGCTCGCCCCCGCCGCGAGGAAGCTGCTCTTAGCACCGCGTTGCAGGGACACGTCTCGCTTCTTGACTTCGTGCTTAGCGCTCTCCGAATTCGCTGCTAGCTCCGCGGTCCTTCTCAGCTGCAAGTAGCAGCGCTCGCAGTACATAGAGCTTCGCAAGGACCGAAGACCCGGAGGGACGTATCGCACACGACAATGTGCCAGGACAGAGACGTGTTCTACATTGTCTCTTCTCGTCATCCAGTTTGTGCCTCTGCTGCTTCTGCTGTTAGGAATCGCTCCTTGAAAGACGAGCGAGAGCGTCTTTCTGGGTGCACTGCACTGAGTGAGTGCTCGCTAGGGACTTTGCACTCGGAGCCAAGGCAACAGGGCGTGCTTGTCCGCAGAACTGAGAGCGCGCTGTTGGGCAGAGCTGAAACTGACCGCTGCAGTTCAGCTCTCTCCGGACGGCAGACGCCGAAGAACGAAGCCGCTTGCGAGCGGCGCAGTGCAGCGAAGAGCACACGAGCAGCCAAAGAGCTCCTTCACAATCGCTTTCACTTCTCAGTGCTCTTGCTGCTTGGAAAAGCAGCACACAGCCGTTGCACGCCAGGGCAAAAGCTGGGGCAGTGCCCGTCCTCACTCCTTCGCTGTGCTGTACTCCTTGCAGCTAGAGCGAAGCGAGAAGGACGCGAGGACGAAGAAGGCCTTCTTAAAGTAGCCCCTTGTCAGCAGCCCTGAAAGGGCGCATAACACACGGCGTCTCGCTGCCCTCCGTTCTACATACTCGCGTCTCCCTTTGCCGTCTTGCAAAAGTTGCTACCAGAGCAGAGGCGGCCAGATTGAAGAGGCTGTGCTTAGGTTCACCTTCTCCTTACTGCACGTAAGCCACGTCAAGCTCCTCGCTGCACTCTGGATTTCCCTTCTCCGCGGCACTTAGCGTGGTGCTGTGTGTGTGCAACTCGGCGCCTAGAAGTGACCGCCAATGCTTTCAGAGCGGGCTGCAAGGGAACCAAGGAGCAGCACAAGCAGCAGTGCTTCAGCTTGCTCCTTCCGACTGCTAAGGGCACTTGGGAAGGCAAGCGAGAGTCAACCACCTTCCTCTCCTAGTAGCCTCTAACGTGGTGCACACAAGCACGGCACATAGCCGCTTCGTTCACCGCCCTCGCCCTCGCCCACGCCTTGCTCCGCTTTCACTTGCCGGCGGCCAGAAGCCGCCGCAGGGGCGCCACATACCCAGCAGTGTGCGGGCAGCCAAGAGCTCGAGAACGCTGCTTCTGCCCAAGCCAGCCTAGGGCGTGCACCTTTGTTCTCAGAGCTCCGTGTAACAGTCTGCCTCTCTCGCAGTTCGAATGGAAAACGAAAGCTTTTCGCCTACGCCCTTCACAGAGATCCGTTGCTACGACGAGAATGTCTTGTGGCCGGAGTTCGCCCCCGCCGCGAGGAAGCTGCTCTTAGCACCGCATTGCAGGGACACGTCTCGCTTCTTGACTTCGTGCTTAGCGCTCTCCGAATTCGCTGCTAGCTCCGCTGTCCTTCTCAGCTGCAAGTAGCAGCGCTCGCAGTACATAGAGCTTCGCAAGGACCGAAGACCCGGAGGGACGTATCGCACACGACAATGTGCCAGGACAGAGACGTGTTCTACATTGTCCCTTCTCGTCATCCAGTTTGTGCCTCTGCTGCTTCTGCTGTTAGGAATCGCTCCTTGAAAGACGAGCGAGAGCGTCTTTCTGGGTGCATTGCACTGAGTGAGTGCTCGCTAAGGACTTTGCACTCGGAGCCAAGGCAACAGGGCGTGCTTGTCCGCAGAACTGAGAGCACGCTGTTGGGCAGAGCTGAAACTGACCGCTGCAGTTCAGCTCTCTCCGGACGGCAGACGCCGAAGAACGAAGCCGCTTGCGAGCGGCGCAGTGCAGCGAAGAGCACACGAGCAGCCAAAGAGCTCCTTCACAATCGCTTTCACTTCTCAGTGCTCTTGCTGCTTGGAAAAGCAGCACACAGCCGTTGCACGCCAGGGCAAAAGCTGGGGCAGTGCCCGTCCTCACTCCTTCGCTGTGCTGTACTCCTTGCAGACAGAGCGAAGCGAGAAGGACGCGAGGACGAAGAAGTCCTTCTTAAAGTAGCCCCTTGTCAGCAGCCCTGAAAGGGCGCATAAAACACGGCGTCTCGCTGCCCTCCGTTCTACATACTCGCGGCTCCCTTTGGCGACTCGCAAAAGTTGCTACCAGAGCAGAGGCGGCCAGATTGAAGAGGCACTGCTTAGGTTCACCTTCTCCTTACTGCACGTAAGCCACGTCCAGCTCCTCGCTGCACTCTGGATTTCCCTTCTCCGCAGCACTTAACGTGGTGCTGTGTGTGTGCAACTCGGCGCTTAGAAGTGACCGCCAATGCTTTCAGAGCGGGCTGCAAGGGAACCAAGGAGCAGCACAAGCAGCAGTGCTTCAGCTTGCTCCTTCCGACTGCTAAGGGCACTTGGGAAGGCAAGCGAGAGTCAACCACCTTCCTCTCCTAGTAGCCTCTAACGTGGTGCACACAAGCACGGCGCTTTTGTCGCTTCGTTCACCGCCCTCGCCCTCGCCCACGCCTTGCTCCGCTTTTACTTGCCGGCGGCCAGAAGCCGCTGCAGGGGCGCCACATACCCAGCAGTGTGCGGGCAGCCAAGAGCTCGAGAACGCTGCTTCTGCCCAAGCCCGCCTAGGGCGTGCACCTTTGTTCTCAGAGCTCCGTGTAACAGTCTGCCTCTCTCGCAGTTCGAATGGAAAACGAAAGCTTTTCGCCTACGACCTTCATAGAGATCCGTTGCCAGGACGAGAATGTCTTGTGGCCAGAGCTCGCCCCCGCCGCGAGGAAGCTGCTCTTAGCACCGCGTTGCAGGGACACGTCTCGCTTCTTGACTTCGTGCTTAGCGCTCTCCGAATTCGCTGCTAGCTCCGCGGTCCGTCTCAGCTGCAAGTAGCTGCGCTCGCAAGTACATAGAGCTTCGCAAGGACCGAAGACCCGGAGGGACGTATCGCACACGACAATGTGCCAGGACAGAGACGTGTTCTACATTGTCCCTTCTCGTCATCCAGTTTGTGCCTCTGCTGCTTCTGCTGTTAGGAATCGCTCCTTGAAAGACGAGCGAGAGCGTCTTTCTGGGTGCATTGCACTGAGTGAGTGCTCGCTAAGGACTTTGCACTCGGAGCCAAGGCAACAGGGCGTGCTTGTCCGCAGAACTGAGAGCACGCTGTTGGGCAGAGCTGAAACTGACCGCTGCAGTTCAGCTCTCTCCGGACGGCAGACGCCGAAGAACGAAGCCGCTTGCGAGCGGCGCAGTGCAGCGAAGAGCACACGAGCAGCCAAAGAGCTCCTTCACAATCGCTTTCACTTCTCAGTGCTCTTGCTGCTTGGAAAAGCAGCACACAGCCGTTGCACGCCAGGGCAAAAGCTGGGGCAGTGCCCGTCTTCACTCCTTCGCTGTGCTGTACTCCTTGCAGCTAGAGCGAAGCGAGAAGGACGCGAGGACGAAGAAGGCGTTCTTAAAGTAGCCCCTTGTCAGCAGCCCTGAAAGGGCGCATAACACACGGCGTCTCGCTGCCCTCCGTTCTACCTACTCGCGTCTCCCTTTGCCGTCTTGCAAAAGTTGCTACCAGAGCAGAGGCGGCCAGATTGAAGAGGCTGTGCTTAGGTTCACCTTTTCCTTACTGCACGTAAGCCACGTCCAGCTCCTCGCTGCACTCTGGATTTCCCTTCTCCGCAGCACTTAACGTGGTGCTGTGTGTGTGCAACTCGGCGCCTAGAAGTGACCGCCAATGCTTTCAGAGCGGGCTGCAAGGGAACCAAGGAGCAGCACAAGCAGCAGTGCTTCAGCTTGCTCCTTCCGACTGCTAAGGGCACTTGGGAAGGCAAGCGAGAGTCAACCACCTTCCTCTCCTAGTAGCCTCTAACGTGGTGCACACAAGCACGGCGCTTTTGTCGCTTCGTTCACCGCCCTCGCCCTCGCCCACGCCTTGCTCCGCTTTCACTTGCCGGCGGCCAGAAGCCGCTGCAGGGGCGCCACATACCCAGCAGTGTGCGGGCAGCCAAGAGCTCGAGAACGCTTCTTCTGCCCAAGCCAGCCTAGGGCGTGTACCTTTGTTCTCAGAGCTCCGTGTAACAGTCTGCCTTTCTCGCAGTTCGAATGGAAATCGAAAGCTTTTCGCCTACGCCCTTCACAGAGATCCGTTGCTAGGACGAGAATGTCTTGTGGCCGGAGCTCGCCCCCGCCGCGAGGAAGCTGCTCTTAGCACCGCGTTGCAGGGAAACGTCTCGCTTCTTGACTTCGTGCTTAGCGCTCTCCGAATTCGCCGCTAGCTCCGCGGTCCGACTCAGCTGCAAGTAGCTGCGCTCGCAGTACATAGAGCTTCGCAAGGACCGAAGACCCGGAGGGACGTATCGCACACGACAATGTGCCAGGACAGAGACGTGTTCTACATTGTCCCTTCTCGTCATCCAGTTTGTGCCTCTGCTGCTTCTGCTGTTAGGAATCGCTCCTTGAAAGACGAGCGAGAGCGTCTTTCTGGGTGCATTGCACTGAGTGAGTGCTCGCTAAGGACTTTGCACTCGGAGCCAAGGCAACAGGGCGTGCTTGTCCGCAGAACTGAGAGCACGCTGTTGGGCAGAGCTGAAACTGACCGCTGCAGTTCAGCTCTCTCCGGACGGCAGACGCCGAAGAACGAAGCCGCTTGCGAGCGGCGCAGTGCAGCGAAGAGCACACGAGCAGCCAAAGAGCTCCTTCACAATCGCTTTCACTTCTCAGTGCTCTTGCTGCTTGGAAAAGCAGCACACAGCCGTTGCACGCCAGGGCAAAAGCTGGGGCAGTGCCCGTCCTCACTCCTTCGCTGTGCTGTACTCCTTGCAGCTAGAGCGAAGCGAGAAGGACGCGAGGACGAAGAAGGCCTTCTTAAAGTAGCCCCTTGTCAGCAGCCCTGAAAGGGCGCATAACACACGGCGTCTCGCTGCCCTCCGTTCTACCTACTCGCGGCTCCCTTTGCCGACTTGGAAAAGTTGCTACCAGAGCAGAGGCGGCCAGATTGAAGAGGCAGTGCCTACGGTCACCTTCTCCTTACTGCACGTAAGCCACGTCAAGCTCCTCGCTGCACTCTGGATTTCCCTTCTCCGCGGCACTTAGCGTGGTGCTGTGTGTGTGCAACTCGGCGCCTAGAAGTGACCGCCAATGCTTTCAGAGCGGGCTGCAAGGGAACCAAGGAGCAGCACAAGCAGCAGTGCTTCAGCTTGCTCCTTCCGACTGCTAAGGGCACTTGGGAAGGCAAGCGAGAGTCAACCACCTTCCTCTCCTAGTAGCCTCTAACGTGGTGCACACAAGCACGGCACATAGCCGCTTCGTTCACCGCCTTCGCCCTCGCCCACGCCTTGCTCCGCTTTCACTTGTCGGCGGCCAGAAGCCGCCGCAGGGGCGCCACATACCCAGCAGTGTGCGGGCAGCCAAGAGCTCGAGAACGCTGCTTCTGCCCAAGCCCGCCTAGGGCGTGCACCTTTGTTCTCAGAGCTCCGTGTAACAGTCTGCCTCTCTCGCAGTTCGAATGGAAAACGAAAGCTTTTCGCCTACGCCCTTCACAGAGATCCGTTGCTACGACGAGAATGTCTTGTGGCCGGAGCTCGCCCCCGCCGCGAGGAAGCTGCTCTTAGCACCGCGTTGCAGGGACACGTCTCGCTTCTTGACTTCGTGCTTAGCGCTCTCCGAATTCGCCGCTAGCTCCGCGGTCCGTCTCAGCTTCAAGTAGCAGCGCTCGCAGTACATAGAGCTTCGCAAGGACCGAAGACCCGGAGGGACGTATCGCACACGACAATGTGCCAGGACAGAGACGTGTTCTACATTGTCCCTTCTCGTCATCCAGTTTGTGCCTCTGCTGCTTCTGCTGTTAGGAATCGCTCCTTGAAAGACGAGCGAGAGCGTCTTTCTGGGTGCATTGCACTGAGTGAGTGCTCGCTAGGGACTTTGCACTCGGAGCCAAGGCAACAGGGCGTGCTTGTCCGCAGAACTGAGAGCGCGCTGTTGGGCAGAGCTGAAACTGACCGCTGCAGTTCAGCTCTCTCCGGACGGCAGACGCCGAAGAACGAAGCCGCTTGCGAGCGGCGCAGTGCAGCGAAGAGCACACGAGCAGCCAAAGAGCCCCTTCACAATCGCTTTCACTTCTCAGTGCTCTTGCTGCTTGGAAAAGCAGCACACAGCCGTTGCACGCCAGGGCAAAAGCTAGGGCAGTGCCCGTCCTCACTCCTTCGCTGTGCTGTACTCCTTGCAGCTAGAGCGAAGCGAGAAGGACGCGAGGACGAAGAAGGCGTTCTTAAAGTAGCCCCCTGTCAGCAGCCCTGAAAGGGCGCATAACACACGGCGTCTCGCTGCCCTCCGTTCTACATACTCGCGGCTCCCTTTGCCGACTTGCAAAAGTTGCTACCAGAGCAGAGGCGGCCAGATTGAAGAGGCTGTGCTTAGGTTCACCTTCTCCTTACTGCACGTAAGCCACGTCAAGCTCCTCGCTGCACTCTGGATTTCCCTTCTCCGCGGCACTTAGCGTGGTGCTGTGTGTGTGCAACTCGGCGCCTAGAAGTGACCGCCAATGCTTTCAGAGCGGGCTGCAAGGGAACCAAGGAGCAGCACAAGCAGCAGTGCTTCAGCTTGCTCCTTCCGACTGCTAAGGGCACTTGGGAAGGCAAGCGAGAGTCAACCACCTTCCTCTCCTAGTAGCCTCTAACGTGGTGCACACAAGCACGGCACATAGCCGCTTCGTTCACCGCCCTCGCCCTCGCCCACGCCTTGCTCCGCTTTCACTTGTCGGCGGCCAGAAGCCGCCGCAGGGGCGCCACATACCCAGCAGTGTGCGGGCAGCCAAGAGCTCGAGAACGCTGCTTCTGCCCAAGCCCGCCTAGGGCGTGCACCTTTGTTCTCAGAGCTCCGTGTAACAGTCTGCCTTTCTCGCAGTTCGAATGGAAATCGAAAGCTTTTCGCCTACGCCCTTCACAGAGATCCGTTGCTAGGACGAGAATGTCTTGTGGCCGGAGCTCGCCCCCGCCGCGAGGAAGCTGCTCTTAGCACCGCGTTGCAGGGACACGTCTCGCTTCTTGACTTCGTGCTTAGCGCTCTCCGAATTCGCCGCTAGCTCCGCGGTCCGTCTCAGCTGCAAGTAGCTGCGCTCGCAGTATATAGAGCTTCGCAAGGACCGAAGACCCGGAGGGACGTATCGCACACGACAATGTGCCAGGACAGAGACGTGTTCTACATTGTCCCTTCTCGTCATCCAGTTTGTGCCTCTGCTGCTTCTGCTGTTAGGAATCGCTCCTTGAAAGACGAGCGAGAGCGTCTTTCTGGGTGCATTGCACTGAGTGAGTGCTCGCTAAGGACTTTGCACTCGGAGCCAAGGCAACAGGGCGTGCTTGTCCGCAGAACTGAGAGCACGCTGTTGGGCAGAGCTGAAACTGACCGCTGCAGTTCAGCTCTCTCCGGACGGCAGACGCCGAAGAACGAAGCCGCTTGCGAGCGGCGCAGTGCAGCGAAGAGCACACGAGCAGCCAAAGAGCTCCTTCACAATCGCTTTCACTTCTCAGTGCTCTTGCTGCTTGGAAAAGCAGCACACAGCCGTTGCACGCCAGGGCAAAAGCTGGGGCAGTGCCCGTCTTCACTCCTTCGCTGTGCTGTACTCCTTGCAGCTAGAGCGAAGCGAGAAGGACGCGAGGACGAAGAAGGCGTTCTTAAAGTAGCCCCTTGTCAGCAGCCCTGAAAGGGCGCATAACACACGGCGTCTCGCTGCCCTCCGTTCTACCTACTCGCGTCTCCCTTTGCCGTCTTGCAAAAGTTGCTACCAGAGCAGAGGCGGCCAGATTGAAGAGGCTGTGCTTAGGTTCACCTTTTCCTTACTGCACGTAAGCCACGTCCAGCTCCTCGCTGCACTCTGGATTTCCCTTCTCCGCAGCACTTAACGTGGTGCTGTGTGTGTGCAACTCGGCGCCTAGAAGTGACCGCCAATGCTTTCAGAGCGGGCTGCAAGGGAACCAAGGAGCAGCACAAGCAGCAGTGCTTCAGCTTGCTCCTTCCGACTGCTAAGGGCACTTGGGAAGGCAAGCGAGAGTCAACCACCTTCCTCTCCTAGTAGCCTCTAACGTGGTGCACACAAGCACGGCGCTTTTGTCGCTTCGTTCACCGCCCTCGCCCTCGCCCACGCCTTGCTCCGCTTTCACTTGCCGGCGGCCAGAAGCCGCTGCAGGGGCGCCACATACCCAGCAGTGTGCGGGCAGCCAAGAGCTCGAGAACGCTTCTTCTGCCCAAGCCAGCCTAGGGCGTGTACCTTTGTTCTCAGAGCTCCGTGTAACAGTCTGCCTTTCTCGCAGTTCGAATGGAAATCGAAAGCTTTTCGCCTACGCCCTTCACAGAGATCCGTTGCTAGGACGAGAATGTCTTGTGGCCGGAGCTCGCCCCCGCCGCGAGGAAGCTGCTCTTAGCACCGCGTTGCAGGGACACGTCTCGCTTCTTGACTTCGTGCTTAGCGCTCTCCGAATTCGCTGCTAGCTCCGCGGTCCTTCTCAGCTGCAAGTAGCAGCGCTCGCATTACATATAGCTTCGCAAGGACCGAAGACCCGGAGGGACATATCGCACACGACAATGTGCCAGGACAGAGACGTGTTCTACATTGTCTCTTCTCGTCATCCAGTTTGTGCCTCTGCTGCTTCTGCTGTTAGGAATCGCTCCTTGAAAGACGAGCGAGAGCGTCTTTCTGGGTGCACTGCACTGAGTGAGTGCTCGCTAGGGACTTTGCACTCGGAGCCAAGGCAACAGGGCGTGCTTGTCCGCAGAACTGAGAGCACGCTGTTGGGCAGAGCTGAAACTGACCGCTGCAGTTCAGCTCTCTCCGGACGGCAGACGCCGAAGAACGAAGCCGCTTGCGAGCGGCGCAGTGCAGCGAAGAGCACACGAGCAGCCAAAGAGCTCCTTCACAATCGCTTTCACTTCTCAGTGCTCTTGCTGCTTGGAAAAGCAGCACACAGCCGTTGCACGCCAGGGCAAAAGCTGGGGCAGTGCCCGTCTTCACTCCTTCGCTGTGCTGTACTCCATGCAGCTAGAGCGAAGCGAGAAGGACGCGAGGACGAAGAAGGCCTTCTTAAAGTAGCCCCCTGTCAGCAGCCCTGAAAGGGCGCATAACACACGGCGTCTCGCTGCCCTCCGTTCTACATACTCGCGGCTCCCTTTGCCGACTCGCAAAAGTTGCTACCAGAGCAGAGGCGGCCAGATTGAAGAGGCAGTGCCTAGGTTCACCTTCTACTTCATGCACGTAAGCCGCGTCCAGCTCCTCGCTGCACTCTGGATTTCCCTTCTCCGCAGCACTTAACGTGGTGCTGTGTGTGTGCAACTCGGCGCCTAGAAGTGACCGCCAATGCTTTCAGAGCGGGCTGCAAGGGAACCAAGGAGCAGCACAAGCAGCAGTGCTTCAGCTTGCTCCTTCCGACTGCTAAGGGCACTTGGGAAGGCAAGCGAGAGTCAACCACCTTCCTCTCCTAGTAGCCTCTAACGTGGTGCACACAAGCACGGCACATAGCCGCTTCGTTCACCGCCCTCGCCCAAGCCTTGCTCCGCTTTCACTTGCCGGCGGCCAGAAGCCGCTGCAGGGGCGCCACATACCCAGCAGTGTGCGGGCAGCCAAGAGCTCGAGAACGCTTCTTCTGCCCAAGCCAGCCTAGGGCGTGCACCTTTGTTCTCAGAGCTCCGTGTAACAGTCTGCCTCTCTCGCAGTTCGAATGGAAATCGAAAGCTTTTCGCATACGACCTTCATAGAGATCCGTTGCCAGGACGAGAATGTCTTGTGGCCAGAGCTCGCCCCCGCCGCGAGGAAGCTGCTCTTAGCACCGCGTTGCAGGGACACGTCTCGCTTCTTGACTTCGTGCTTAGCGCTCTCCGAATTCGCTGCTAGCTCCGCGGTCCTTCTCAGCTGCAAGTAGCAGCGCTCGCAGTACATAGAGCTTCGCAAGGACCGAAGACCCGGAGGGACGTATCGCACACGACAATGTGCCAGGACAGAGACGTGTTCTACATTGTCTCTTCTCGTCATCCAGTTTGTGCCTCTGCTGCTTCTGCTGTTAGGAATCGCTCCTTGAAAGACGAGCGAGAGCGTCTTTCTGGGTGCACTGCACTGAGTGAGTGCTCGCTAGGGACTTTGCACTCGGAGCCAAGGCAACAGGGCGTGCTTGTCCGCAGAACTGAGAGCGCGCTGTTGGGCAGAGCTGAAACTGACCGCTGCAGTTCAGCTCTCTCCGGACGGCAGACGCCGAAGAACGAAGCCGCTTGCGAGCGGCGCAGTGCAGCGAAGAGCACACGAGCAGCCAAAGAGCTCCTTCACAATCGCTTTCACTTCTCAGTGCTCTTGCTGCTTGGAAAAGCAGCACACAGCCGTTGCACGCCAGGGCAAAAGCTGGGGCAGTGCCCGTCCTCACTCCTTCGCTGTGCTGTACTCCTTGCAGCTAGAGCGAAGCGAGAAGGACGCGAGGACGAAGAAGGCCTTCTTAAAGTAGCCCCTTGTCAGCAGCCCTGAAAGGGCGCATAACACACGGCGTCTCGCTGCCCTCCGTTCTACATACTCGCGTCTCCCTTTGCCGTCTTGCAAAAGTTGCTACCAGAGCAGAGGCGGCCAGATTGAAGAGGCTGTGCTTAGGTTCACCTTCTCCTTACTGCACGTAAGCCACGTCAAGCTCCTCGCTGCACTCTGGATTTCCCTTCTCCGCGGCACTTAGCGTGGTGCTGTGTGTGTGCAACTCGGCGCCTAGAAGTGACCGCCAATGCTTTCAGAGCGGGCTGCAAGGGAACCAAGGAGCAGCACAAGCAGCAGTGCTTCAGCTTGCTCCTTCCGACTGCTAAGGGCACTTGGGAAGGCAAGCGAGAGTCAACCACCTTCCTCTCCTAGTAGCCTCTAACGTGGTGCACACAAGCACGGCACATAGCCGCTTCGTTCACCGCCCTCGCCCTCGCCCACGCCTTGCTCCGCTTTCACTTGCCGGCGGCCAGAAGCCGCCGCAGGGGCGCCACATACCCAGCAGTGTGCGGGCAGCCAAGAGCTCGAGAACGCTGCTTCTGCCCAAGCCAGCCTAGGGCGTGCACCTTTGTTCTCAGAGCTCCGTGTAACAGTCTGCCTCTCTCGCAGTTCGAATGGAAAACGAAAGCTTTTCGCCTACGCCCTTCACAGAGATCCGTTGCTACGACGAGAATGTCTTGTGGCCGGAGTTCGCCCCCGCCGCGAGGAAGCTGCTCTTAGCACCGCATTGCAGGGACACGTCTCGCTTCTTGACTTCGTGCTTAGCGCTCTCCGAATTCGCTGCTAGCTCCGCTGTCCTTCTCAGCTGCAAGTAGCAGCGCTCGCAGTACATAGAGCTTCGCAAGGACCGAAGACCCGGAGGGACGTATCGCACACGACAATGTGCCAGGACAGAGACGTGTTCTACATTGTCCCTTCTCGTCATCCAGTTTGTGCCTCTGCTGCTTCTGCTGTTAGGAATCGCTCCTTGAAAGACGAGCGAGAGCGTCTTTCTGGGTGCATTGCACTGAGTGAGTGCTCGCTAAGGACTTTGCACTCGGAGCCAAGGCAACAGGGCGTGCTTGTCCGCAGAACTGAGAGCACGCTGTTGGGCAGAGCTGAAACTGACCGCTGCAGTTCAGCTCTCTCCGGACGGCAGACGCCGAAGAACGAAGCCGCTTGCGAGCGGCGCAGTGCAGCGAAGAGCACACGAGCAGCCAAAGAGCTCCTTCACAATCGCTTTCACTTCTCAGTGCTCTTGCTGCTTGGAAAAGCAGCACACAGCCGTTGCACGCCAGGGCAAAAGCTGGGGCAGTGCCCGTCCTCACTCCTTCGCTGTGCTGTACTCCTTGCAGCTAGAGCGAAGCGAGAAGGACGCGAGGACGAAGAAGTCCTTCTTAAAGTAGCCCCTTGTCAGCAGCCCTGAAAGGGCGCATAAAACACGGCGTCTCGCTGCCCTCCGTTCTACATACTCGCGGCTCCCTTTGCCGACTCGCAAAAGTTGCTACCAGAGCAGAGGCGGCCAGATTGAAGAGGCACTGCTTAGGTTCACCTTCTCCTTACTGCACGTAAGCCACGTCCAGCTCCTCGCTGCACTCTGGATTTCCCTTCTCCGCAGCACTTAACGTGGTGCTGTGTGTGTGCAACTCGGCGCTTAGAAGTGACCGCCAATGCTTTCAGAGCGGGCTGCAAGGGAACCAAGGAGCAGCACAAGCAGCAGTGCTTCAGCTTGCTCCTTCCGACTGCTAAGGGCACTTGGGAAGGCAAGCGAGAGTCAACCACCTTCCTCTCCTAGTAGCCTCTAACGTGGTGCACACAAGCACGGCGCTTTTGTCGCTTCGTTCACCGCCCTCGCCCTCGCCCACGCCTTGCTCCGCTTTTACTTGCCGGCGGCCAGAAGCCGCTGCAGGGGCGCCACATACCCAGCAGTGTGCGGGCAGCCAAGAGCTCGAGAACGCTTCTTCTGCCCAAGCCAGCCTAGGGCGTGCACCTTTGTTCTCAGAGCTCCGTGTAACAGTCTGCCTCTCTCGCAGTTCGAATGGAAAACGAAAGCTTTTCGCCTACGACCTTCATAGAGATCCGTTGCCAGGACGAGAATGTCTTGTGGCCAGAGCTCGCCCCCGCCGCGAGGAAGCTGCTCTTAGCACCGCGTTGCAGGGACACGTCTCGCTTCTTGACTTCGTGCTTAGCGCTCTCCGAATTCGCTGCTAGCTCCGCGGTCCTTCTCAGCTGCAAGTAGCAGCGCTCGCATTACATATAGCTTCGCAAGGACCGAAGACCCGGAGGGACATATCGCACACGACAATGTGCCAGGACAGAGACGTGTTCTACATTGTCTCTTCTCGTCATCCAGTTTGTGCCTCTGCTGCTTCTGCTGTTAGGAATCGCTCCTTGAAAGACGAGCGAGAGCGTCTTTCTGGGTGCACTGCACTGAGTGAGTGCTCGCTAGGGACTTTGCACTCGGAGCCAAGGCAACAGGGCGTGCTTGTCCGCAGAACTGAGAGCACGCTGTTGGGCAGAGCTGAAACTGACCGCTGCAGTTCAGCTCTCTCCGGACGGCAGACGCCGAAGAACGAAGCCGCTTGCGAGCGGCGCAGTGCAGCGAAGAGCACACGAGCAGCCAAAGAGCTCCTTCACAATCGCTTTCACTTCTCAGTGCTCTTGCTGCTTGGAAAAGCAGCACACAGCCGTTGCACGCCAGGGCAAAAGCTGGGGCAGTGCCCGTCTTCACTCCTTCGCTGTGCTGTACTCCATGCAGCTAGAGCGAAGCGAGAAGGACGCGAGGACGAAGAAGGCCTTCTTAAAGTAGCCCCCTGTCAGCAGCCCTGAAAGGGCGCATAACACACGGCGTCTCGCTGCCCTCCGTTCTACATACTCGCGGCTCCCTTTGCCGACTCGCAAAAGTTGCTACCAGAGCAGAGGCGGCCAGATTGAAGAGGCAGTGCCTAGGTTCACCTTCTACTTCATGCACGTAAGCCGCGTCCAGCTCCTCGCTGCACTCTGGATTTCCCTTCTCCGCAGCACTTAACGTGGTGCTGTGTGTGTGCAACTCGGCGCCTAGAAGTGACCGCCAATGCTTTCAGAGCGGGCTGCAAGGGAACCAAGGAGCAGCACAAGCAGCAGTGCTTCAGCTTGCTCCTTCCGACTGCTAAGGGCACTTGGGAAGGCAAGCGAGAGTCAACCACCTTCCTCTCCTAGTAGCCTCTAACGTGGTGCACACAAGCACGGCACATAGCCGCTTCGTTCACCGCCCTCGCCCAAGCCTTGCTCCGCTTTCACTTGCCGGCGGCCAGAAGCCGCTGCAGGGGCGCCACATACCCAGCAGTGTGCGGGCAGCCAAGAGCTCGAGAACGCTTCTTCTGCCCAAGCCAGCCTAGGGCGTGCACCTTTGTTCTCAGAGCTCCGTGTAACAGTCTGCCTCTCTCGCAGTTCGAATGGAAATCGAAAGCTTTTCGCATACGACCTTCATAGAGATCCGTTGCCAGGACGAGAATGTCTTGTGGCCAGAGCTCGCCCCCGCCGCGAGGAAGCTGCTCTTAGCACCGCGTTGCAGGGACACGTCTCGCTTCTTGACTTCGTGCTTAGCGCTCTCCGAATTCGCTGCTAGCTCCGCGGTCCTTCTCAGCTGCAAGTAGCAGCGCTCGCAGTACATAGAGCTTCGCAAGGACCGAAGACCCGGAGGGACGTATCGCACACGACAATGTGCCAGGACAGAGACGTGTTCTACATTGTCTCTTCTCGTCATCCAGTTTGTGCCTCTGCTGCTTCTGCTGTTAGGAATCGCTCCTTGAAAGACGAGCGAGAGCGTCTTTCTGGGTGCACTGCACTGAGTGAGTGCTCGCTAGGGACTTTGCACTCGGAGCCAAGGCAACAGGGCGTGCTTGTCCGCAGAACTGAGAGCGCGCTGTTGGGCAGAGCTGAAACTGACCGCTGCAGTTCAGCTCTCTCCGGACGGCAGACGCCGAAGAACGAAGCCGCTTGCGAGCGGCGCAGTGCAGCGAAGAGCACACGAGCAGCCAAAGAGCTCCTTCACAATCGCTTTCACTTCTCAGTGCTCTTGCTGCTTGGAAAAGCAGCACACAGCCGTTGCACGCCAGGGCAAAAGCTGGGGCAGTGCCCGTCCTCACTCCTTCGCTGTGCTGTACTCCTTGCAGCTAGAGCGAAGCGAGAAGGACGCGAGGACGAAGAAGGCCTTCTTAAAGTAGCCCCTTGTCAGCAGCCCTGAAAGGGCGCATAACACACGGCGTCTCGCTGCCCTCCGTTCTACATACTCGCGTCTCCCTTTGCCGTCTTGCAAAAGTTGCTACCAGAGCAGAGGCGGCCAGATTGAAGAGGCTGTGCTTAGGTTCACCTTCTCCTTACTGCACGTAAGCCACGTCAAGCTCCTCGCTGCACTCTGGATTTCCCTTCTCCGCGGCACTTAGCGTGGTGCTGTGTGTGTGCAACTCGGCGCCTAGAAGTGACCGCCAATGCTTTCAGAGCGGGCTGCAAGGGAACCAAGGAGCAGCACAAGCAGCAGTGCTTCAGCTTGCTCCTTCCGACTGCTAAGGGCACTTGGGAAGGCAAGCGAGAGTCAACCACCTTCCTCTCCTAGTAGCCTCTAACGTGGTGCACACAAGCACGGCACATAGCCGCTTCGTTCACCGCCCTCGCCCTCGCCCACGCCTTGCTCCGCTTTCACTTGCCGGCGGCCAGAAGCCGCCGCAGGGGCGCCACATACCCAGCAGTGTGCGGGCAGCCAAGAGCTCGAGAACGCTGCTTCTGCCCAAGCCAGCCTAGGGCGTGCACCTTTGTTCTCAGAGCTCCGTGTAACAGTCTGCCTCTCTCGCAGTTCGAATGGAAAACGAAAGCTTTTCGCCTACGCCCTTCACAGAGATCCGTTGCTACGACGAGAATGTCTTGTGGCCGGAGTTCGCCCCCGCCGCGAGGAAGCTGCTCTTAGCACCGCATTGCAGGGACACGTCTCGCTTCTTGACTTCGTGCTTAGCGCTCTCCGAATTCGCTGCTAGCTCCGCTGTCCTTCTCAGCTGCAAGTAGCAGCGCTCGCAGTACATAGAGCTTCGCAAGGACCGAAGACCCGGAGGGACGTATCGCACACGACAATGTGCCAGGACAGAGACGTGTTCTACATTGTCCCTTCTCGTCATCCAGTTTGTGCCTCTGCTGCTTCTGCTGTTAGGAATCGCTCCTTGAAAGACGAGCGAGAGCGTCTTTCTGGGTGCATTGCACTGAGTGAGTGCTCGCTAAGGACTTTGCACTCGGAGCCAAGGCAACAGGGCGTGCTTGTCCGCAGAACTGAGAGCACGCTGTTGGGCAGAGCTGAAACTGACCGCTGCAGTTCAGCTCTCTCCGGACGGCAGACGCCGAAGAACGAAGCCGCTTGCGAGCGGCGCAGTGCAGCGAAGAGCACACGAGCAGCCAAAGAGCTCCTTCACAATCGCTTTCACTTCTCAGTGCTCTTGCTGCTTGGAAAAGCAGCACACAGCCGTTGCACGCCAGGGCAAAAGCTGGGGCAGTGCCCGTCCTCACTCCTTCGCTGTGCTGTACTCCTTGCAGCTAGAGCGAAGCGAGAAGGACGCGAGGACGAAGAAGTCCTTCTTAAAGTAGCCCCTTGTCAGCAGCCCTGAAAGGGCGCATAAAACACGGCGTCTCGCTGCCCTCCGTTCTACATACTCGCGGCTCCCTTTGGCGACTCGCAAAAGTTGCTACCAGAGCAGAGGCGGCCAGATTGAAGAGGCACTGCTTAGGTTCACCTTCTCCTTACTGCACGTAAGCCACGTCCAGCTCCTCGCTGCACTCTGGATTTCCCTTCTCCGCAGCACTTAACGTGGTGCTGTGTGTGTGCAACTCGGCGCTTAGAAGTGACCGCCAATGCTTTCAGAGCGGGCTGCAAGGGAACCAAGGAGCAGCACAAGCAGCAGTGCTTCAGCTTGCTCCTTCCGACTGCTAAGGGCACTTGGGAAGGCAAGCGAGAGTCAACCACCTTCCTCTCCTAGTAGCCTCTAACGTGGTGCACACAAGCACGGCGCTTTTGTCGCTTCGTTCACCGCCCTCGCCCTCGCCCACGCCTTGCTCCGCTTTTACTTGCCGGCGGCCAGAAGCCGCTGCAGGGGCGCCACATACCCAGCAGTGTGCGGGCAGCCAAGAGCTCGAGAACGCTTCTTCTGCCCAAGCCAGCCTAGGGCGTGCACCTTTGTTCTCAGAGCTCCGTGTAACAGTCTGCCTCTCTCGCAGTTCGAATGGAAAACGAAAGCTTTTCGCCTACGACCTTCATAGAGATCCGTTGCCAGGACGAGAATGTCTTGTGGCCAGAGCTCGCCCCCGCCGCGAGGAAGCTGCTCTTAGCACCGCGTTGCAGGGACACGTCTCGCTTCTTGACTTCGTGCTTAGCGCTCTCCGAATTCGCTGCTAGCTCCGCGGTCCTTCTCAGCTGCAAGTAGCAGCGCTCGCATTACATATAGCTTCGCAAGGACCGAAGACCCGGAGGGACATATCGCACACGACAATGTGCCAGGACAGAGACGTGTTCTACATTGTCTCTTCTCGTCATCCAGTTTGTGCCTCTGCTGCTTCTGCTGTTAGGAATCGCTCCTTGAAAGACGAGCGAGAGCGTCTTTCTGGGTGCACTGCACTGAGTGAGTGCTCGCTAGGGACTTTGCACTCGGAGCCAAGGCAACAGGGCGTGCTTGTCCGCAGAACTGAGAGCACGCTGTTGGGCAGAGCTGAAACTGACCGCTGCAGTTCAGCTCTCTCCGGACGGCAGACGCCGAAGAACGAAGCCGCTTGCGAGCGGCGCAGTGCAGCGAAGAGCACACGAGCAGCCAAAGAGCTCCTTCACAATCGCTTTCACTTCTCAGTGCTCTTGCTGCTTGGAAAAGCAGCACACAGCCGTTGCACGCCAGGGCAAAAGCTGGGGCAGTGCCCGTCTTCACTCCTTCGCTGTGCTGTACTCCATGCAGCTAGAGCGAAGCGAGAAGGACGCGAGGACGAAGAAGGCCTTCTTAAAGTAGCCCCCTGTCAGCAGCCCTGAAAGGGCGCATAACACACGGCGTCTCGCTGCCCTCCGTTCTACATACTCGCGGCTCCCTTTGCCGACTCGCAAAAGTTGCTACCAGAGCAGAGGCGGCCAGATTGAAGAGGCAGTGCCTAGGTTCACCTTCTACTTCATGCACGTAAGCCGCGTCCAGCTCCTCGCTGCACTCTGGATTTCCCTTCTCCGCAGCACTTAACGTGGTGCTGTGTGTGTGCAACTCGGCGCCTAGAAGTGACCGCCAATGCTTTCAGAGCGGGCTGCAAGGGAACCAAGGAGCAGCACAAGCAGCAGTGCTTCAGCTTGCTCCTTCCGACTGCTAAGGGCACTTGGGAAGGCAAGCGAGAGTCAACCACCTTCCTCTCCTAGTAGCCTCTAACGTGGTGCACACAAGCACGGCACATAGCCGCTTCGTTCACCGCCCTCGCCCAAGCCTTGCTCCGCTTTCACTTGCCGGCGGCCAGAAGCCGCTGCAGGGGCGCCACATACCCAGCAGTGTGCGGGCAGCCAAGAGCTCGAGAACGCTTCTTCTGCCCAAGCCAGCCTAGGGCGTGCACCTTTGTTCTCAGAGCTCCGTGTAACAGTCTGCCTCTCTCGCAGTTCGAATGGAAATCGAAAGCTTTTCGCATACGACCTTCATAGAGATCCGTTGCCAGGACGAGAATGTCTTGTGGCCAGAGCTCGCCCCCGCCGCGAGGAAGCTGCTCTTAGCACCGCGTTGCAGGGACACGTCTCGCTTCTTGACTTCGTGCTTAGCGCTCTCCGAATTCGCTGCTAGCTCCGCGGTCCTTCTCAGCTGCAAGTAGCAGCGCTCGCAGTACATAGAGCTTCGCAAGGACCGAAGACCCGGAGGGACGTATCGCACACGACAATGTGCCAGGACAGAGACGTGTTCTACATTGTCTCTTCTCGTCATCCAGTTTGTGCCTCTGCTGCTTCTGCTGTTAGGAATCGCTCCTTGAAAGACGAGCGAGAGCGTCTTTCTGGGTGCACTGCACTGAGTGAGTGCTCGCTAGGGACTTTGCACTCGGAGCCAAGGCAACAGGGCGTGCTTGTCCGCAGAACTGAGAGCACGCTGTTGGGCAGAGCTGAAACTGACCGCTGCAGTTCAGCTCTCTCCGGACGGCAGACGCCGAAGAACGAAGCCGCTTGCGAGCGGCGCAGTGCAGCGAAGAGCACACGAGCAGCCAAAGAGCTCCTTCACAATCGCTTTCACTTCTCAGTGCTCTTGCTGCTTGGAAAAGCAGCACACAGCCGTTGCACGCCAGGGCAAAAGCTGGGGCAGTGCCCGTCCTCACTCCTTCGCTGTGCTGTACTCCTTGCAGCTAGAGCGAAGCGAGAAGGACGCGAGGACGAAGAAGGCCTTCTTAAAGTAGCCCCTTGTCAGCAGCCCTGAAAGGGCGCATAACACACGGCGTCTCGCTGCCCTCCGTTCTACATACTCGCGTCTCCCTTTGCCGTCTTGCAAAAGTTGCTACCAGAGCAGAGGCGGCCAGATTGAAGAGGCTGTGCTTAGGTTCACCTTCTCCTTACTGCACGTAAGCCACGTCAAGCTCCTCGCTGCACTCTGGATTTCCCTTCTCCGCGGCACTTAGCGTGGTGCTGTGTGTGTGCAACTCGGCGCCTAGAAGTGACCGCCAATGCTTTCAGAGCGGGCTGCAAGGGAACCAAGGAGCAGCACAAGCAGCAGTGCTTCAGCTTGCTCCTTCCGACTGCTAAGGGCACTTGGGAAGGCAAGCGAGAGTCAACCACCTTCCTCTCCTAGTAGCCTCTAACGTGGTGCACACAAGCACGGCACATAGCCGCTTCGTTCACCGCCCTCGCCCTCGCCCACGCCTTGCTCCGCTTTCACTTGTCGGCGGCCAGAAGCCGCCGCAGGGGCGCCACATACCCAGCAGTGTGCGGGCAGCCAAGAGCTCGAGAACGCTGCTTCTGCCCAAGCCCGCCTAGGGCGTGCACCTTTGTTCTCAGAGCTCCGTGTAACAGTCTGCCTTTCTCGCAGTTCGAATGGAAATCGAAAGCTTTTCGCCTACGCCCTTCACAGAGATCCGTTGCTAGGACGAGAATGTCTTGTGGCCGGAGCTCGCCCCCGCCGCGAGGAAGCTGCTCTTAGCACCGCGTTGCAGGGACACGTCTCGCTTCTTGACTTCGTGCTTAGCGCTCTCCGAATTCGCTGCTAGCTCCGCGGTCCGTCTCAGCTTCAAGTAGCTGCGCTCGCAGTACATAGAGCTTCGCAAGGACCGAAGACCCGGAGGGACGTATCGCACACGACAATGTGCCAGGACAGAGACGTGTTCTACATTGTCCCTTCTCGTCATCCAGTTTGTGCCTCTGCTGCTTCTGCTGTTAGGAATCGCTCCTTGAAAGACGAGCGAGAGCGTCTTTCTGGGTGCATTGCACTGAGTGAGTGCTCCCTAGGGACTTTGCACTCGGAGCCAAGGCAACAGGGCGTGCTTGTCCGCAGAACTGAGAGCACGCTGTTGGGCAGAGCTGAAACTGACCGCTGGAGTTCAGCTCTCTCCGGACGGCAGACGCCGAAGAACGAAGCCGCTTGCGAGCGGCGCAGTGCAGCGAAGAGCACACGAGCAGCCAAAGAGCTCCTTCACAATCGCTTTCACTTCTCAGTGCTCTTGCTGCTTGGAAAAGCAGCACACAGCCGTTGCACGCCAGGGCAAAAGCTGGGGCAGTGCCCGTCCTCACTCCTTCGCTGTGCTGTACTCCTTGCAGCTAGAGCGAAGCGAGAAGGACGCGAGGACGAAGAAGGCCTTCTTAAAGTAGCCCCTTGTCAGCAGCCCTGAAAGGGCGCATAACACACGGCGTCTCGCTGCCCTCCGTTCTACATACTCGCGGCTCCCTTTGCCGTCTTGCAAAAGTTGCTACCAGAGCAGAGGCGGCCAGATTGAAGAGGCTGTGCTTAGGTTCACCTTCTCCTTACTGCACGTAAGCCACGTCAAGCTCCTCGCTGCACTCTGGATTTCCCTTCTCCGCGGCACTTAGCGTGGTGCTGTGTGTGTGCAACTCGGCGCCTAGAAGTGACCGCCAATGCTTTCAGAGCGGGCTGCAAGGGAACCAAGGAGCAGCACAAGCAGCAGTGCTTCAGCTTGCTCCTTCCGACTGCTAAGGGCACTTGGGAAGGCAAGCGAGAGTCAACCACCTTCCTCTCCTAGTAGCCTCTAACGTGGTGCACACAAGCACGGCACATAGCCGCTTCGTTCACCGCCCTCGCCCTCGCCCACGCCTTGCTCCGCTTTCACTTGTCGGCGGCCAGAAGCCGCCGCAGGGGCGCCACATACCCAGCAGTGTGCGGGCAGCCAAGAGCTCGAGAACGCTGCTTCTGCCCAAGCCCGCCTAGGGCGTGCACCTTTGTTCTCAGAGCTCCGTGTAACAGTCTGCCTTTCTCGCAGTTCGAATGGAAATCGAAAGCTTTTCGCCTACGCCCTTCACAGAGATCCGTTGCTAGGACGAGAATGTCTTGTGGCCGGAGCTCGCCCCCGCCGCGAGGAAGCTGCTCTTAGCACCGCGTTGCAGGGACACGTCTCGCTTCTTGACTTCGTGCTTAGCGCTCTCCGAATTCGCTGCTAGCTCCGCGGTCCGTCTCAGCTTCAAGTAGCTGCGCTCGCAGTACATAGAGCTTCGCAAGGACCGAAGACCCGGAGGGACGTATCGCACACGACAATGTGCCAGGACAGAGACGTGTTCTACATTGTCCCTTCTCGTCATCCAGTTTGTGCCTCTGCTGCTTCTGCTGTTAGGAATCGCTCCTTGAAAGACGAGCGAGAGCGTCTTTCTGGGTGCATTGCACTGAGTGAGTGCTCGCTAGGGACTTTGCACTCGGAGCCAAGGCAACAGGGCGTGCTTGTCCGCAGAACTGAGAGCGCGCTGTTGGGCAGAGCTGAAACTGACCGCTGCAGTTCAGCTCTCTCCGGACGGCAGACGCCGAAGAACGAAGCCGCTTGCGAGCGGCGCAGTGCAGCGAAGAGCACACGAGCAGCCAAAGAGCTCCTTCACAATCGCTTTCACTTCTCAGTGCTCTTGCTGCTTGGAAAAGCAGCACACAGCCGTTGCACGCCAGGGCAAAAGCTGGGGCAGTGCCCGTCCTCACTCCTTCGCTGTGCTGTACTCCTTGCAGCTAGAGCGAAGCGAGAAGGACGCGAGGACGAAGAAGGCGTTCTTAAAGTAGCCCCTTGTCAGCAGCCCTGAAAGGGCGCATAACACACGGCGTCTCGCTGCCCTCCGTTCTACATACTCGCGTCTCCCTTTGCCGTCTTGCAAAAGTTGCTACCAGAGCAGAGGCGGCCAGATTGAAGAGGCTGTGCTTAGGTTCACCTTCTCCTTACTGCACGTAAGCCACGTCAAGCTCCTCGCTGCACTCTGGATTTCCCTTCTCCGCGGCACTTAGCGTGGTGCTGTGTGTGTGCAACTCGGCGCCTAGAAGTGACCGCCAATGCTTTCAGAGCGGGCTGCAAGGGAACCAAGGAGCAGCACAAGCAGCAGTGCTTCAGCTTGCTCCTTCCGACTGCTAAGGGCACTTGGGAAGGCAAGCGAGAGTCAACCACCTTCCTCTCCTAGTAGCCTCTAACGTGGTGCACACAAGCACGGCACATAGCCGCTTCGTTCACCGCCCTCGCCCTCGCCCACGCCTTGCTCCGCTTTCACTTGTCGGCGGCCAGAAGCCGCCGCAGGGGCGCCACATACCCAGCAGTGTGCGGGCAGCCAAGAGCTCGAGAACGCTGCTTCTGCCCAAGCCCGCCTAGGGCGTGCACCTTTGTTCTCAGAGCTCCGTGTAACAGTCTGCCTTTCTCGCAGTTCGAATGGAAATCGAAAGCTTTTCGCCTACGCCCTTCACAGAGATCCGTTGCTAGGACGAGAATGTCTTGTGGCCGGAGCTCGCCCCCGCCGCGAGGAAGCTGCTCTTAGCACCGCGTTGCAGGGACACGTCTCGCTTCTTGACTTCGTGCTTAGCGCTCTCCGAATTCGCCGCTAGCTCCGCGGTCCGTCTCAGCTTCGCTCGCAGCTGCGTAGCTGCGCTCGCAGTACTTAGAGCTTCGCAAGGACCGAAGACCCGGAGGGACATATCGCACACGACAATGTGCCAGGACAAGGACGTTCTGCACTGAGTGGAGACAGAGACAGACCGAGAATTCTACACTGCCCCTTCTCTTCGGCCATCTTGTGCTCTGCTGCCTCTGCTGTGACGAATCGGTCCTTGAAAAACCAGCGAGAGCGTCTCTCCAGGCACTGAGTGTGAGCTCCCTAGGGACTTTTTCCACCTCCAAAAATACATGGGTAAGTCCTAAAAGTTTTGGTTTGATCAAGAATAGTTACGTCCAAGTATTGCTGTTCTAAACACCCTTGGTTTCAGTCTGAACTTAACTGCTTGTTTCTGTCTTTTTGCCTAGTGGCAATCTAATTCTAAGGTAACTAGATGTGTTAGATATCCATAAGTTACATCTCAGGTTAGGTGGGATAATTGGCTGGGAAGAAAATGGAATTGAGAATTTGGAAAGAATCCAAAGTGAGCTGATGTCACAATCCGAGATTCCCTTGGGTTCCAAATCCTTTCATTTGTGTTTTTGTGGGCTTTTTTGAAGGCGGTGTACAGTTGAAGCCATGATTTAGCTGCGGTGAGACCTGCTCTGCTGTAAAAGCATTATTTTCTCAGTGAGCATGGACAACAGTTAGAGTGTCGTCTTTTAAGATTCCCTGCACTCCACTTATGGTGGCAAAAGCAGTGCCTTGACTGTAATCATAAAAGTGATTACAGCTTCCTTGCTTTGACATCATGTAGGATGCTTCCTCCATCTGCTGTGGTCAGCATTAAGTAACAGATTTCTCAGTTTCTAGGAAGAGTCTAGCAAACAATCACCTTGCTCCTTCTCTTGCATTTATTCATCACTGCTATGCTGCTATACAGACAGATAGTCTGTTTATGATTCAACAATTCAATGGGACATCAAGTAAATAGCAAAGCAAAACTAACTACCGAAAGCACTATAAGGGCCAGAGATTAGCTTGGATCAAAACAGGTATTCTCCTAGCATTGTTTACAAACGACTCAGCATGTGAAACAGAAGGCACAATGTAGTTTGTGCCTTGTTTTGGGCATGCCCGGAAGAAGGAAATTCTGATTTCACATATGGGAAAAGAAATGTTGACATTTGAATGAGATTGTTCATACCCCAGAAAAGGTTGCTTTGAAAGGTTGTGGAAGTCCTGTGTGGAAACACGGCTTTACAAGTCCTTTCCACCAGGAGACAACAGCTGCAGAACATCTGGGTGTGCCAGTGTTGAGAGCACCAGCAAAGATCAAAGTGGAGAAGTTGGTGAACAATGGCAGTGGCCTGGGGGAGAGCAAGTGGGGTGCTGGCTGTGGGACCAGGGGAGTCCTGACTGATTTAGGAGGCGTGTGATGGTCTGTGCCAGCAAGCGGAGTAGTGCTGTGGCCTTGGCACACTGCGAATACTGGAATTCAGTGGGGTCACTGGGCAGGCTGAGTGTGTGAGCTGCTGGAGGGACCCAGGTTGCCCACATGTAAACATCCAGTCTCACTCTTGCCAGCCACAGAAAGGAGCAGGATGTGGCTGCTGGCGATGCCTGTCATGTATATGTAGTGTATATGCGTGCTATCCCAGCCTGCTGGGAACACTTCTTCTTTGGGACTGCTTGGGCTGAGGGAGAGAAAGCAGTGGTAGTTTCTGAGGTTTCGAGTTTGCTCGAGTTTCTCAGGCTGTTTCTGGAGCCACCCAGAGTTCTCTTCCTTGAAGCATTTCAAGTCCTGCTAATTTTCAAAATTCAAACAGACACAGCCCTAAGCTAGTTGATCTGACTTCAGAGCTATTCTTACGCTGAGCTGTTGGATGATCTGATCTCCTGAGATGTCTTCCATTTCAGTTTATGACCTGGTTCTTGTGAAAAATAGGATCTTTTAGCCTGGAGAAGAGAGGTTTCTGGAGAGACAGTATT
The DNA here is from genome assembly GCF_052056855.1 of Sturnus vulgaris. Classification (NCBI taxonomy): domain Eukaryota; kingdom Metazoa; phylum Chordata; class Aves; order Passeriformes; family Sturnidae; genus Sturnus; species Sturnus vulgaris. The sequence continues at coordinate 134,579 of NW_028276420.1, forward strand.
GTGGCCTTTGAATATGTAAAGAGGGTATAAGACCAATGGAGAAAGACTTTTTAGGAAGGTTTGCAGAGAAAGGACAAGGGGACATGCTTTCAAACTGAGACTAGGTTTAGATTGGCTAAAAGGAAAAGCTTTTCTACAATGAAGCTGGTGAGACACTCAAACGGCTGTTCCAGAGAAGTTGTGGATGCCCCATCATTGAGAGTGCTCCTTATCAGTTTGGCTAGTCTTGAGCAATTTGATCTACTGTAAGATCTACCTGGCAAGGAAGTAGGACTAGGTGATCTTTAATCACAGACTGTTGTATGATTCCGTGAAAGACAGAATGCAATAAAGTTCATAATTCAGATTTTGGCGCAGACATATTTATAATTTCTCACTTTATGCATCATTGCAATGACAACTTGTTAGCTTCTGAAATGATTAGCTGAGATTGATTTCCTTCCTTAGTTTCATTTTCCCTGTTATTCCTTCACTCTTGGACCTTTTTTTCACTAGATTTCCTCTTTCAGTAAACTGCCCTTAAGTATCACTTTGCTCCCCACCTGGCTTTTCTTTTTTTTTTTTTTTTTCAATGACACCTTTTCACTGGTTCGTTTTGGGCCTTTGCTGCTTGAAGTCCAGCAGCCTCCTTGTCAGAGCATTACGGAGCTTTCTTTACAGCTTCATCACTATGCAAAAAGCCATAAATTACTGTGTTCCATCTCACATACCATCAAGTAGCACACTAATATTCCCTCTGCTGAATAGCTGGTTGGCTTACATAGACCAGCCAAAAACCAGGAAATCCAGATGGCAGCAAGAATCTTGTAGACTACTCCCGCTGTTCATTTAAATTCTGGAGAAGTCACGTGAGGTATCACATTCTCTTGAAAGAAGTGTCTATCATCTCGGACATTCTAGAATGGGCTATTAATATTGTCATGAGTTTCTGGCTAGACTTTTTAGTATGCCAATTCAAATTCAAATGATCTGAAATGATAGAACTTCAAGAATTGTTTTTCCCAGAATCGAAGTATGATGGAGTTATATAGGGAGAATCTTAATCTTAGTTATTCTATTCCATCTCACATCATGGCTGGGGGCAGGGAGAAGGGAGTATCTTTGGGGGACAATGGGTTCCGGTGTAGTCAGTAAGCTGGGCAGAGGCGCCATCAGGTATTGTCTGTTGTTGGGGGGGGGATTCATGTGAACTCTTCCTTTCTTGTACCCTGCCACCAGTATTGTTGCTAAAATTGTTTGTTTTCTCATCCAAGTGACAAAATCAGCACACTTAATGAGGGATGAAGAGGGAGCAGCGACCTCGGAACAGGAGGAAGAAGAAGCAGAGCCTGCTGTCCTCCAGAAGAAAAAAAACGCTACCAGCCAACTTTGCATCATCTGTGAACTTCCTGGGCGTGTACTCTATCCCCTTGTCCAGATCACTGAGCAAGATATTAAACAGGACTGGGCCCAAGACTGAGCCTTGGGGACCAGCTGGATGAACTCTATTTCCCACCACTCTGTGGGCCTGGCCATCACCCAGTTTGTCACCCAGCAAACAGCCCACCCATGCAAACCATAAGCAGACAGTTTCTTCAGGAGAATGATGTGAGACTCATTGCAAAAAAGATCAGGGAGATGCCTAGGAAGAGTCTCAGGTGAATCCAGGAGACTATAGTGGAGGACTATTCAGTTTTCCAATCAATTTGCTTAAAAAAACTCTACAAAACCGTAATAAAAAAACAAACAAAAAAAGCAGACCAAACAAACACACAAAACCCCCCATCCAATAATCCCCAAAGAGACAAAAAAAGCCCCCAAAAAAGCCCACCAAAAAACCCACCCAAAACTGAAAAAAAAGCCCCAAACCCAACACAAAAAATCAGGGTGAAGGTTTTTAGTAACTTTAAAAATAACAAAACAAAACGAAACAAAAAAACCCCAGAAAGTCACATTTCTAAAGGTGCTGTCCCAGCCTCTTCTCTCAGCAGGGAGGACATCCTGAAGTGGAGCCAGTTGGAAGAAAGCGGGACGGGGCAGCACCTGGGCCATTGTCACAGGACGGCCCTGTGGCTGCCCCACTGCCAAAACCTGGACACATAAATCAAACACAGGTATGCACATGTGCTTAGACACAGCAAAAATATATTTGTCTGAAAAGAATACAGGTCCATTTCTATCACTGGAAAGAGCATAATGCCTCGTCTCAGCTTTCTTTTCAGTCATTACAAATGTTTCGAAAATAAAGGAGTGCAGAAAATGGAAATATCCAAGATCAACATGAGGACCAGTAACAAAGATTCCATTTTTGAAACTGCATTGGGAATCCTCTGCAGAAATTGACTCAGAGCTCTAAGATTTACAAAAAAGACCAAGAGGATTGGAGTCAATACAACACAGTGTCTGGAGACTTCAGCTGGTTGCCTTGATTTCTCAAATATGATGGAGGAAGCACCTTAGCAACTACAGCTGCCAGTTCTCTCAGGGCCCTGACATGCCTCTGGGTGGGTGCCATGGTCTTGCATGCTCAGGTTCCTCAAGTGGTCTGAAAGCTGACCTGCTACTATGGGTTAGAATCAAGTCCACCAGTCCAATAACCTGAGAGATGTGGAAATAGTGACTGGCAGTAAAAATTGAGACCAACACTTGTTGAGTACCTCAGCCTTCTCCTTGTCTGTTGTCACTAGTCCTGTCTGGCTTATGGGGGTGGGGGGGGGGGGGGAATAGGGGAGGTGTGATAGGTTTCTTTTCATCTTCCTTTTCCCACTGAAATACCCGTAGGTGCCTTTATTATTCTTAGTTTTGGCATGCTTTTCCAAATTCAGCTTCAACTGAGCCTTAGCTATACTGATCCCATCCTCACACACTCATGTGTTACCACTGTATTTTTCCCATGATTTGTCTCGCTGTGTATCGTCTGCATATTACCTACTTGCATCACATCTATTAATTTTCAATAACCTTCTGGCTTTAACTTGCTTTCAAAAAAAAACCTTTTTGAACCTTTTCACCTCAGAAATTCACCTGGGAAACCCCAAATCCCCAGAATTCGACCCAAAATTCACCTGGCACCCCAAATTCACCCTCCAAATTCGCTCCAAAATGATTGGCAACTTTACACACTCCATTTTCCCACAAAAGGATCTAGAGCCCTGTGCGCTTCGTATACAAACTAAATGCAAAAAACCTTTCTATTCATTCTCAGCAAAAAGACGTCCTATTCCTCCTTCTTTTGGACAAAACTGCCTTCACTTTCAAACTTATTCTCTTGCTCGCTTACCTGCATAATGCTTAGTCCCTGTTCTGCATGCTCATTTTCTTCACTTTTACAAGGAATCCTCTCCTCATCTTCTTCTTCCTCTGCTTCAACATGCAAAAACAAACCAAAAATTGTCTCTTCTACAGAAAATGAGGGGAGAAAAGAACACAAATGATAACCAATACCCTGCCAAGTAGAAATTTCTTCTATATTTCAGTGACTGATAGGCAGAAAAAAATGAATTTCATCTGGGGAAAGAAAGACATTCTAGGAATATTCAGACTGCTATCTTGCCCCAGGTAAAACATTTACCATGGCCTTAGCGTTAATGAGCTTGTGAACATCAGCTGCCAAGAGGAAGGACATTTCCTCCAGTTTCACACAATACTTGGTCAGTACATCTGCTATCTGTGCAATCAAAGAATACAGAAAAGCAACAACAATGAAAAGTAGAACTCAAATATCAATTTCCCAAGTTAAAATCTACATGAACAAGACAATTTTTCCATTCAAGTGAATTCGATTTAATTAATTCATTAACTACATAAGTAGCATTCTCACGTTCAAGAACGGAATTCAAAGAATCAACGTTGCTTCTTCTGAGACATTGAAGCCTGAGTAGATCCCAACTTCAAATCTAGTAGGACGCCATGAAAGCAATACCTGCTACATTTAGTACATGTAAACTACAAAGACATCTAGAACAGCTCTAAAAGATGAGCAAACCCATGAACTTTGAAGGAGACGCTAGCAAGAAATGTGGAAATAGGCTTTATCTGCCCAGTGCTTTTCCCAAAAGCACGGGCACTCCTTGGCGTCAGTGAGAGTCTCTGTCTCATTATTCAGCAGCTGGCTTAGGGTAAAAAAGGATGCATGCAATCACTTCATTCCTGTTCATGACATAAACTTACTGCATCATCGTGGAAGCCATTTACTTGGAAATATAGCCTAAAAAATAGGTGTCAGACTGGGTACATATCTAGATTGCTATGAGCAAAACCAATTTCTTTTTAACAGGAAAGCCATACAATATGCCTGCCATGGCAAATATTAGTCTACTAGCCCTGCACTTCAACGGGCAGTGAGCAGTTCATGACACCAAATTTACGTTTGGCAAGGAGACAGTCTATTTATTACAAGCCCCTAGTTCTAGAACCAAGAATTCAGGAGTTGCTCATTCCCAATGAAAATCTGTCCATTTCATACCTTTGGGGTTTTATGCTTCTGTTCTTTACCTGTCTTGAGTGTGGCTTTCTTGTGAAGTCACTGATGGGTGTTTTTCCAACACATTTCTGCTGATTACACGGTAATTGCATGGCATCAGCAGACATCTCTGAATGTCTCTTGAAAGTATGCTTTTTACTCTTCCTAGAGGACCTTGTCTTCTTCTTTCCTTCACCCAAAAGGTGGGCTAAGTGAGCCTTCAAAGAACCATCATCTCAACAATTAGAATTCTTTCAAACCTACTGAATGGAGAACAGCGACAAAAAAATTTTAAAAAGACTAGTACGCGAAAGACAGCAGAAGAGAAAGGTAAAGTAATGAATCCTACATGCCACATGCATAACTCTCTTCATTCAAGGCTATTTTCAAAATGAGAAGAAAAAAAAAAAAAAAAAAAAAGATCATCTTTTCCTCAGAGAGGAAAAGAAAGTGGAAAGTGGAGTAACTGGATTGTGTTGCCTTGCCTACAGTTACCAGAAAAGTCAACAGCAGAGTTGAAAACTCCTGAAGCTGGCTAACTACGCCTCTAAATGTTTTACTACTGTGTTATGATTCTGTCTTCAGTTAATAGAACCCGATATACAACAAAGAGATGGGAGCACATGGAGATGCATTGGAGAGCCTACGCTGGAGGTAACACATTCATTTTTTACTCAAACAAATCCAAATTAGAAATGTTGAAAATGACCTGGGGCCATTTCAACAGCCAGCAAACTAACACAACCAACCTTTGGCTTTTATTCAATCCTTTGCTTATTTTACCTGGACCTTGAAGATCTGTCTGCAGCCTTCCTCTCTGCAAATATATCACACTCGTCCTATTGAGAACCCATGGCTCATCACAGCTGCTTCGCCACGCCTGCTTCCAGAAGAACTGGCAACTACAAGCTGGGAGCCAAGAGATACAACACTTCACTTGGAAAAGGGCCTTCCATGAATCCTAGAATCCCAGAATGGTTTGGACTGGAAGCGACCTTAGAGACAGAGTCTCTTCTTCCCACATCCTGACATGGGCAGGGACACTTTTCCACTAGTCCAGGTTGCTCCATGTCTGCTCCAGCCTGGCCCTGGACACTTCCTGCCATGGGGCTCCTACACAGCCTCTTTGAGCAACATGTGCCAGGCCTCAGCACCCACACAAGGAAGAATTCCTTTCCAATATCCCATCTACCCCAGCCCTCTGGCAGTTTGAAGCTATTCCCCCTTGTCCTGCGAGTCCAGAACCTTTTCCAAAGTCCCTCCCCAGCTATCTTGGAGCCCCAGCAGGCACTGCAAGGGGCTCGAAGGTCTCCCTGGAGCCTTCTGTTCTCCAGATTGGACACCCTCAGCTCTCCCAGACTGTCCTAGAGCAAAGAAGCTCCACCTTTCAAAGCACCTTAGAAGCCTCCTACCGGCCAAACTCGATGGCAACGCTGGCCTTCCGGGCCCTACGGATATCGCTTCCGGTGTCGTTCGGGGTCAATCCCGGCTCTCTCCCCGCCCCCCATGGGGCCCTCAGGCAATGCCGCTCCGACGCAGCTCCTGCCGCTGTCAGACCAGCGGGGGGGCGGGGGGCCAGCCCAGCCTCATCCACAATCCACACTGTCCTCGGCGGCTGCTGCGGGCTCATGGCGGCCCACACACCCGGAAGCAGAGCTCCGAACACAGAGGATCATAGCCCCACATTTGTGTTCGTCTCTGCACAAGGCAGGGCAGACTTGCCATGCCCGGACTTTTCAGTTCAGCACGAAAATGAGAATAAACCTGCGCCATGGGAGAGGAAACCTCTAAAGACTCCCTCATACGTGGTCGCTCAACTTAATGCCTAGGCACTTGCCATTCCTAAGGCTACACTAAAGCCCTTTTTACCTTGCGGGAAAGAAATGCCATTGTTCTGGTGTGCAGCTAAAGGCGGAGCACAGGCAGGCCAGGGCAAAAGCTGGGGCAGTGCCCGTCCTCACTCCTTCGCTGTGCTGTACTCCTTGCAGCTAGAGCGAAGCGAGAAGGACGCGAGGACGAAGAAGGCGTTCTTAAAGTAGCCCCTTGTCAGCAGCCCTGAAAGGGCGCATAACACACGGCGTCTCGCTGCCCTCCGTTCTACATACTCGCGTCTCCCTTTGCCGTCTTGCAAAAGTTGCTACCAGAGCAGAGGCGGCCAGATTGAAGAGGCTGTGCTTAGGTTCACCTTCTCCTTACTGCACGTAAGCCACGTCAAGCTCCTCGCTGCACTCTGGATTTCCCTTCTCCGCGGCACTTAGCGTGGTGCTGTGTGTGTGCAACTCGGCGCCTAGAAGTGACCGCCAATGCTTTCAGAGCGGGCTGCAAGGGAACCAAGGAGCAGCACAAGCAGCAGTGCTTCAGCTTGCTCCTTCCGACTGCTAAGGGCACTTGGGAAGGCAAGCGAGAGTCAACCACCTTCCTCTCCTAGTAGCCTCTAACGTGGTGCACACAAGCACGGCACATAGCCGCTTCGTTCACCGCCCTCGCCCTCGCCCACGCCTTGCTCCGCTTTCACTTGTCGGCGGCCAGAAGCCGCCGCAGGGGCGCCACATACCCAGCAGTGTGCGGGCAGCCAAGAGCTCGAGAACGCTGCTTCTGCCCAAGCCCGCCTAGGGCGTGCACCTTTGTTCTCAGAGCTCCGTGTAACAGTCTGCCTTTCTCGCAGTTCGAATGGAAATCGAAAGCTTTTCGCCTACGCCCTTCACAGAGATCCGTTGCTAGGACGAGAATGTCTTGTGGCCGGAGCTCGCCCCCGCCGCGAGGAAGCTGCTCTTAGCACCGCGTTGCAGGGACACGTCTCGCTTCTTGACTTCGTGCTTAGCGCTCTCCGAATTCGCTGCTAGCTCCGCGGTCCGTCTCAGCTTCAAGTAGCTGCGCTCGCAGTACATAGAGCTTCGCAAGGACCGAAGACCCGGAGGGACGTATCGCACACGACAATGTGCCAGGACAGAGACGTGTTCTACATTGTCCCTTCTCGTCATCCAGTTTGTGCCTCTGCTGCTTCTGCTGTTAGGAATCGCTCCTTGAAAGACGAGCGAGAGCGTCTTTCTGGGTGCATTGCACTGAGTGAGTGCTCGCTAAGGACTTTGCACTCGGAGCCAAGGCAACAGGGCGTGCTTGTCCGCAGAACTGAGAGCACGCTGTTGGGCAGAGCTGAAACTGACCGCTGGAGTTCAGCTCTCTCCGGACGGCAGACGCCGAAGAACGAAGCCGCTTGCGAGCGGCGCAGTGCAGCGAAGAGCACACGAGCAGCCAAAGAGCTCCTTCACAATCGCTTTCACTTCTCAGTGCTCTTGCTGCTTGGAAAAGCAGCACACAGCCGTTGCACGCCAGGGCAAAAGCTGGGGCAGTGCCCGTCCTCACTCCTTCGCTGTGCTGTACTCCTTGCAGCTAGAGCGAAGCGAGAAGGACGCGAGGACGAAGAAGGCCTTCTTAAAGTAGCCCCTTGTCAGCAGCCCTGAAAGGGCGCATAACACACGGCGTCTCGCTGCCCTCCGTTCTACATACTCGCGTCTCCCTTTGCCGTCTTGCAAAAGTTGCTACCAGAGCAGAGGCGGCCAGATTGAAGAGGCTGTGCTTAGGTTCACCTTCTCCTTACTGCACGTAAGCCACGTCAAGCTCCTCGCTGCACTCTGGATTTCCCTTCTCCGCGGCACTTAGCGTGGTGCTGTGTGTGTGCAACTCGGCGCCTAGAAGTGACCGCCAATGCTTTCAGAGCGGGCTGCAAGGGAACCAAGGAGCAGCACAAGCAGCAGTGCTTCAGCTTGCTCCTTCCGACTGCTAAGGGCACTTGGGAAGGCAAGCGAGAGTCAACCACCTTCCTCTCCTAGTAGCCTCTAACGTGGTGCACACAAGCACGGCACATAGCCGCTTCGTTCACCGCCCTCGCCCTCGCCCACGCCTTGCTCCGCTTTCACTTGTCGGCGGCCAGAAGCCGCCGCAGGGGCGCCACATACCCAGCAGTGTGCGGGCAGCCAAGAGCTCGAGAACGCTGCTTCTGCCCAAGCCCGCCTAGGGCGTGCACCTTTGTTCTCAGAGCTCCGTGTAACAGTCTGCCTTTCTCGCAGTTCGAATGGAAATCGAAAGCTTTTCGCCTACGCCCTTCACAGAGATCCGTTGCTAGGACGAGAATGTCTCGTGGCCGGAGCTCGCCCCCGCCGCGAGGAAGCTGCTCTTAGCACCGCGTTGCAGGGACACGTCTCGCTTCTTGACTTCGTGCTTAGCGCTCTCCGAATTCGCCGCTAGCTCCGCGGTCCTTCTCAGCTTCAAGTAGCAGCGCTCGCAGTACATAGAGCTTCGCAAGGACCGAAGACCCGGAGGGACGTATCGCACACGACAATGTGCCAGGACAGAGACGTGTTCTACATTGTCCCTTCTCGTCATCCAGTTTGTGCCTCTGCTGCTTCTGCTGTTAGGAATCGCTCCTTGAAAGACGAGCGAGAGCGTCTTTCTGGGTGCATTGCACTGAGTGAGTGCTCGCTAAGGACTTTGCACTCGGAGCCAAGGCAACAGGGCGTGCTTGTCCGCAGAACTGAGAGCACGCTGTTGGGCAGAGCTGAAACTGACCGCTGCAGTTCAGCTCTCTCCGGACGGCAGACGCCGAAGAACGAAGCCGCTTGCGAGCGGCGCAGTGCAGCGAAGAGCACACGAGCAGCCAAAGAGCTCCTTCACAATCGCTTTCACTTCTCAGTGCTCTTGCTGCTTGGAAAAGCAGCACACAGCCGTTGCACGCCAGGGCAAAAGCTGGGGCAGTGCCCGTCCTCACTCCTTCGCTGTGCTGTACTCCTTGCAGCTAGAGCGAAGCGAGAAGGACGCGAGGACGAAGAAGGCGTTCTTAAAGTAGCCCCTTGTCAGCAGCCCTGAAAGGGCGCATAACACACGGCGTCTCGCTGCCCTCCGTTCTACATACTCGCGTCTCCCTTTGCCGTCTTGCAAAAGTTGCTACCAGAGCAGAGGCGGCCAGATTGAAGAGGCTGTGCTTAGGTTCACCTTCTCCTTACTGCACGTAAGCCACGTCAAGCTCCTCGCTGCACTCTGGATTTCCCTTCTCCGCGGCACTTAGCGTGGTGCTGTGTGTGTGCAACTCGGCGCCTAGAAGTGACCGCCAATGCTTTCAGAGCGGGCTGCAAGGGAACCAAGGAGCAGCACAAGCAGCAGTGCTTCAGCTTGCTCCTTCCGACTGCTAAGGGCACTTGGGAAGGCAAGCGAGAGTCAACCACCTTCCTCTCCTAGTAGCCTCTAACGTGGTGCACACAAGCACGGCACATAGCCGCTTCGTTCACCGCCCTCGCCCTCGCCCACGCCTTGCTCCGCTTTCACTTGTCGGCGGCCAGAAGCCGCCGCAGGGGCGCCACATACCCAGCAGTGTGCGGGCAGCCAAGAGCTCGAGAACGCTGCTTCTGCCCAAGCCCGCCTAGGGCGTGCACCTTTGTTCTCAGAGCTCCGTGTAACAGTCTGCCTTTCTCGCAGTTCGAATGGAAATCGAAAGCTTTTCGCCTACGCCCTTCACAGAGATCCGTTGCTAGGACGAGAATGTCTCGTGGCCGGAGCTCGCCCCCGCCGCGAGGAAGCTGCTCTTAGCACCGCGTTGCAGGGACACGTCTCGCTTCTTGACTTCGTGCTTAGCGCTCTCCGAATTCGCCGCTAGCTCCGCGGTCCTTCTCAGCTTCAAGTAGCAGCGCTCGCAGTACATAGAGCTTCGCAAGGACCGAAGACCCGGAGGGACGTATCGCACACGACAATGTGCCAGGACAGAGACGTGTTCTACATTGTCCCTTCTCGTCATCCAGTTTGTGCCTCTGCTGCTTCTGCTGTTAGGAATCGCTCCTTGAAAGACGAGCGAGAGCGTCTTTCTGGGTGCATTGCACTGAGTGAGTGCTCGCTAAGGACTTTGCACTCGGAGCCAAGGCAACAGGGCGTGCTTGTCCGCAGAACTGAGAGCACGCTGTTGGGCAGAGCTGAAACTGACCGCTGCAGTTCAGCTCTCTCCGGACGGCAGACGCCGAAGAACGAAGCCGCTTGCGAGCGGCGCAGTGCAGCGAAGAGCACACGAGCAGCCAAAGAGCTCCTTCACAATCGCTTTCACTTCTCAGTGCTCTTGCTGCTTGGAAAAGCAGCACACAGCCGTTGCACGCCAGGGCAAAAGCTGGGGCAGTGCCCGTCCTCACTCCTTCGCTGTGCTGTACTCCTTGCAGCTAGAGCGAAGCGAGAAGGACGCGAGGACGAAGAAGGCGTTCTTAAAGTAGCCCCTTGTCAGCAGCCCTGAAAGGGCGCATAACACACGGCGTCTCGCTGCCCTCCGTTCTACATACTCGCGTCTCCCTTTGCCGTCTTGCAAAAGTTGCTACCAGAGCAGAGGCGGCCAGATTGAAGAGGCTGTGCTTAGGTTCACCTTCTCCTTACTGCACGTAAGCCACGTCAAGCTCCTCGCTGCACTCTGGATTTCCCTTCTCCGCGGCACTTAGCGTGGTGCTGTGTGTGTGCAACTCGGCGCCTAGAAGTGACCGCCAATGCTTTCAGAGCGGGCTGCAAGGGAACCAAGGAGCAGCACAAGCAGCAGTGCTTCAGCTTGCTCCTTCCGACTGCTAAGGGCACTTGGGAAGGCAAGCGAGAGTCAACCACCTTCCTCTCCTAGTAGCCTCTAACGTGGTGCACACAAGCACGGCACATAGCCGCTTCGTTCACCGCCCTCGCCCTCGCCCACGCCTTGCTCCGCTTTCACTTGTCGGCGGCCAGAAGCCGCCGCAGGGGCGCCACATACCCAGCAGTGTGCGGGCAGCCAAGAGCTCGAGAACGCTGCTTCTGCCCAAGCCCGCCTAGGGCGTGCACCTTTGTTCTCAGAGTTCCGTGTAACAGTCTGCCTTTCTCGCAGTTCGAATGGAAATCGAAAGCTTTTCGCCTACGCCCTTCACAGAGATCCGTTGCTAGGACGAGAATGTCTTGTGGCCGGAGCTCGCCCCCGCCGCGAGGAAGCTGCTCTTAGCACCGCGTTGCAGGGACACGTCTCGCTTCTTGACTTCGTGCTTAGCGCTCTCCGAATTCGCTGCTAGCTCCGCGGTCCGTCTCAGCTTCAAGTAGCTGCGCTCGCAGTACATAGAGCTTCGCAAGGACCGAAGACCCGGAGGGACGTATCGCACACGACAATGTGCCAGGACAGAGACGTGTTCTACATTGTCCCTTCTCGTCATCCAGTTTGTGCCTCTGCTGCTTCTGCTGTTAGGAATCGCTCATTGAAAGACGAGCGAGAGCGTCTTTCTGGGTGCATTGCACTGAGTGAGTGCTCGCTAGGGACTTTGCACTCGGAGCCAAGGCAACAGGGCGTGCTTGTCCGCAGAACTGAGAGCGCGCTGTTGGGCAGAGCTGAAACTGACCGCTGCAGTTCAGCTCTCTCCGGACGGCAGACGCCGAAGAACGAAGCCGCTTGCGAGCGGCGCAGTGCAGCGAAGAGCACACGAGCAGCCAAAGAGCTCCTTCACAATCGCTTTCACTTCTCAGTGCTCTTGCTGCTTGGAAAAGCAGCACACAGCCGTTGCACGCCAGGGCAAAAGCTGGGGCAGTGCCCGTCCTCACTCCTTCGCTGTGCTGTACTCCTTGCAGCTAGAGCGAAGCGAGAAGGACGCGAGGACGAAGAAGGCCTTCTTAAAGTAGCCCCTTGTCAGCAGCCCTGAAAGGGCGCATAACACACGGCGTCTCGCTGCCCTCCGTTCTACATACTCGCGTCTCCCTTTGCCGTCTTGCAAAAGTTGCTACCAGAGCAGAGGCGGCCAGATTGAAGAGGCACTGCTTAGGTTCACCTTCTCCTTACTGCACGTAAGCCACGTCAAGCTCCTCGCTGCACTCTGGATTTCCCTTCTCCGCGGCACTTAGCGTGGTGCTGTGTGTGTGCAACTCGGCGCCTAGAAGTGACCGCCAATGCTTTCAGAGCGGGCTGCAAGGGAACCAAGGAGCAGCACAAGCAGCAGTGCTTCAGCTTGCTCCTTCCGACTGCTAAGGGCACTTGGGAAGGCAAGCGAGAGTCAACCACCTTCCTCTCCTAGTAGCCTCTAACGTGGTGCACACAAGCACGGCACATAGCCGCTTCGTTCACCGCCCTCGCCCTCGCCCACGCCTTGCTCCGCTTTCACTTGTCGGCGGCCAGAAGCCGCCGCAGGGGCGCCACATACCCAGCAGTGTGCGGGCAGCCAAGAGCTCGAGAACGCTGCTTCTGCCCAAGCCCGCCTAGGGCGTGCACCTTTGTTCTCAGAGCTCCGTGTAACAGTCTGCCTTTCTCGCAGTTCGAATGGAAATCGAAAGCTTTTCGCCTACGCCCTTCACAGAGATCCGTTGCTAGGACGAGAATGTCTTGTGGCCGGAGCTCGCCCCCGCCGCGAGGAAGCTGCTCTTAGCACCGCGTTGCAGGGACACGTCTCGCTTCTTGACTTCGTGCTTAGCGCTCTCCGAATTCGCCGCTAGCTCCGCGGTCCGTCTCAGCTTCGCTCGCAGCTGCGTAGCTGCGCTCGCAGTACTTAGAGCTTCGCAAGGACCGAAGACCCGGAGGGACATATCGCACACGACAATGTGCCAGGACAAGGACGTTCTGCACTGAGTGGAGACAGAGACAGACCCAGAATTCTACACTGCCCCTTCTCTTCGGCCATCTTGTGCTCTGCTGCCTCTGCTGTGACGAATCGGTCCTTGAAAAACCAGCGAGAGCGTCTCTCCAGGCACTGAGTGTGAGCTCCCTAGGGACTTTTTCCACCTCCAAAAATACATGGGTAAGTCCTAAAAGTTTTGGTTTGATCAAGAATAGTTACGTCCAAGTATTGCTGTTCTAAACACCCTTGGTTTCAGTCTGAACTTAACTGCTTGTTTCTGTCTTTTTGCCTAGTGGCAATCTAATTCTAAGGTAACTAGATGTGTTAGATATCCATAAGTTACATCTCAGGTTAGGTGGGATAATTGGCTGGGAAGAAAATGGAATTGAGAATTTGGAAAGAATCCAAAGTGAGCTGATGTCACAATCCGAGATTCCCTTGGGTTCCAAATCCTTTCATTTGTGTTTTTGTGGGCTTTTTTGAAGGCGGTGTACAGTTGAAGCCATGATTTAGCTGCGGTGAGACCTGCTCTGCTGTAAAAGCATTATTTTCTCAGTGAGCATGGACAACAGTTAGAGTGTCGTCTTTTAAGATTCCCTGCACTCCACTTATGGTGGCAAAAGCAGTGCCTTGACTGTAATCATAAAAGTGATTACAGCTTCCTTGCTTTGACATCATGTAGGATGCTTCCTCCATCTGCTGTGGTCAGCATTAAGTAACAGATTTCTCAGTTTCTAGGAAGAGTCTAGCAAACAATCACCTTGCTCCTTCTCTTGCATTTATTCATCACTGCTATGCTGCTATACAGACAGATAGTCTGTTTATGATTCAACAATTCAATGGGACATCAAGTAAATAGCAAAGCAAAACTAACTACCGAAAGCACTATAAGGGCCAGAGATTAGCTTGGATCAAAACAGGTATTCTCCTAGCATTGTTTACAAACGACTCAGCATGTGAAACAGAAGGCACAATGTAGTTTGTGCCTTGTTTTGGGCATGCCCGGAAGAAGGAAATTCTGATTTCACATATGGGAAAAGAAATGTTGACATTTGAATGAGATTGTTCATACCCCAGAAAAGGTTGCTTTGAAAGGTTGTGGAAGTCCTGTGTGGAAACACGGCTTTACAAGTCCTTTCCACCAGGAGACAACAGCTGCAGAACATCTGGGTGTGCCAGTGTTGAGAGCACCAGCAAAGATCAAAGTGGAGAAGTTGGTGAACAATGGCAGTGGCCTGGGGGAGAGCAAGTGGGGTGCTGGCTGTGGGACCAGGGGAGTCCTGACTGATTTAGGAGGCGTGTGATGGTCTGTGCCAGCAAGCGGAGTAGTGCTGTGGCCTTGGCACACTGCGAATACTGGAATTCAGTGGGGTCACTGGGCAGGCTGAGTGTGTGAGCTGCTGGAGGGACCCAGGTTGCCCACATGTAAACATCCAGTCTCACTCTTGCCAGCCACAGAAAGGAGCAGGATGTGGCTGCTGGCGATGCCTGTCATGTATATGTAGTGTATATGCGTGCTATCCCAGCCTGCTGGGAACACTTCTTCTTTGGGACTGCTTGGGCTGAGGGAGAGAAAGCAGTGGTAGTTTCTGAGGTTTCGAGTTTGCTCGAGTTTCTCAGGCTGTTTCTGGAGCCACCCAGAGTTCTCTTCCTTGAAGCATTTCAAGTCCTGCTAATTTTCAAAATTCAAACAGACACAGCCCTAAGCTAGTTGATCTGACTTCAGAGCTATTCTTACGCTGAGCTGTTGGATGATCTGATCTCCTGAGATGTCTTCCATTTCAGTTTATGACCTGGTTCTTGTGAAAAATAGGATCTTTTAGCCTGGAGAAGAGAGGTTTCTGGAGAGACAGTATTGTGGCCTTTGAATATGTAAAGAGGGTATAAGACCAATGGAGAAAGACTTTTTAGGAAGGTTTGCAGAGAAAGGACAAGGGGACATGCTTTCAAACTGAGACTAGGTTTAGACTGGCTAAAAGGAAAAGCTTTTCTACAATGAAGCTGGTGAGACACTCAAACGGCTGTTCCAGAGAAGTTGTGGATGCCCCATCATTGAGAGTGCTCCTTATCAGTTTGGCTAGTCTTGAGCAATTTGATCTACTGTAAGATCTACCTGGCAAGGAAGTAGGACTAGGTGATCTTTAATCACAGACTGTTGTATGATTCCGTGAAAGACAGAATGCAATAAAGTTCATAATTCAGATTTTGGCGCAGACATATTTATAATTTCTCACTTTATGCATCATTGCAATGACAACTTGTTAGCTTCTGAAATGATTAGCTGAGATTGATTTCCTTCCTTAGTTTCATTTTCCCTGTTATTCCTTCACTCTTGGACCTTTTTTTCACTAGATTTCCTCTTTCAGTAAACTGCCCTTAAGTATCACTTTGCTCCCCACCTGGCTTTTTTTTTTTTTTTTTTTTTTCAATGACACCTTTTCACTGGTTCGTTTTGGGCCTTTGCTGCTTGAAGTCCAGCAGCCTCCTTGTCAGAGCATTACGGAGCTTTCTTTACAGCTTCATCACTATGCAAAAAGCCATAAATTACTGTGTTCCATCTCACATACCATCAAGTAGCACACTAATATTCCCTCTGCTGAATAGCTGGTTGGCTTACATAGACCAGCCAAAAACCAGGAAATCCAGATGGCAGCAAGAATCTTGTAGACTACTCCCGCTGTTCATTTAAATTCTGGAGAAGTCACGTGAGGTATCACATTCTCTTGAAAGAAGTGTCTATCATCTCGGACATTCTAGAATGGGCTATTAATATTGTCATGAGTTTCTGGCTAGACTTTTTAGTATGCCAATTCAAATTCAAATGATCTGAAATGATAGAACTTCAAGAATTGTTTTTCCCAGAATCGAAGTATGATGGAGTTATATAGGGAGAATCTTAATCTTAGTTATTCTATTCCATCTCACATCATGGCTGGGGGCAGGGAGAAGGGAGTATCTTTGGGGGACAATGGGTTCCGGTGTAGTCAGTAAGCTGGGCAGAGGCGCCATCAGGTATTGTCTGTTGTTGGGGGGGGGATTCATGTGAACTCTTCCTTTCTTGTACCCTGCCACCAGTATTGTTGCTAAAATTGTTTGTTTTCTCATCCAAGTGACAAAATCAGCACACTTAATGAGGGATGAAGAGGGAGCAGCGACCTCGGAACAGGAGGAAGAAGAAGCAGAGCCTGCTGTCCTCCAGAAGAAAAAAAACGCTACCAGCCAACTTTGCATCATCTGTGAACTTCCTGGGCGTGTACTCTATCCCCTTGTCCAGATCACTGAGCAAGATATTAAACAGGACTGGGCCCAAGACTGAGCCTTGGGGACCAGCTGGATGAACTCTATTTCCCACCACTCTGTGGGCCTGGCCATCACCCAGTTTGTCACCCAGCAAACAGCCCACCCATGCAAACCATAAGCAGACAGTTTCTTCAGGAGAATGATGTGAGACTCATTGCAAAAAAGATCAGGGAGATGCCTAGGAAGAGTCTCAGGTGAATCCAGGAGACTATAGTGGAGGACTATTCAGTTTTCCAATCAATTTGCTTAAAAAAACTCTACAAAACCGTAATAAAAAAACAAACAAAAAAAGCAGACCAAACAAACACACAAAACCCCCCATCCAATAATCCCCAAAGAGACAAAAAAAGCCCCCAAAAAAGCCCACCAAAAAACCCACCCAAAACTGAAAAAAAAGCCCCAAACCCAACACAAAAAATCAGGGTGAAGGTTTTTAGTAACTTTAAAAATAACAAAACAAAACGAAACAAAAAAACCCCAGAAAGTCACATTTCTAAAGGTGCTGTCCCAGCCTCTTCTCTCAGCAGGGAGGACATCCTGAAGTGGAGCCAGTTGGAAGAAAGCGGGACGGGGCAGCACCTGGGCCATTGTCACAGGACGGCCCTGTGGCTGCCCCACTGCCAAAACCTGGACACATAAATCAAACACAGGTATGCACATGTGCTTAGACACAGCAAAAATATATTTGTCTGAAAAGAATACAGGTCCATTTCTATCACTGGAAAGAGCATAATGCCTCGTCTCAGCTTTCTTTTCAGTCATTACAAATGTTTCGAAAATAAAGGAGTGCAGAAAATGGAAATATCCAAGATCAACATGAGGACCAGTAACAAAGATTCCATTTTTGAAACTGCATTGGGAATCCTCTGCAGAAATTGACTCAGAGCTCTAAGATTTACAAAAAAGACCAAGAGGATTGGAGTCAATACAACACAGTGTCTGGAGACTTCAGCTGGTTGCCTTGATTTCTCAAATATGATGGAGGAAGCACCTTAGCAACTACAGCTGCCAGTTCTCTCAGGGCCCTGACATGCCTCTGGGTGGGTGCCATGGTCTTGCATGCTCAGGTTCCTCAAGTGGTCTGAAAGCTGACCTGCTACTATGGGTTAGAATCAAGTCCACCAGTCCAATAACCTGAGAGATGTGGAAATAGTGACTGGCAGTAAAAATTGAGACCAACACTTGTTGAGTACCTCAGCCTTCTCCTTGTCTGTTGTCACTAGTCCTGTCTGGCTTATGGGGGTGGGGGGGGGGGGGGGAATAGGGGAGGTGTGATAGGTTTCTTTTCATCTTCCTTTTCCCACTGAAATACCCGTAGGTGCCTTTATTATTCTTAGTTTTGGCATGCTTTTCCAAATTCAGCTTCAACTGAGCCTTAGCTATACTGATCCCATCCTCACACACTCATGTGTTACCACTGTATTTTTCCCATGATTTGTCTCGCTGTGTATCGTCTGCATATTACCTACTTGCATCACATCTATTAATTTTCAATAACCTTCTGGCTTTAACTTGCTTTCAAAAAAAAACCTTTTTGAACCTTTTCACCTCAGAAATTCACCTGGGAAACCCCAAATCCCCAGAATTCGACCCAAAATTCACCTGGCACCCCAAATTCACCCTCCAAATTCGCTCCAAAATGATTGGCAACTTTACACACTCCATTTTCCCACAAAAGGATCTAGAGCCCTGTGCGCTTCGTATACAAACTAAATGCAAAAAACCTTTCTATTCATTCTCAGCAAAAAGACGTCCTATTCCTCCTTCTTTTGGACAAAACTGCCTTCACTTTCAAACTTATTCTCTTGCTCGCTTACCTGCATAATGCTTAGTCCCTGTTCTGCATGCTCATTTTCTTCACTTTTACAAGGAATCCTCTCCTCATCTTCTTCTTCCTCTGCTTCAACATGCAAAAACAAACCAAAAATTGTCTCTTCTACAGAAAATGAGGGGAGAAAAGAACACAAATGATAACCAATACCCTGCCAAGTAGAAATTTCTTCTATATTTCAGTGACTGATAGGCAGAAAAAAATGAATTTCATCTGGGGAAAGAAAGACATTCTAGGAATATTCAGACTGCTATCTTGCCCCAGGTAAAACATTTACCATGGCCTTAGCGTTAATGAGCTTGTGAACATCAGCTGCCAAGAGGAAGGACATTTCCTCCAGTTTCACACAATACTTGGTCAGTACATCTGCTATCTGTGCAATCAAAGAATACAGAAAAGCAACAACAATGAAAAGTAGAACTCAAATATCAATTTCCCAAGTTAAAATCTACATGAACAAGACAATTTTTCCATTCAAGTGAATTCGATTTAATTAATTCATTAACTACATAAGTAGCATTCTCACGTTCAAGAACGGAATTCAAAGAATCAACGTTGCTTCTTCTGAGACATTGAAGCCTGAGTAGATCCCAACTTCAAATCTAGTAGGACGCCATGAAAGCAATACCTGCTACATTTAGTACATGTAAACTACAAAGACATCTAGAACAGCTCTAAAAGATGAGCAAACCCATGAACTTTGAAGGAGACGCTAGCAAGAAATGTGGAAATAGGCTTTATCTGCCCAGTGCTTTTCCCAAAAGCACGGGCACTCCTTGGCGTCAGTGAGAGTCTCTGTCTCATTATTCAGCAGCTGGCTTAGGGTAAAAAAGGATGCATGCAATCACTTCATTCCTGTTCATGACATAAACTTACTGCATCATCGTGGAAGCCATTTACTTGGAAATATAGCCTAAAAAATAGGTGTCAGACTGGGTACATATCTAGATTGCTATGAGCAAAACCAATTTCTTTTTAACAGGAAAGCCATACAATATGCCTGCCATGGCAAATATTAGTCTACTAGCCCTGCACTTCAACGGGCAGTGAGCAGTTCATGACACCAAATTTACGTTTGGCAAGGAGACAGTCTATTTATTACAAGCCCCTAGTTCTAGAACCAAGAATTCAGGAGTTGCTCATTCCCAATGAAAATCTGTCCATTTCATACCTTTGGGGTTTTATGCTTCTGTTCTTTACCTGTCTTGAGTGTGGCTTTCTTGTGAAGTCACTGATGGGTGTTTTTCCAACACATTTCTGCTGATTACACGGTAATTGCATGGCATCAGCAGACATCTCTGAATGTCTCTTGAAAGTATGCTTTTTACTCTTCCTAGAGGACCTTGTCTTCTTCTTTCCTTCACCCAAAAGGTGGGCTAAGTGAGCCTTCAAAGAACCATCATCTCAACAATTAGAATTCTTTCAAACCTACTGAATGGAGAACAGCGACAAAAAAATTTTAAAAAGACTAGTACGCGAAAGACAGCAGAAGAGAAAGGTAAAGTAATGAATCCTACATGCCACATGCATAACTCTCTTCATTCAAGGCTATTTTCAAAATGAGAAGAAAAAAAAAAAAAAAAAAAAAGATCATCTTTTCCTCAGAGAGGAAAAGAAAGTGGAAAGTGGAGTAACTGGATTGTGTTGCCTTGCCTACAGTTACCAGAAAAGTCAACAGCAGAGTTGAAAACTCCTGAAGCTGGCTAACTACGCCTCTAAATGTTTTACTACTGTGTTATGATTCTGTCTTCAGTTAATAGAACCCGATATACAACAAAGAGATGGGAGCACATGGAGATGCATTGGAGAGCCTACGCTGGAGGTAACACATTCATTTTTTACTCAAACAAATCCAAATTAGAAATGTTGAAAATGACCTGGGGCCATTTCAACAGCCAGCAAACTAACACAACCAACCTTTGGCTTTTATTCAATCCTTTGCTTATTTTACCTGGACCTTGAAGATCTGTCTGCAGCCTTCCTCTCTGCAAATATATCACACTCGTCCTATTGAGAACCCATGGCTCATCACAGCTGCTTCGCCACGCCTGCTTCCAGAAGAACTGGCAACTACAAGCTGGGAGCCAAGAGATACAACACTTCACTTGGAAAAGGGCCTTCCATGAATCCTAGAATCCCAGAATGGTTTGGACTGGAAGCGACCTTAGAGACAGAGTCTCTTCTTCCCACATCCTGACATGGGCAGGGACACTTTTCCACTAGTCCAGGTTGCTCCATGTCTGCTCCAGCCTGGCCCTGGACACTTCCTGCCATGGGGCTCCTACACAGCCTCTTTGAGCAACATGTGCCAGGCCTCAGCACCCACACAAGGAAGAATTCCTTTCCAATATCCCATCTACCCCAGCCCTCTGGCAGTTTGAAGCTATTCCCCCTTGTCCTGCGAGTCCAGAACCTTTTCCAAAGTCCCTCCCCAGCTATCTTGGAGCCCCAGCAGGCACTGCAAGGGGCTCGAAGGTCTCCCTGGAGCCTTCTGTTCTCCAGATTGGACACCCTCAGCTCTCCCAGACTGTCCTAGAGCAAAGAAGCTCCACCTTTCAAAGCACCTTAGAAGCCTCCTACCGGCCAAACTCGATGGCAACGCTGGCCTTCCGGGCCCTACGGATATCGCTTCCGGTGTCGTTCGGGGTCAATCCCGGCTCTCTCCCCGCCCCCCATGGGGCCCTCAGGCAATGCCGCTCCGACGCAGCTCCTGCCGCTGTCAGACCAGCGGGGGGGCGGGGGGCCAGCCCAGCCTCATCCACAATCCACACTGTCCTCGGCGGCTGCTGCGGGCTCATGGCGGCCCACACACCCGGAAGCAGAGCTCCGAACACAGAGGATCATAGCCCCACATTTGTGTTCGTCTCTGCACAAGGCAGGGCAGACTTGCCATGCCCGGACTTTTCAGTTCAGCACGAAAATGAGAATAAACCTGCGCCATGGGAGAGGAAACCTCTAAAGACTCCCTCATACGTGGTCGCTCAACTTAATGCCTAGGCACTTGCCATTCCTAAGGCTACACTAAAGCCCTTTTTACCTTGCGGGAAAGAAATGCCATTGTTCTGGTGTGCAGCTAAAGGCGGAGCACAGGCAGGCCAGGGCAAAAGCTGGGGCAGTGCCCGTCTTCACTCCTTCGCTGTGCTGTACTCCTTGCAGCTAGAGCGAAGCCAGATGGACGCGAGGAAGGACAAGGCGCTCTTAAAGTAGCCCCCTGTCAGCAGCCCTGAAAGGGCGCATAACACACGGCGTCTCGCTGCCCTCCGTTCTACATACTCGCGGCTCCCTTTGCCGACTTGCAAAAGTTGCTACCAGAGCAGAGGCGGCCAGATTGAAGAGGCAGAGCCTAGGGTCACCTTCTCCTTACTGCACGTAAGCCACGTCCAGCTCCTCGCTGCACTCTGGATTTCCCTTCTCCGCGGCACTTAGCGTGGTGCTGTGTGTGTGCAACTCGGCGCCTAGAAGTGACCGCCAATGCTTTCAGAGCGGGCTGCAAGGGAACCAAGGAGCAGCACAAGCAGCAGTGCTTCAGCTTGCTCCTTCCGACTGCTAAGGGCACTTGGGAAGGCAAGCGAGAGTCAACCACCTTCCTCTCCTAGTAGCCTCTAACGTGGTGCACACAAGCACGGCACATAGCCGCTTCGTTCACCGCCCTCGCCCTCGCCCACGCCTTGCTCCGCTTTCACTTGTCGGCGGCCAGAAGCCGCCGCAGGGGCGCCACATACCCAGCAGTGTGCGGGCAGCCAAGAGCTCGAGAACGCTGCTTCTGCCCAAGCCCGCCTAGGGCGTGCACCTTTGTTCTCAGAGCTCCGTGTAACAGTCTGCCTTTCTCGCAGTTCGAATGGAAATCGAAAGCTTTTCGCCTACGCCCTTCACAGAGATCCGTTGCTAGGACGAGAATGTCTTGTGGCCGGAGCTCGCCCCCGCCGCGAGGAAGCTGCTCTTAGCACCGCGTTGCAGGGACACGTCTCGCTTCTTGACTTCGTGCTTAGCGCTCTCCGAATTCGCCGCTAGCTCCGCGGTCCGTCTCAGCTTCGCTCGCAGCTGCGTAGCTGCGCTCGCAGTACTTAGAGCTTCGCAAGGACCGAAGACCCGGAGGGACATATCGCACACGACAATGTGCCAGGACAAGGACGTTCTGCACTGAGTGGAGACAGAGACAGACCCAGAATTCTACACTGCCCCTTCTCTTCGGCCATCTTGTGCTCTGCTGCCTCTGCTGTGACGAATCGGTCCTTGAAAAACCAGCGAGAGCGTCTCTCCAGGCACTGAGTGTGAGCTCCCTAGGGACTTTTTCCACCTCCAAAAATACATGGGTAAGTCCTAAAAGTTTTGGTTTGATCAAGAATAGTTACGTCCAAGTATTGCTGTTCTAAACACCCTTGGTTTCAGTCTGAACTTAACTGCTTGTTTCTGTCTTTTTGCCTAGTGGCAATCTAATTCTAAGGTAACTAGATGTGTTAGATATCCATAAGTTACATCTCAGGTTAGGTGGGATAATTGGCTGGGAAGAAAATGGAATTGAGAATTTGGAAAGAATCCAAAGTGAGCTGATGTCACAATCCGAGATTCCCTTGGGTTCCAAATCCTTTCATTTGTGTTTTTGTGGGCTTTTTTGAAGGCGGTGTACAGTTGAAGCCATGATTTAGCTGCGGTGAGACCTGCTCTGCTGTAAAAGCATTATTTTCTCAGTGAGCATGGACAACAGTTAGAGTGTCGTCTTTTAAGATTCCCTGCACTCCACTTATGGTGGCAAAAGCAGTGCCTTGACTGTAATCATAAAAGTGATTACAGCTTCCTTGCTTTGACATCATGTAGGATGCTTCCTCCATCTGCTGTGGTCAGCATTAAGTAACAGATTTCTCAGTTTCTAGGAAGAGTCTAGCAAACAATCACCTTGCTCCTTCTCTTGCATTTATTCATCACTGCTATGCTGCTATACAGACAGATAGTCTGTTTATGATTCAACAATTCAATGGGACATCAAGTAAATAGCAAAGCAAAACTAACTACCGAAAGCACTATAAGGGCCAGAGATTAGCTTGGATCAAAACAGGTATTCTCCTAGCATTGTTTACAAACGACTCAGCATGTGAAACAGAAGGCACAATGTAGTTTGTGCCTTGTTTTGGGCATGCCCGGAAGAAGGAAATTCTGATTTCACATATGGGAAAAGAAATGTTGACATTTGAATGAGATTGTTCATACCCCAGAAAAGGTTGCTTTGAAAGGTTGTGGAAGTCCTGTGTGGAAACACGGCTTTACAAGTCCTTTCCACCAGGAGACAACAGCTGCAGAACATCTGGGTGTGCCAGTGTTGAGAGCACCAGCAAAGATCAAAGTGGAGAAGTTGGTGAACAATGGCAGTGGCCTGGGGGAGAGCAAGTGGGGTGCTGGCTGTGGGACCAGGGGAGTCCTGACTGATTTAGGAGGCGTGTGATGGTCTGTGCCAGCAAGCGGAGTAGTGCTGTGGCCTTGGCACACTGCGAATACTGGAATTCAGTGGGGTCACTGGGCAGGCTGAGTGTGTGAGCTGCTGGAGGGACCCAGGTTGCCCACATGTAAACATCCAGTCTCACTCTTGCCAGCCACAGAAAGGAGCAGGATGTGGCTGCTGGCGATGCCTGTCATGTATATGTAGTGTATATGCGTGCTATCCCAGCCTGCTGGGAACACTTCTTCTTTGGGACTGCTTGGGCTGAGGGAGAGAAAGCAGTGGTAGTTTCTGAGGTTTCGAGTTTGCTCGAGTTTCTCAGGCTGTTTCTGGAGCCACCCAGAGTTCTCTTCCTTGAAGCATTTCAAGTCCTGCTAATTTTCAAAATTCAAACAGACACAGCCCTAAGCTAGTTGATCTGACTTCAGAGCTATTCTTACGCTGAGCTGTTGGATGATCTGATCTCCTGAGATGTCTTCCATTTCAGTTTATGACCTGGTTCTTGTGAAAAATAGGATCTTTTAGCCTGGAGAAGAGAGGTTTCTGGAGAGACAGTATTGTGGCCTTTGAATATGTAAAGAGGGTATAAGACCAATGGAGAAAGACTTTTTAGGAAGGTTTGCAGAGAAAGGACAAGGGGACATGCTTTCAAACTGAGACTAGGTTTAGATTGGCTAAAAGGAAAAGCTTTTCTACAATGAAGCTGGTGAGACACTCAAACGGCTGTTCCAGAGAAGTTGTGGATGCCCCATCATTGAGAGTGCTCCTTATCAGTTTGGCTAGTCTTGAGCAATTTGATCTACTGTAAGATCTACCTGGCAAGGAAGTAGGACTAGGTGATCTTTAATCACAGACTGTTGTATGATTCCGTGAAAGACAGAATGCAATAAAGTTCATAATTCAGATTTTGGCGCAGACATATTTATAATTTCTCACTTTATGCATCATTGCAATGACAACTTGTTAGCTTCTGAAATGATTAGCTGAGATTGATTTCCTTCCTTAGTTTCATTTTCCCTGTTATTCCTTCACTCTTGGACCTTTTTTTCACTAGATTTCCTCTTTCAGTAAACTGCCCTTAAGTATCACTTTGCTCCCCACCTGGCTTTTTTTTTTTTTTTTTTTTTTCAATGACACCTTTTCACTGGTTCGTTTTGGGCCTTTGCTGCTTGAAGTCCAGCAGCCTCCTTGTCAGAGCATTACGGAGCTTTCTTTACAGCTTCATCACTATGCAAAAAGCCATAAATTACTGTGTTCCATCTCACATACCATCAAGTAGCACACTAATATTCCCTCTGCTGAATAGCTGGTTGGCTTACATAGACCAGCCAAAAACCAGGAAATCCAGATGGCAGCAAGAATCTTGTAGACTACTCCCGCTGTTCATTTAAATTCTGGAGAAGTCACGTGAGGTATCACATTCTCTTGAAAGAAGTGTCTATCATCTCGGACATTCTAGAATGGGCTATTAATATTGTCATGAGTTTCTGGCTAGACTTTTTAGTATGCCAATTCAAATTCAAATGATCTGAAATGATAGAACTTCAAGAATTGTTTTTCCCAGAATCGAAGTATGATGGAGTTATATAGGGAGAATCTTAATCTTAGTTATTCTATTCCATCTCACATCATGGCTGGGGGCAGGGAGAAGGGAGTATCTTTGGGGGACAATGGGTTCCGGTGTAGTCAGTAAGCTGGGCAGAGGCGCCATCAGGTATTGTCTGTTGTTGGGGGGGGGATTCATGTGAACTCTTCCTTTCTTGTACCCTGCCACCAGTATTGTTGCTAAAATTGTTTGTTTTCTCATCCAAGTGACAAAATCAGCACACTTAATGAGGGATGAAGAGGGAGCAGCGACCTCGGAACAGGAGGAAGAAGAAGCAGAGCCTGCTGTCCTCCAGAAGAAAAAAAACGCTACCAGCCAACTTTGCATCATCTGTGAACTTCCTGGGCGTGTACTCTATCCCCTTGTCCAGATCACTGAGCAAGATATTAAACAGGACTGGGCCCAAGACTGAGCCTTGGGGACCAGCTGGATGAACTCTATTTCCCACCACTCTGTGGGCCTGGCCATCACCCAGTTTGTCACCCAGCAAACAGCCCACCCATGCAAACCATAAGCAGACAGTTTCTTCAGGAGAATGATGTGAGACTCATTGCAAAAAAGATCAGGGAGATGCCTAGGAAGAGTCTCAGGTGAATCCAGGAGACTATAGTGGAGGACTATTCAGTTTTCCAATCAATTTGCTTAAAAAAACTCTACAAAACCGTAATAAAAAAACAAACAAAAAAAGCAGACCAAACAAACACACAAAACCCCCCATCCAATAATCCCCAAAGAGACAAAAAAAGCCCCCAAAAAAGCCCACCAAAAAACCCACCCAAAACTGAAAAAAAAGCCCCAAACCCAACACAAAAAATCAGGGTGAAGGTTTTTAGTAACTTTAAAAATAACAAAACAAAACGAAACAAAAAAACCCCAGAAAGTCACATTTCTAAAGGTGCTGTCCCAGCCTCTTCTCTCAGCAGGGAGGACATCCTGAAGTGGAGCCAGTTGGAAGAAAGCGGGACGGGGCAGCACCTGGGCCATTGTCACAGGACGGCCCTGTGGCTGCCCCACTGCCAAAACCTGGACACATAAATCAAACACAGGTATGCACATGTGCTTAGACACAGCAAAAATATATTTGTCTGAAAAGAATACAGGTCCATTTCTATCACTGGAAAGAGCATAATGCCTCGTCTCAGCTTTCTTTTCAGTCATTACAAATGTTTCGAAAATAAAGGAGTGCAGAAAATGGAAATATCCAAGATCAACATGAGGACCAGTAACAAAGATTCCATTTTTGAAACTGCATTGGGAATCCTCTGCAGAAATTGACTCAGAGCTCTAAGATTTACAAAAAAGACCAAGAGGATTGGAGTCAATACAACACAGTGTCTGGAGACTTCAGCTGGTTGCCTTGATTTCTCAAATATGATGGAGGAAGCACCTTAGCAACTACAGCTGCCAGTTCTCTCAGGGCCCTGACATGCCTCTGGGTGGGTGCCATGGTCTTGCATGCTCAGGTTCCTCAAGTGGTCTGAAAGCTGACCTGCTACTATGGGTTAGAATCAAGTCCACCAGTCCAATAACCTGAGAGATGTGGAAATAGTGACTGGCAGTAAAAATTGAGACCAACACTTGTTGAGTACCTCAGCCTTCTCCTTGTCTGTTGTCACTAGTCCTGTCTGGCTTATGGGGGTGGGGGGGGGGGGGGGAATAGGGGAGGTGTGATAGGTTTCTTTTCATCTTCCTTTTCCCACTGAAATACCCGTAGGTGCCTTTATTATTCTTAGTTTTGGCATGCTTTTCCAAATTCAGCTTCAACTGAGCCTTAGCTATACTGATCCCATCCTCACACACTCATGTGTTACCACTGTATTTTTCCCATGATTTGTCTCGCTGTGTATCGTCTGCATATTACCTACTTGCATCACATCTATTAATTTTCAATAACCTTCTGGCTTTAACTTGCTTTCAAAAAAAAACCTTTTTGAACCTTTTCACCTCAGAAATTCACCTGGGAAACCCCAAATCCCCAGAATTCGACCCAAAATTCACCTGGCACCCCAAATTCACCCTCCAAATTCGCTCCAAAATGATTGGCAACTTTACACACTCCATTTTCCCACAAAAGGATCTAGAGCCCTGTGCGCTTCGTATACAAACTAAATGCAAAAAACCTTTCTATTCATTCTCAGCAAAAAGACGTCCTATTCCTCCTTCTTTTGGACAAAACTGCCTTCACTTTCAAACTTATTCTCTTGCTCGCTTACCTGCATAATGCTTAGTCCCTGTTCTGCATGCTCATTTTCTTCACTTTTACAAGGAATCCTCTCCTCATCTTCTTCTTCCTCTGCTTCAACATGCAAAAACAAACCAAAAATTGTCTCTTCTACAGAAAATGAGGGGAGAAAAGAACACAAATGATAACCAATACCCTGCCAAGTAGAAATTTCTTCTATATTTCAGTGACTGATAGGCAGAAAAAAATGAATTTCATCTGGGGAAAGAAAGACATTCTAGGAATATTCAGACTGCTATCTTGCCCCAGGTAAAACATTTACCATGGCCTTAGCGTTAATGAGCTTGTGAACATCAGCTGCCAAGAGGAAGGACATTTCCTCCAGTTTCACACAATACTTGGTCAGTACATCTGCTATCTGTGCAATCAAAGAATACAGAAAAGCAACAACAATGAAAAGTAGAACTCAAATATCAATTTCCCAAGTTAAAATCTACATGAACAAGACAATTTTTCCATTCAAGTGAATTCGATTTAATTAATTCATTAACTACATAAGTAGCATTCTCACGTTCAAGAACGGAATTCAAAGAATCAACGTTGCTTCTTCTGAGACATTGAAGCCTGAGTAGATCCCAACTTCAAATCTAGTAGGACGCCATGAAAGCAATACCTGCTACATTTAGTACATGTAAACTACAAAGACATCTAGAACAGCTCTAAAAGATGAGCAAACCCATGAACTTTGAAGGAGACGCTAGCAAGAAATGTGGAAATAGGCTTTATCTGCCCAGTGCTTTTCCCAAAAGCACGGGCACTCCTTGGCGTCAGTGAGAGTCTCTGTCTCATTATTCAGCAGCTGGCTTAGGGTAAAAAAGGATGCATGCAATCACTTCATTCCTGTTCATGACATAAACTTACTGCATCATCGTGGAAGCCATTTACTTGGAAATATAGCCTAAAAAATAGGTGTCAGACTGGGTACATATCTAGATTGCTATGAGCAAAACCAATTTCTTTTTAACAGGAAAGCCATACAATATGCCTGCCATGGCAAATATTAGTCTACTAGCCCTGCACTTCAACGGGCAGTGAGCAGTTCATGACACCAAATTTACGTTTGGCAAGGAGACAGTCTATTTATTACAAGCCCCTAGTTCTAGAACCAAGAATTCAGGAGTTGCTCATTCCCAATGAAAATCTGTCCATTTCATACCTTTGGGGTTTTATGCTTCTGTTCTTTACCTGTCTTGAGTGTGGCTTTCTTGTGAAGTCACTGATGGGTGTTTTTCCAACACATTTCTGCTGATTACACGGTAATTGCATGGCATCAGCAGACATCTCTGAATGTCTCTTGAAAGTATGCTTTTTACTCTTCCTAGAAGACCTTGTCTTCTTCTTTCCTTCACCCAAAAGGTGGGCTAAGTGAGCCTTCAAAGAACCATCATCTCAACAATTAGAATTCTTTCAAACCTACTGAATGGAGAACAGCGACAAAAAAATTTTAAAAAGACTAGTACGCGAAAGACAGCAGAAGAGAAAGGTAAAGTAATGAATCCTACATGCCACATGCATAACTCTCTTCATTCAAGGCTATTTTCAAAATGAGAAGAAAAAAAAAAAAAAAAAAAAAGATCATCTTTTCCTCAGAGAGGAAAAGAAAGTGGAAAGTGGAGTAACTGGATTGTGTTGCCTTGCCTACAGTTACCAGAAAAGTCAACAGCAGAGTTGAAAACTCCTGAAGCTGGCTAACTACGCCTCTAAATGTTTTACTACTGTGTTATGATTCTGTCTTCAGTTAATAGAACCCGATATACAACAAAGAGATGGGAGCACATGGAGATGCATTGGAGAGCCTACGCTGGAGGTAACACATTCATTTTTTACTCAAACAAATCCAAATTAGAAATGTTGAAAATGACCTGGGGCCATTTCAACAGCCAGCAAACTAACACAACCAACCTTTGGCTTTTATTCAATCCTTTGCTTATTTTACCTGGACCTTGAAGATCTGTCTGCAGCCTTCCTCTCTGCAAATATATCACACTCGTCCTATTGAGAACCCATGGCTCATCACAGCTGCTTCGCCACGCCTGCTTCCAGAAGAACTGGCAACTACAAGCTGGGAGCCAAGAGATACAACACTTCACTTGGAAAAGGGCCTTCCATGAATCCTAGAATCCCAGAATGGTTTGGACTGGAAGCGACCTTAGAGACAGAGTCTCTTCTTCCCACATCCTGACATGGGCAGGGACACTTTTCCACTAGTCCAGGTTGCTCCATGTCTGCTCCAGCCTGGCCCTGGACACTTCCTGCCATGGGGCTCCTACACAGCCTCTTTGAGCAACATGTGCCAGGCCTCAGCACCCACACAAGGAAGAATTCCTTTCCAATATCCCATCTACCCCAGCCCTCTGGCAGTTTGAAGCTATTCCCCCTTGTCCTGCGAGTCCAGAACCTTTTCCAAAGTCCCTCCCCAGCTATCTTGGAGCCCCAGCAGGCACTGCAAGGGGCTCGAAGGTCTCCCTGGAGCCTTCTGTTCTCCAGATTGGACACCCTCAGCTCTCCCAGACTGTCCTAGAGCAAAGAAGCTCCACCTTTCAAAGCACCTTAGAAGCCTCCTACCGGCCAAACTCGATGGCAACGCTGGCCTTCCGGGCCCTACGAATATCGCTTCCGGTGTCGTTCGGGGTCAATCCCGGCTCTCTCCCCGCCCCCCATGGGGCCCTCAGGCAATGCCGCTCCGACGCAGCTCCTGCCGCTGTCAGACCAGCGGGGGGGCGGGGGGCCAGCCCAGCCTCATCCACAATCCACACTGTCCTCGGCGGCTGCTGCGGGCTCATGGCGGCCCACACACCCGGAAGCAGAGCTCCGAACACAGAGGATCATAGCCCCACATTTGTGTTCGTCTCTGCACAAGGCAGGGCAGACTTGCCATGCCCGGACTTTTCAGTTCAGCACGAAAATGAGAATAAACCTGCGCCATGGGAGAGGAAACCTCTAAAGACTCCCTCATACGTGGTCGCTCAACTTAATGCCTAGGCACTTGCCATTCCTAAGGCTACACTAAAGCCCTTTTTACCTTGCGGGAAAGAAATGCCATTGTTCTGGTGTGCAGCTAAAGGCGGAGCACAGGCAGGCCAGGGCAAAAGCTGGGGCAGTGCCCGTCTTCACTCCTTCGCTGTGCTGTACTCCTTGCAGCTAGAGCGAAGCCAGATGGACGCGAGGAAGGACAAGGCGCTCTTAAAGTAGCCCCCTGTCAGCAGCCCTGAAAGGGCGCATAACACACGGCGTCTCGCTGCCCTCCGTTCTACATACTCGCGGCTCCCTTTGCCGACTTGCAAAAGTTGCTACCAGAGCAGAGGCGGCCAGATTGAAGAGGCAGAGCCTAGGGTCACCTTCTCCTTACTGCACGTAAGCCACGTCCAGCTCCTCGCTGCACTCTGGATTTCCCTTCTCCGCGGCACTTAGCGTGGTGCTGTGTGTGTGCAACTCGGCGCCTAGAAGTGACCGCCAATGCTTTCAGAGCGGGCTGCAAGGGAACCAAGGAGCAGCACAAGCAGCAGTGCTTCAGCTTGCTCCTTCCGACTGCTAAGGGCACTTGGGAAGGCAAGCGAGAGTCAACCACCTTCCTCTCCTAGTAGCCTCTAACGTGGTGCACACAAGCACGGCACATAGCCGCTTCGTTCACCGCCCTCGCCCTCGCCCACGCCTTGCTCCGCTTTCACTTGCCGGCGGCCAGAAGCCGCCGCAGGGGCGCCACATACCCAGCAGTGTGCGGGCAGCCAAGAGCTCGAGAACGCTGCTTCTGCCCAAGCCCGCCTAGGGCGTGCACCTTTGTTCTCAGAGCTCCGTGTAACAGTCTGCCTTTCTCGCAGTTCGAATGGAAATCGAAAGCTTTTCGCCTACGCCCTTCACAGAGATCCGTTGCTAGGACGAGAATGTCTCGTGGCCGGAGCTCGCCCCCGCCGCGAGGAAGCTGCTCTTAGCACCGCGTTGCAGGGACACGTCTCGCTTCTTGACTTCGTGCTTAGCGCTCTCCGAATTCGCCGCTAGCTCCGCGGTCCTTCTCAGCTTCAAGTAGCTGCGCTCGCAGTACATAGAGCTTCGCAAGGACCGAAGACCCGGAGGGACGTATCGCACACGACAATGTGCCAGGACAGAGACGTGTTCTACATTGTCCCTTCTCGTCATCCAGTTTGTGCCTCTGCTGCTTCTGCTGTTAGGAATCGCTCCTTGAAAGACGAGCGAGAGCGTCTTTCTGGGTGCATTGCACTGAGTGAGTGCTCGCTAAGGACTTTGCACTCGGAGCCAAGGCAACAGGGCGTGCTTGTCCGCAGAACTGAGAGCACGCTGTTGGGCAGAGCTGAAACTGACCGCTGGAGTTCAGCTCTCTCCGGACGGCAGACGCCGAAGAACGAAGCCGCTTGCGAGCGGCGCAGTGCAGCGAAGAGCACACGAGCAGCCAAAGAGCTCCTTCACAATCGCTTTCACTTCTCAGTGCTCTTGCTGCTTGGAAAAGCAGCACACAGCCGTTGCACGCCAGGGCAAAAGCTGGGGCAGTGCCCGTCCTCACTCCTTCGCTGTGCTGTACTCCTTGCAGCTAGAGCGAAGCGAGAAGGACGCGAGGACGAAGAAGGCGTTCTTAAAGTAGCCCCTTGTCAGCAGCCCTGAAAGGGCGCATAACACACGGCGTCTCGCTGCCCTCCGTTCTACATACTCGCGTCTCCCTTTGCCGTCTTGCAAAAGTTGCTACCAGAGCAGAGGCGGCCAGATTGAAGAGGCTGTGCTTAGGTTCACCTTCTCCTTACTGCACGTAAGCCACGTCCAGCTCCTCGCTGCACTCTGGATTTCCCTTCTCCGCGGCACTTAGCGTGGTGCTGTGTGTGTGCAACTCGGCGCCTAGAAGTGACCGCCAATGCTTTCAGAGCGGGCTGCAAGGGAACCAAGGAGCAGCACAAGCAGCAGTGCTTCAGCTTGCTCCTTCCGACTGCTAAGGGCACTTGGGAAGGCAAGCGAGAGTCAACCACCTTCCTCTCCTAGTAGCCTCTAACGTGGTGCACACAAGCACGGCACATAGCCGCTTCGTTCACCGCCCTCGCCCTCGCCCACGCCTTGCTCCGCTTTCACTTGTCGGCGGCCAGAAGCCGCCGCAGGGGCGCCACATACCCAGCAGTGTGCGGGCAGCCAAGAGCTCGAGAACGCTGCTTCTGCCCAAGCCCGCCTAGGGCGTGCACCTTTGTTCTCAGAGTTCCGTGTAACAGTCTGCCTTTCTCGCAGTTCGAATGGAAATCGAAAGCTTTTCGCCTACGCCCTTCACAGAGATCCGTTGCTAGGACGAGAATGTCTTGTGGCCGGAGCTCGCCCCCGCCGCGAGGAAGCTGCTCTTAGCACCGCGTTGCAGGGACACGTCTCGCTTCTTGACTTCGTGCTTAGCGCTCTCCGAATTCGCTGCTAGCTCCGCGGTCCGTCTCAGCTTCAAGTAGCTGCGCTCGCAGTACATAGAGCTTCGCAAGGACCGAAGACCCGGAGGGACGTATCGCACACGACAATGTGCCAGGACAGAGACGTGTTCTACATTGTCCCTTCTCGTCATCCAGTTTGTGCCTCTGCTGCTTGTGCTGTTAGGAATCGCTCCTTGAAAGACGAGCGAGAGCGTCTTTCTGGGTGCATTGCACTGAGTGAGTGCTCGCTAGGGACTTTGCACTCGGAGCCAAGGCAACAGGGCGTGCTTGTCCGCAGAACTGAGAGCGCGCTGTTGGGCAGAGCTGAAACTGACCGCTGCAGTTCAGCTCTCTCCGGACGGCAGACGCCGAAGAACGAAGCCGCTTGCGAGCGGCGCAGTGCAGCGAAGAGCACACGAGCAGCCAAAGAGCTCCTTCACAATCGCTTTCACTTCTCAGTGCTCTTGCTGCTTGGAAAAGCAGCACACAGCCGTTGCACGCCAGGGCAAAAGCTGGGGCAGTGCCCGTCCTCACTCCTTCGCTGTGCTGTACTCCTTGCAGCTAGAGCGAAGCGAGAAGGACGCGAGGACGAAGAAGGCGTTCTTAAAGTAGCCCCTTGTCAGCAGCCCTGAAAGGGCGCATAACACACGGCGTCTCGCTGCCCTCCGTTCTACATACTCGCGTCTCCCTTTGCCGTCTTGCAAAAGTTGCTACCAGAGCAGAGGCGGCCAGATTGAAGAGGCACTGCTTAGGTTCACCTTCTCCTTACTGCACGTAAGCCACGTCAAGCTCCTCGCTGCACTCTGGATTTCCCTTCTCCGCGGCACTTAGCGTGGTGCTGTGTGTGTGCAACTCGGCGCCTAGAAGTGACCGCCAATGCTTTCAGAGCGGGCTGCAAGGGAACCAAGGAGCAGCACAAGCAGCAGTGCTTCAGCTTGCTCCTTCCGACTGCTAAGGGCACTTGGGAAGGCAAGCGAGAGTCAACCACCTTCCTCTCCTAGTAGCCTCTAACGTGGTGCACACAAGCACGGCACATAGCCGCTTCGTTCACCGCCCTCGCCCTCGCCCACGCCTTGCTCCGCTTTCACTTGTCGGCGGCCAGAAGCCGCCGCAGGGGCGCCACATACCCAGCAGTGTGCGGGCAGCCAAGAGCTCGAGAACGCTGCTTCTGCCCAAGCCCGCCTAGGGCGTGCACCTTTGTTCTCAGAGTTCCGTGTAACAGTCTGCCTTTCTCGCAGTTCGAATGGAAATCGAAAGCTTTTCGCCTACGCCCTTCACAGAGATCCGTTGCTAGGACGAGAATGTCTTGTGGCCGGAGCTCGCCCCCGCCGCGAGGAAGCTGCTCTTAGCACCGCGTTGCAGGGACACGTCTCGCTTCTTGACTTCGTGCTTAGCGCTCTCCGAATTCGCCGCTAGCTCCGCGGTCCGTCTCAGCTTCAAGTAGCTGCGCTCGCAGTACTTAGAGCTTCGCAAGGACCGAAGACCCGGAGGGACATATCGCACACGACAATGTGCCAGGACAAGGACGTTCTGCACTGAGTGGAGACAGAGACAGACCCAGAATTCTACACTGCCCCTTCTCTTCGGCCATCTTGTGCTCTGCTGCCTCTGCTGTGACGAATCGGTCCTTGAAAAACCAGCGAGAGCGTCTCTCCAGGCACTGAGTGTGAGCTCCCTAGGGACTTTTTCCACCTCCAAAAATACATGGGTAAGTCCTAAAAGTTTTGGTTTGATCAAGAATAGTTACGTCCAAGTATCGCTGTTCTAAACACCCTTGGTTTCAGTCTGAACTTAACTGCTTGTTTCTGTCTTTTTGCCTAGTGGCAATCTAATTCTAAGGTAACTAGATGTGTTAGATATCCATAAGTTACATCTCAGGTTAGGTGGGATAATTGGCTGGGAAGAAAATGGAATTGAGAATTTGGAAAGAATCCAAAGTGAGCTGATGTCACAATCCGAGATTCCCTTGGGTTCCAAATCCTTTCATTTGTGTTTTTGTGGGCTTTTTTGAAGGCGGTGTACAGTTGAAGCCATGATTTAGCTGCAGTGAGACCTGCTCTGCTGTAAAAGCATTATTTTCTCAGTGAGCATGGACAACAGTTAGAGTGTCGTCTTTTAAGATTCCCTGCACTCCACTTATGGTGGCAAAAGCAGTGCCTTGACTGTAATCATAAAAGTGATTACAGCTTCCTTGCTTTGACATCATGTAGGATGCTTCCTCCATCTGCTGTGGTCAGCATTAAGTAACAGATTTCTCAGTTTCTAGGAAGAGTCTAGCAAACAATCACCTTGCTCCTTCTCTTGCATTTATTCATCACTGCTATGCTGCTATACAGACAGATAGTCTGTTTATGATTCAACAATTCAATGGGACATCAAGTAAATAGCAAAGCAAAACTAACTACCGAAAGCACTATAAGGGCCAGAGATTAGCTTGGATCAAAACAGGTATTCTCCTAGCATTGTTTACAAACGACTCAGCATGTGAAACAGAAGGCACAATGTAGTTTGTGCCTTGTTTTGGGCATGCCCGGAAGAAGGAAATTCTGATTTCACATATGGGAAAAGAAATGTTGACATTTGAATGAGATTGTTCATACCCCAGAAAAGGTTGCTTTGAAAGGTTGTGGAAGTCCTGTGTGGAAACACGGCTTTACAAGTCCTTTCCACCAGGAGACAACAGCTGCAGAACATCTGGGTGTGCCAGTGTTGAGAGCACCAGCAAAGATCAAAGTGGAGAAGTTGGTGAACAATGGCAGTGGCCTGGGGGAGAGCAAGTGGGGTGCTGGCTGTGGGACCAGGGGAGTCCTGACTGATTTAGGAGGCGTGTGATGGTCTGTGCCAGCAAGCGGAGTAGTGCTG
This sequence comes from Sturnus vulgaris, assembly GCF_052056855.1. NCBI lineage: Eukaryota > Metazoa > Chordata > Aves > Passeriformes > Sturnidae > Sturnus > Sturnus vulgaris. The sequence goes on from NW_028276420.1 coordinate 170,249, forward strand.
TGGCCTTGGCACACTGCGAATACTGGAATTCAGTGGGGTCACTGGGCAGGCTGAGTGTGTGAGCTGCTGGAGGGACCCAGGTTGCCCACATGTAAACATCCAGTCTCACTCTTGCCAGCCACAGAAAGGAGCAGGATGTGGCTGCTGGCGATGCCTGTCATGTATATGTAGTGTATATGCGTGCTATCCCAGCCTGCTGGGAACACTTCTTCTTTGGGACTGCTTGGGCTGAGGGAGAGAAAGCAGTGGTAGTTTCTGAGGTTTCGAGTTTGCTCGAGTTTCTCAGGCTGTTTCTGGAGCCACCCAGAGTTCTCTTCCTTGAAGCATTTCAAGTCCTGCTAATTTTCAAAATTCAAACAGACACAGCCCTAAGCTAGTTGATCTGACTTCAGAGCTATTCTTACGCTGAGCTGTTGGATGATCTGATCTCCTGAGATGTCTTCCATTTCAGTTTATGACCTGGTTCTTGTGAAAAATAGGATCTTTTAGCCTGGAGAAGAGAGGTTTCTGGAGAGACAGTATTGTGGCCTTTGAATATGTAAAGAGGGTATAAGACCAATGGAGAAAGACTTTTTAGGAAGGTTTGCAGAGAAAGGACAAGGGGACATGCTTTCAAACTGAGACTAGGTTTAGACTGGCTAAAAGGAAAAGCTTTTCTACAATGAAGCTGGTGAGACACTCAAACGGCTGTTCCAGAGAAGTTGTGGATGCCCCATCATTGAGAGTGCTCCTTATCAGTTTGGCTAGTCTTGAGCAATTTGATCTACTGTAAGATCTACCTGGCAAGGAAGTAGGACTAGGTGATCTTTAATCACAGACTGTTGTATGATTCCGTGAAAGACAGAATGCAATAAAGTTCATAATTCAGATTTTGGCGCAGACATATTTATAATTTCTCACTTTATGCATCATTGCAATGACAACTTGTTAGCTTCTGAAATGATTAGCTGAGATTGATTTCCTTCCTTAGTTTCATTTTCCCTGTTATTCCTTCACTCTTGGACCTTTTTTTCACTAGATTTCCTCTTTCAGTAAACTGCCCTTAAGTATCACTTTGCTCCCCACCTGGCTTTTTTTTTTTTTTTTTTTTTCAATGACACCTTTTCACTGGTTCGTTTTGGGCCTTTGCTGCTTGAAGTCCAGCAGCCTCCTTGTCAGAGCATTACGGAGCTTTCTTTACAGCTTCATCACTATGCAAAAAGCCATAAATTACTGTGTTCCATCTCACATACCATCAAGTAGCACACTAATATTCCCTCTGCTGAATAGCTGGTTGGCTTACATAGACCAGCCAAAAACCAGGAAATCCAGATGGCAGCAAGAATCTTGTAGACTACTCCCGCTGTTCATTTAAATTCTGGAGAAGTCACGTGAGGTATCACATTCTCTTGAAAGAAGTGTCTATCATCTCGGACATTCTAGAATGGGCTATTAATATTGTCATGAGTTTCTGGCTAGACTTTTTAGTATGCCAATTCAAATTCAAATGATCTGAAATGATAGAACTTCAAGAATTGTTTTTCCCAGAATCGAAGTATGATGGAGTTATATAGGGAGAATCTTAATCTTAGTTATTCTATTCCATCTCACATCATGGCTGGGGGCAGGGAGAAGGGAGTATCTTTGGGGGACAATGGGTTCCGGTGTAGTCAGTAAGCTGGGCAGAGGCGCCATCAGGTATTGTCTGTTGTTGGGGGGGGATTCATGTGAACTCTTCCTTTCTTGTACCCTGCCACCAGTATTGTTGCTAAAATTGTTTGTTTTCTCATCCAAGTGACAAAATCAGCACACTTAATGAGGGATGAAGAGGGAGCAGCGACCTCGGAACAGGAGGAAGAAGAAGCAGAGCCTGCTGTCCTCCAGAAGAAAAAAAACGCTACCAGCCAACTTTGCATCATCTGTGAACTTCCTGGGCGTGTACTCTATCCCCTTGTCCAGATCACTGAGCAAGATATTAAACAGGACTGGGCCCAAGACTGAGCCTTGGGGACCAGCTGGATGAACTCTATTTCCCACCACTCTGTGGGCCTGGCCATCACCCAGTTTGTCACCCAGCAAACAGCCCACCCATGCAAACCATAAGCAGACAGTTTCTTCAGGAGAATGATGTGAGACTCATTGCAAAAAAGATCAGGGAGATGCCTAGGAAGAGTCTCAGGTGAATCCAGGAGACTATAGTGGAGGACTATTCAGTTTTCCAATCAATTTGCTTAAAAAAACTCTACAAAACCGTAATAAAAAAACAAACAAAAAAAGCAGACCAAACAAACACACAAAACCCCCCATCCAATAATCCCCAAAGAGACAAAAAAAGCCCCCAAAAAAGCCCACCAAAAAACCCACCCAAAACTGAAAAAAAAGCCCCAAACCCAACACAAAAAATCAGGGTGAAGGTTTTTAGTAACTTTAAAAATAACAAAACAAAACGAAACAAAAAAACCCCAGAAAGTCACATTTCTAAAGGTGCTGTCCCAGCCTCTTCTCTCAGCAGGGAGGACATCCTGAAGTGGAGCCAGTTGGAAGAAAGCGGGACGGGGCAGCACCTGGGCCATTGTCACAGGACGGCCCTGTGGCTGCCCCACTGCCAAAACCTGGACACATAAATCAAACACAGGTATGCACATGTGCTTAGACACAGCAAAAATATATTTGTCTGAAAAGAATACAGGTCCATTTCTATCACTGGAAAGAGCATAATGCCTCGTCTCAGCTTTCTTTTCAGTCATTACAAATGTTTCGAAAATAAAGGAGTGCAGAAAATGGAAATATCCAAGATCAACATGAGGACCAGTAACAAAGATTCCATTTTTGAAACTGCATTGGGAATCCTCTGCAGAAATTGACTCAGAGCTCTAAGATTTACAAAAAAGACCAAGAGGATTGGAGTCAATACAACACAGTGTCTGGAGACTTCAGCTGGTTGCCTTGATTTCTCAAATATGATGGAGGAAGCACCTTAGCAACTACAGCTGCCAGTTCTCTCAGGGCCCTGACATGCCTCTGGGTGGGTGCCATGGTCTTGCATGCTCAGGTTCCTCAAGTGGTCTGAAAGCTGACCTGCTACTATGGGTTAGAATCAAGTCCACCAGTCCAATAACCTGAGAGATGTGGAAATAGTGACTGGCAGTAAAAATTGAGACCAACACTTGTTGAGTACCTCAGCCTTCTCCTTGTCTGTTGTCACTAGTCCTGTCTGGCTTATGGGGGTGGGGGGGGGGGGGAATAGGGGAGGTGTGATAGGTTTCTTTTCATCTTCCTTTTCCCACTGAAATACCCGTAGGTGCCTTTATTATTCTTAGTTTTGGCATGCTTTTCCAAATTCAGCTTCAACTGAGCCTTAGCTATACTGATCCCATCCTCACACACTCATGTGTTACCACTGTATTTTTCCCATGATTTGTCTCGCTGTGTATCGTCTGCATATTACCTACTTGCATCACATCTATTAATTTTCAATAACCTTCTGGCTTTAACTTGCTTTCAAAAAAAAACCTTTTTGAACCTTTTCACCTCAGAAATTCACCTGGGAAACCCCAAATCCCCAGAATTCGACCCAAAATTCACCTGGCACCCCAAATTCACCCTCCAAATTCGCTCCAAAATGATTGGCAACTTTACACACTCCATTTTCCCACAAAAGGATCTAGAGCCCTGTGCGCTTCGTATACAAACTAAATGCAAAAAACCTTTCTATTCATTCTCAGCAAAAAGACGTCCTATTCCTCCTTCTTTTGGACAAAACTGCCTTCACTTTCAAACTTATTCTCTTGCTCGCTTACCTGCATAATGCTTAGTCCCTGTTCTGCATGCTCATTTTCTTCACTTTTACAAGGAATCCTCTCCTCATCTTCTTCTTCCTCTGCTTCAACATGCAAAAACAAACCAAAAATTGTCTCTTCTACAGAAAATGAGGGGAGAAAAGAACACAAATGATAACCAATACCCTGCCAAGTAGAAATTTCTTCTATATTTCAGTGACTGATAGGCAGAAAAAAATGAATTTCATCTGGGGAAAGAAAGACATTCTAGGAATATTCAGACTGCTATCTTGCCCCAGGTAAAACATTTACCATGGCCTTAGCGTTAATGAGCTTGTGAACATCAGCTGCCAAGAGGAAGGACATTTCCTCCAGTTTCACACAATACTTGGTCAGTACATCTGCTATCTGTGCAATCAAAGAATACAGAAAAGCAACAACAATGAAAAGTAGAACTCAAATATCAATTTCCCAAGTTAAAATCTACATGAACAAGACAATTTTTCCATTCAAGTGAATTCGATTTAATTAATTCATTAACTACATAAGTAGCATTCTCACGTTCAAGAACGGAATTCAAAGAATCAACGTTGCTTCTTCTGAGACATTGAAGCCTGAGTAGATCCCAACTTCAAATCTAGTAGGACGCCATGAAAGCAATACCTGCTACATTTAGTACATGTAAACTACAAAGACATCTAGAACAGCTCTAAAAGATGAGCAAACCCATGAACTTTGAAGGAGACGCTAGCAAGAAATGTGGAAATAGGCTTTATCTGCCCAGTGCTTTTCCCAAAAGCACGGGCACTCCTTGGCGTCAGTGAGAGTCTCTGTCTCATTATTCAGCAGCTGGCTTAGGGTAAAAAAGGATGCATGCAATCACTTCATTCCTGTTCATGACATAAACTTACTGCATCATCGTGGAAGCCATTTACTTGGAAATATAGCCTAAAAAATAGGTGTCAGACTGGGTACATATCTAGATTGCTATGAGCAAAACCAATTTCTTTTTAACAGGAAAGCCATACAATATGCCTGCCATGGCAAATATTAGTCTACTAGCCCTGCACTTCAACGGGCAGTGAGCAGTTCATGACACCAAATTTACGTTTGGCAAGGAGACAGTCTATTTATTACAAGCCCCTAGTTCTAGAACCAAGAATTCAGGAGTTGCTCATTCCCAATGAAAATCTGTCCATTTCATACCTTTGGGGTTTTATGCTTCTGTTCTTTACCTGTCTTGAGTGTGGCTTTCTTGTGAAGTCACTGATGGGTGTTTTTCCAACACATTTCTGCTGATTACACGGTAATTGCATGGCATCAGCAGACATCTCTGAATGTCTCTTGAAAGTATGCTTTTTACTCTTCCTAGAGGACCTTGTCTTCTTCTTTCCTTCACCCAAAAGGTGGGCTAAGTGAGCCTTCAAAGAACCATCATCTCAACAATTAGAATTCTTTCAAACCTACTGAATGGAGAACAGCGACAAAAAAATTTTAAAAAGACTAGTACGCGAAAGACAGCAGAAGAGAAAGGTAAAGTAATGAATCCTACATGCCACATGCATAACTCTCTTCATTCAAGGCTATTTTCAAAATGAGAAGAAAAAAAAAAAAAAAAAAAAAGATCATCTTTTCCTCAGAGAGGAAAAGAAAGTGGAAAGTGGAGTAACTGGATTGTGTTGCCTTGCCTACAGTTACCAGAAAAGTCAACAGCAGAGTTGAAAACTCCTGAAGCTGGCTAACTACGCCTCTAAATGTTTTACTACTGTGTTATGATTCTGTCTTCAGTTAATAGAACCCGATATACAACAAAGAGATGGGAGCACATGGAGATGCATTGGAGAGCCTACGCTGGAGGTAACACATTCATTTTTTACTCAAACAAATCCAAATTAGAAATGTTGAAAATGACCTGGGGCCATTTCAACAGCCAGCAAACTAACACAACCAACCTTTGGCTTTTATTCAATCCTTTGCTTATTTTACCTGGACCTTGAAGATCTGTCTGCAGCCTTCCTCTCTGCAAATATATCACACTCGTCCTATTGAGAACCCATGGCTCATCACAGCTGCTTCGCCACGCCTGCTTCCAGAAGAACTGGCAACTACAAGCTGGGAGCCAAGAGATACAACACTTCACTTGGAAAAGGGCCTTCCATGAATCCTAGAATCCCAGAATGGTTTGGACTGGAAGCGACCTTAGAGACAGAGTCTCTTCTTCCCACATCCTGACATGGGCAGGGACACTTTTCCACTAGTCCAGGTTGCTCCATGTCTGCTCCAGCCTGGCCCTGGACACTTCCTGCCATGGGGCTCCTACACAGCCTCTTTGAGCAACATGTGCCAGGCCTCAGCACCCACACAAGGAAGAATTCCTTTCCAATATCCCATCTACCCCAGCCCTCTGGCAGTTTGAAGCTATTCCCCCTTGTCCTGCGAGTCCAGAACCTTTTCCAAAGTCCCTCCCCAGCTATCTTGGAGCCCCAGCAGGCACTGCAAGGGGCTCGAAGGTCTCCCTGGAGCCTTCTGTTCTCCAGATTGGACACCCTCAGCTCTCCCAGACTGTCCTAGAGCAAAGAAGCTCCACCTTTCAAAGCACCTTAGAAGCCTCCTACCGGCCAAACTCGATGGCAACGCTGGCCTTCCGGGCCCTACGGATATCGCTTCCGGTGTCGTTCGGGGTCAATCCCGGCTCTCTCCCCGCCCCCCATGGGGCCCTCAGGCAATGCCGCTCCGACGCAGCTCCTGCCGCTGTCAGACCAGCGGGGGGGCGGGGGGCCAGCCCAGCCTCATCCACAATCCACACTGTCCTCGGCGGCTGCTGCGGGCTCATGGCGGCCCACACACCCGGAAGCAGAGCTCCGAACACAGAGGATCATAGCCCCACATTTGTGTTCGTCTCTGCACAAGGCAGGGCAGACTTGCCATGCCCGGACTTTTCAGTTCAGCACGAAAATGAGAATAAACCTGCGCCATGGGAGAGGAAACCTCTAAAGACTCCCTCATACGTGGTCGCTCAACTTAATGCCTAGGCACTTGCCATTCCTAAGGCTACACTAAAGCCCTTTTTACCTTGCGGGAAAGAAATGCCATTGTTCTGGTGTGCAGCTAAAGGCGGAGCACAGGCAGGCCAGGGCAAAAGCTGGGGCAGTGCCCGTCTTCACTCCTTCGCTGTGCTGTACTCCTTGCAGCTAGAGCGAAGCCAGATGGACGCGAGGAAGGACAAGGCGCTCTTAAAGTAGCCCCCTGTCAGCAGCCCTGAAAGGGCGCATAACACACGGCGTCTCGCTGCCCTCCGTTCTACATACTCGCGGCTCCCTTTGCCGACTTGCAAAAGTCGCTACCAGAGCAGAGGCGGCCAGATTGAAGAGGCTGTGCTTAGGTTCACCTTCTCCTTACTGCACGTAAGCCACGTCCAGCTCCTCGCTGCACTCTGGATTTCCCTTCTCCGCGGCACTTAGCGTGGTGCTGTGTGTGTGCAACTCGGCGCCTAGAAGTGACCGCCAATGCTTTCAGAGCGGGCTGCAAGGGAACCAAGGAGCAGCACAAGCAGCAGTGCTTCAGCTTGCTCCTTCCGACTGCTAAGGGCACTTGGGAAGGCAAGCGAGAGTCAACCACCTTCCTCTCCTAGTAGCCTCTAACGTGGTGCACACAAGCACGGCACATAGCCGCTTCGTTCACCGCCCTCGCCCTCGCCCACGCCTTGCTCCGCTTTCACTTGTCGGCGGCCAGAAGCCGCCGCAGGGGCGCCACATACCCAGCAGTGTGCGGGCAGCCAAGAGCTGGAGAACGCTGCTTCTGCCCAAGCCCGCCTAGGGCGTGCACCTTTGTTCTCAGAGCTCCGTGTAACAGTCTGCCTTTCTCGCAGTTCGAATGGAAATCGAAAGCTTTTCGCCTACGCCCTTCACAGAGATCCGTTGCTAGGACGAGAATGTCTTGTGGCCGGAGCTCGCCCCCGCCGCGAGGAAGCTGCTCTTAGCACCGCGTTGCAGGGACACGTCTCGCTTCTTGACTTCGTGCTTAGCGCTCTCCGAATTCGCTGCTAGCTCCGCGGTCCGTCTCAGCTTCAAGTAGCTGCGCTCGCAGTACATAGAGCTTCGCAAGGACCGAAGACCCGGAGGGACGTATCGCACACGACAATGTGCCAGGACAGAGACGTGTTCTACATTGTCCCTTCTCGTCATCCAGTTTGTGCCTCTGCTGCTTCTGCTGTTAGGAATCGCTCCTTGAAAGACGAGCGAGAGCGTCTTTCTGGGTGCATTGCACTGAGTGAGTGCTCGCTAAGGACTTTGCACTCGGAGCCAAGGCAACAGGGCGTGCTTGTCCGCAGAACTGAGAGCACGCTGTTGGGCAGAGCTGAAACTGACCGCTGCAGTTCAGCTCTCTCCGGACGGCAGACGCCGAAGAACGAAGCCGCTTGCGAGCGGCGCAGTGCAGCGAAGAGCACACGAGCAGCCAAAGAGCTCCTTCACAATCGCTTTCACTTCTCAGTGCTCTTGCTGCTTGGAAAAGCAGCACACAGCCGTTGCACGCCAGGGCAAAAGCTGGGGCAGTGCCCGTCCTCACTCCTTCGCTGTGCTGTACTCCTTGCAGCTAGAGCGAAGCGAGAAGGACGCGAGGACGAAGAAGGCGTTCTTAAAGTAGCCCCTTGTCAGCAGCCCTGAAAGGGCGCATAACACACGGCGTCTCGCTGCCCTCCGTTCTACATACTCGCGGCTCCCTTTGCCGTCTTGCAAAAGTTGCTACCAGAGCAGAGGCGGCCAGATTGAAGAGGCTGTGCTTAGGTTCACCTTCTCCTTACTGCACGTAAGCCACGTCAAGCTCCTCGCTGCACTCTGGATTTCCCTTCTCCGCGGCACTTAGCGTGGTGCTGTGTGTGTGCAACTCGGCGCCTAGAAGTGACCGCCAATGCTTTCAGAGCGGGCTGCAAGGGAACCAAGGAGCAGCACAAGCAGCAGTGCTTCAGCTTGCTCCTTCCGACTGCTAAGGGCACTTGGGAAGGCAAGCGAGAGTCAACCACCTTCCTCTCCTAGTAGCCTCTAACGTGGTGCACACAAGCACGGCACATAGCCGCTTCGTTCACCGCCCTCGCCCTCGCCCACGCCTTGCTCCGCTTTCACTTGTCGGCGGCCAGAAGCCGCCGCAGGGGCGCCACATACCCAGCAGTGTGCGGGCAGCCAAGAGCTCGAGAACGCTGCTTCTGCCCAAGCCAGCCTAGGGCGTGCACCTTTGTTCTCAGAGCTCCGTGTAACAGTCTGCCTCTCTCGCAGTTCGAATGGAAAACGAAAGCTTTTCGCCTACGCCCTTCACAGAGATCCGTTGCTACGACGAGAATGTCTTGTGGCCGGAGCTCGCCCCCGCCGCGAGGAAGCTGCTCTTAGCACCGCGTTGCAGGGACACGTCTCGCTTCTTGACTTCGTGCTTAGCGCTCTCCGAATTCGCCGCTAGCTCCGCGGTCCGTCTCAGCTTCAAGTAGCTGCGCTCGCAGTACATAGAGCTTCGCAAGGACCGAAGACCCGGAGGGACGTATCGCACACGACAATGTGCCAGGACAGAGACGTGTTCTACATTGTCCCTTCTCGTCATCCAGTTTGTGCCTCTGCTGCTTGTGCTGTTAGGAATCGCTCCTTGAAAGACGAGCGAGAGCGTCTTTCTGGGTGCATTGCACTGAGTGAGTGCTCGCTAGGGACTTTGCACTCGGAGCCAAGGCAACAGGGCGTGCTTGTCCGCAGAACTGAGAGCGCGCTGTTGGGCAGAGCTGAAACTGACCGCTGCAGTTCAGCTCTCTCCGGACGGCAGACGCCGAAGAACGAAGCCGCTTGCGAGCGGCGCAGTGCAGCGAAGAGCACACGAGCAGCCAAAGAGCTCCTTCACAATCGCTTTCACTTCTCAGTGCTCTTGCTGCTTGGAAAAGCAGCACACAGCCGTTGCACGCCAGGGCAAAAGCTGGGGCAGTGCCCGTCCTCACTCCTTCGCTGTGCTGTACTCCTTGCAGCTAGAGCGAAGCGAGAAGGACGCGAGGACGAAGAAGGCCTTCTTAAAGTAGCCCCTTGTCAGCAGCCCTGAAAGGGCGCATAACACACGGCGTCTCGCTGCCCTCCGTTCTACATACTCGCGTCTCCCTTTGCCGTCTTGCAAAAGTTGCTACCAGAGCAGAGGCGGCCAGATTGAAGAGGCTGTGCTTAGGTTCACCTTCTCCTTACTGCACGTAAGCCACGTCAAGCTCCTCGCTGCACTCTGGATTTCCCTTCTCCGCGGCACTTAGCGTGGTGCTGTGTGTGTGCAACTCGGCGCCTAGAAGTGACCGCCAATGCTTTCAGAGCGGGCTGCAAGGGAACCAAGGAGCAGCACAAGCAGCAGTGCTTCAGCTTGCTCCTTCCGACTGCTAAGGGCACTTGGGAAGGCAAGCGAGAGTCAACCACCTTCCTCTCCTAGTAGCCTCTAACGTGGTGCACACAAGCACGGCACATAGCCGCTTCGTTCACCGCCCTCGCCCTCGCCCACGCCTTGCTCCGCTTTCACTTGTCGGCGGCCAGAAGCCGCCGCAGGGGCGCCACATACCCAGCAGTGTGCGGGCAGCCAAGAGCTCGAGAACGCTGCTTCTGCCCAAGCCCGCCTAGGGCGTGCACCTTTGTTCTCAGAGCTCCGTGTAACAGTCTGCCTCTCTCGCAGTTCGAATGGAAAACGAAAGCTTTTCGCCTACGCCCTTCACAGAGATCCGTTGCTAGGACGAGAATGTCTTGTGGCCGGAGTTCGCCCCCGCCGCGAGGAAGCTGCTCTTAGCACCGCATTGCAGGGACACGTCTCGCTTCTTGACTTCGTGCTTAGCGCTCTCCGAATTCGCTGCTAGCTCCGCGGTCCTTCTCAGCTGCAAGTAGCAGCGCTCGCAGTACATAGAGCTTCGCAAGGACCGAAGACCCGGAGGGACATATCGCACACGACAATCTGCCGGGACAGAGACGTGTTCTACATTGTCCCTTCTCGTCATCCAGTTTGTGCCTCTGCTGCTTCTGCTGTTAGGAATCGCTCCTTGAAAGACGAGCGAGAGCGTCTTTCTGGGTGCATTGCACTGAGTGAGTGCTCGCTAGGGACTTTGCACTCGGAGCCAAGGCAACAGGGCGTGCTTGTCCGCAGAACTGAGAGCACGCTGTTGGGCAGAGCTGAAACTGACCGCTGGAGTTCAGCTCTCTCCGGACGGCAGACGTCGAAGAACGCAGCCGCTTGCGAGCGGCGCAGTGCAGCGAAGAGCACACGAGCAGCCAAAGAGCTCCTTCACAATCGCTTTCACTTCTCAGTGCTCTTGCTGCTTGGAAAAGCAGCACACAGCCGTTGCACGCCAGGGCAAAAGCTGGGGCAGTGCCCGTCCTCACTCCTTCGCTGTGCTGTACTCCTTGCAGCTAGAGCGAAGCGAGAAGGACGCGAGGACGAAGAAGGCCTTCTTAAAGTAGCCCCTTGTCAGCAGCCCTGAAAGGGCGCATAACACACGGCGTCTCGCTGCCCTCCGTTCTACATACTCGCGTCTCCCTTTGCCGTCTTGCAAAAGTTGCTACCAGAGCAGAGGCGGCCAGATTGAAGAGGCACTGCTTAGGTTCACCTTCTCCTTACTGCACGTAAGCCACGTCAAGCTCCTCGCTGCACTCTGGATTTCCCTTCTCCGCGGCACTTAGCGTGGTGCTGTGTGTGTGCAACTCGGCGCCTAGAAGTGACCGCCAATGCTTTCAGAGCGGGCTGCAAGGGAACCAAGGAGCAGCACAAGCAGCAGTGCTTCAGCTTGCTCCTTCCGACTGCTAAGGGCACTTGGGAAGGCAAGCGAGAGTCAACCACCTTCCTCTCCTAGTAGCCTCTAACGTGGTGCACACAAGCACGGCACATAGCCGCTTCGTTCACCGCCCTCGCCCTCGCCCACGCCTTGCTCCGCTTTCACTTGTCGGCGGCCAGAAGCCGCCGCAGGGGCGCCACATACCCAGCAGTGTGCGGGCAGCCAAGAGCTCGAGAACGCTGCTTCTGCCCAAGCCCGCCTAGGGCGTGCACCTTTGTTCTCAGAGCTCCGTGTAACAGTCTGCCTTTCTCGCAGTTCGAATGGAAATCGAAAGCTTTTCGCCTACGCCCTTCACAGAGATCCGTTGCTAGGACGAGAATGTCTTGTGGCCGGAGCTCGCCCCCGCCGCGAGGAAGCTGCTCTTAGCACCGCGTTGCAGGGACACGTCTCGCTTCTTGACTTCGTGCTTAGCGCTCTCCGAATTCGCTGCTAGCTCCGCGGTCCGTCTCAGCTTCAAGTAGCTGCGCTCGCAGTACATAGAGCTTCGCAAGGACCGAAGACCCGGAGGGACGTATCGCACACGACAATGTGCCAGGACAGAGACGTGTTCTACATTGTCCCTTCTCGTCATCCAGTTTGTGCCTCTGCTGCTTCTGCTGTTAGGAATCGCTCCTTGAAAGACGAGCGAGAGCGTCTTTCTGGGTGCATTGCACTGAGTGAGTGCTCGCTAGGGACTTTGCACTCGGAGCCAAGGCAACAGGGCGTGCTTGTCCGCAGAACTGAGAGCGCGCTGTTGGGCAGAGCTGAAACTGACCGCTGCAGTTCAGCTCTCTCCGGACGGCAGACGCCGAAGAACGAAGCCGCTTGCGAGCGGCGCAGTGCAGCGAAGAGCACACGAGCAGCCAAAGAGCTCCTTCACAATCGCTTTCACTTCTCAGTGCTCTTGCTGCTTGGAAAAGCAGCACACAGCCGTTGCACGCCAGGGCAAAAGCTGGGGCAGTGCCCGTCCTCACTCCTTCGCTGTGCTGTACTCCTTGCAGCTAGAGCGAAGCGAGAAGGACGCGAGGACGAAGAAGGCGTTCTTAAAGTAGCCCCTTGTCAGCAGCCCTGAAAGGGCGCATAACACACGGCGTCTCGCTGCCCTCCGTTCTACATACTCGCGGCTCCCTTTGCCGTCTTGCAAAAGTTGCTACCAGAGCAGAGGCGGCCAGATTGAAGAGGCTGTGCTTAGGTTCACCTTCTCCTTACTGCACGTAAGCCACGTCAAGCTCCTCGCTGCACTCTGGATTTCCCTTCTCCGCGGCACTTAGCGTGGTGCTGTGTGTGTGCAACTCGGCGCCTAGAAGTGACCGCCAATGCTTTCAGAGCGGGCTGCAAGGGAACCAAGGAGCAGCACAAGCAGCAGTGCTTCAGCTTGCTCCTTCCGACTGCTAAGGGCACTTGGGAAGGCAAGCGAGAGTCAACCACCTTCCTCTCCTAGTAGCCTCTAACGTGGTGCACACAAGCACGGCACATAGCCGCTTCGTTCACCGCCCTCGCCCTCGCCCACGCCTTGCTCCGCTTTCACTTGTCGGCGGCCAGAAGCCGCCGCAGGGGCGCCACATACCCAGCAGTGTGCGGGCAGCCAAGAGCTGGAGAACGCTGCTTCTGCCCAAGCCCGCCTAGGGCGTGCACCTTTGTTCTCAGAGCTCCGTGTAACAGTCTGCCTTTCTCGCAGTTCGAATGGAAATCGAAAGCTTTTCGCCTACGCCCTTCACAGAGATCCGTTGCTAGGACGAGAATGTCTTGTGGCCGGAGCTCGCCCCCGCCGCGAGGAAGCTGCTCTTAGCACCGCGTTGCAGGGACACGTCTCGCTTCTTGACTTCGTGCTTAGCGCTCTCCGAATTCGCCGCTAGCTCCGCGGTCCGTCTCAGCTGCAAGTAGCTGCGCTCGCAGTACATAGAGCTTCGCAAGGACCGAAGACCCGGAGGGACGTATCGCACACGACAATGTGCCAGGACAGAGACGTGTTCTACATTGTCCCTTCTCGTCATCCAGTTTGTGCCTCTGCTGCTTCTGCTGTTAGGAATCGCTCCTTGAAAGACGAGCGAGAGCGTCTTTCTGGGTGCATTGCACTGAGTGAGTGCTCGCTAAGGACTTTGCACTCGGAGCCAAGGCAACAGGGCGTGCTTGTCCGCAGAACTGAGAGCACGCTGTTGGGCAGAGCTGAAACTGACCGCTGCAGTTCAGCTCTCTCCGGACGGCAGACGCCGAAGAACGAAGCCGCTTGCGAGCGGCGCAGTGCAGCGAAGAGCACACGAGCAGCCAAAGAGCTCCTTCACAATCGCTTTCACTTCTCAGTGCTCTTGCTGCTTGGAAAAGCAGCACACAGCCGTTGCACGCCAGGGCAAAAGCTGGGGCAGTGCCCGTCTTCACTCCTTCGCTGTGCTGTACTCCTTGCAGCTAGAGCGAAGCGAGAAGGACGCGAGGACGAAGAAGGCGTTCTTAAAGTAGCCCCTTGTCAGCAGCCCTGAAAGGGCGCATAACACACGGCGTCTCGCTGCCCTCCGTTCTACATACTCGCGTCTCCCTTTGCCGTCTTGCAAAAGTTGCTACCAGAGCAGAGGCGGCCAGATTGAAGAGGCTGTGCTTAGGTTCACCTTTTCCTTACTGCACGTAAGCCACGTCCAGCTCCTCGCTGCACTCTGGATTTCCCTTCTCCGCAGCACTTAACGTGGTGCTGTGTGTGTGCAACTCGGCGCCTAGAAGTGACCGCCAATGCTTTCAGAGCGGGCTGCAAGGGAACCAAGGAGCAGCACAAGCAGCAGTGCTTCAGCTTGCTCCTTCCGACTGCTAAGGGCACTTGGGAAGGCAAGCGAGAGTCAACCACCTTCCTCTCCTAGTAGCCTCTAACGTGGTGCACACAAGCACGGCGCTTTTGTCGCTTCGTTCACCGCCCTCGCCCTCGCCCACGCCTTGCTCCGCTTTCACTTGCCGGCGGCCAGAAGCCGCTGCAGGGGCGCCACATACCCAGCAGTGTGCGGGCAGCCAAGAGCTCGAGAACGCTTCTTCTGCCCAAGCCAGCCTAGGGCGTGTACCTTTGTTCTCAGAGCTCCGTGTAACAGTCTGCCTTTCTCGCAGTTCGAATGGAAATCGAAAGCTTTTCGCCTACGCCCTTCACAGAGATCCGTTGCTAGGACGAGAATGTCTTGTGGCCGGAGCTCGCCCCCGCCGCGAGGAAGCTGCTCTTAGCACCGCGTTGCAGGGACACGTCTCGCTTCTTGACTTCGTGCTTAGCGCTCTCCGAATTCGCCGCTAGCTCCGCGGTCCGACTCAGCTGCAAGTAGCTGCGCTCGCAGTACATAGAGCTTCGCAAGGACCGAAGACCCGGAGGGACGTATCGCACACGACAATGTGCCAGGACAGAGACGTGTTCTACATTGTCCCTTCTCGTCATCCAGTTTGTGCCTCTGCTGCTTCTGCTGTTAGGAATCGCTCCTTGAAAGACGAGCGAGAGCGTCTTTCTGGGTGCATTGCACTGAGTGAGTGCTCGCTAAGGACTTTGCACTCGGAGCCAAGGCAACAGGGCGTGCTTGTCCGCAGAACTGAGAGCACGCTGTTGGGCAGAGCTGAAACTGACCGCTGCAGTTCAGCTCTCTCCGGACGGCAGACGCCGAAGAACGAAGCCGCTTGCGAGCGGCGCAGTGCAGCGAAGAGCACACGAGCAGCCAAAGAGCTCCTTCACAATCGCTTTCACTTCTCAGTGCTCTTGCTGCTTGGAAAAGCAGCACACAGCCGTTGCACGCCAGGGCAAAAGCTGGGGCAGTGCCCGTCCTCACTCCTTCGCTGTGCTGTACTCCTTGCAGCTAGAGCGAAGCGAGAAGGACGCGAGGACGAAGAAGGCGTTCTTAAAGTAGCCCCTTGTCAGCAGCCCTGAAAGGGCGCATAACACACGGCGTCTCGCTGCCCTCCGTTCTACATACTCGCGGCTCCCTTTGCCGACTCGCAAAAGTTGCTACCAGAGCAGAGGCGGCCAGATTGAAGAGGCAGTGCCTAGGTTCACCTTCTACTTCATGCACGTAAGCCGCGTCCAGCTCCTCGCTGCACTCTGGATTTCCCTTCTCCGCAGCACTTAACGTGGTGCTGTGTGTGTGCAACTCGGCGCCTAGAAGTGACCGCCAATGCTTTCAGAGCGGGCTGCAAGGGAACCAAGGAGCAGCACAAGCAGCAGTGCTTCAGCTTGCTCCTTCCGACTGCTAAGGGCACTTGGGAAGGCAAGCGAGAGTCAACCACCTTCCTCTCCTAGTAGCCTCTAACGTGGTGCACACAAGCACGGCACATAGCCGCTTCGTTCACCGCCCTCGCCCAAGCCTTGCTCCGCTTTCACTTGCCGGCGGCCAGAAGCCGCTGCAGGGGCGCCACATACCCAGCAGTGTGCGGGCAGCCAAGAGCTCGAGAACGCTTCTTCTGCCCAAGCCAGCCTAGGGCGTGCACCTTTGTTCTCAGAGCTCCGTGTAACAGTCTGCCTCTCTCGCAGTTCGAATGGAAATCGAAAGCTTTTCGCATACGACCTTCATAGAGATCCGTTGCCAGGACGAGAATGTCTTGTGGCCAGAGCTCGCCCCCGCCGCGAGGAAGCTGCTCTTAGCACCGCGTTGCAGGGACACGTCTCGCTTCTTGACTTCGTGCTTAGCGCTCTCCGAATTCGCTGCTAGCTCCGCGGTCCTTCTCAGCTGCAAGTAGCAGCGCTCGCAGTACATAGAGCTTCGCAAGGACCGAAGACCCGGAGGGACGTATCGCACACGACAATGTGCCAGGACAGAGACGTGTTCTACATTGTCCCTTCTCGTCATCCAGTTTGTGCCTCTGCTGCTTCTGCTGTTAGGAATCGCTCCTTGAAAGACGAGCGAGAGCGTCTTTCTGGGTGCATTGCACTGAGTGAGTGCTCGCTAAGGACTTTGCACTCGGAGCCAAGGCAACAGGGCGTGCTTGTCCGCAGAACTGAGAGCACGCTGTTGGGCAGAGCTGAAACTGACCGCTGCAGTTCAGCTCTCTCCGGACGGCAGACGCCGAAGAACGAAGCCGCTTGCGAGCGGCGCAGTGCAGCGAAGAGCACACGAGCAGCCAAAGAGCTCCTTCACAATCGCTTTCACTTCTCAGTGCTCTTGCTGCTTGGAAAAGCAGCACACAGCCGTTGCACGCCAGGGCAAAAGCTGGGGCAGTGCCCGTCCTCACTCCTTCGCTGTGCTGTACTCCTTGCAGCTAGAGCGAAGCGAGAAGGACGCGAGGACGAAGAAGGCGTTCTTAAAGTAGCCCCTTGTCAGCAGCCCTGAAAGGGCGCATAACACACGGCGTCTCGCTGCCCTCCGTTCTACATACTCGCGGCTCCCTTTGCCGTCTTGCAAAAGTTGCTACCAGAGCAGAGGCGGCCAGATTGAAGAGGCTGTGCTTAGGTTCACCTTCTCCTTACTGCACGTAAGCCACGTCAAGCTCCTCGCTGCACTCTGGATTTCCCTTCTCCGCGGCACTTAGCGTGGTGCTGTGTGTGTGCAACTCGGCGCCTAGAAGTGACCGCCAATGCTTTCAGAGCGGGCTGCAAGGGAACCAAGGAGCAGCACAAGCAGCAGTGCTTCAGCTTGCTCCTTCCGACTGCTAAGGGCACTTGGGAAGGCAAGCGAGAGTCAACCACCTTCCTCTCCTAGTAGCCTCTAACGTGGTGCACACAAGCACGGCACATAGCCGCTTCGTTCACCGCCCTCGCCCTCGCCCACGCCTTGCTCCGCTTTCACTTGTCGGCGGCCAGAAGCCGCCGCAGGGGCGCCACATACCCAGCAGTGTGCGGGCAGCCAAGAGCTCGAGAACGCTGCTTCTGCCCAAGCCAGCCTAGGGCGTGCACCTTTGTTCTCAGAGCTCCGTGTAACAGTCTGCCTCTCTCGCAGTTCGAATGGAAAACGAAAGCTTTTCGCCTACGCCCTTCACAGAGATCCGTTGCTACGACGAGAATGTCTTGTGGCCGGAGCTCGCCCCCGCCGCGAGGAAGCTGCTCTTAGCACCGCGTTGCAGGGACACGTCTCGCTTCTTGACTTCGTGCTTAGCGCTCTCCGAATTCGCCGCTAGCTCCGCGGTCCGTCTCAGCTTCAAGTAGCTGCGCTCGCAGTACATAGAGCTTCGCAAGGACCGAAGACCCGGAGGGACGTATCGCACACGACAATGTGCCAGGACAGAGACGTGTTCTACATTGTCCCTTCTCGTCATCCAGTTTGTGCCTCTGCTGCTTCTGCTGTTAGGAATCGCTCCTTGAAAGACGAGCGAGAGCGTCTTTCTGGGTGCATTGCACTGAGTGAGTGCTCGCTAGGGACTTTGCACTCGGAGCCAAGGCAACAGGGCGTGCTTGTCCGCAGAACTGAGAGCGCGCTGTTGGGCAGAGCTGAAACTGACCGCTGCAGTTCAGCTCTCTCCGGACGGCAGACGCCGAAGAACGAAGCCGCTTGCGAGCGGCGCAGTGCAGCGAAGAGCACACGAGCAGCCAAAGAGCTCCTTCACAATCGCTTTCACTTCTCAGTGCTCTTGCTGCTTGGAAAAGCAGCACACAGCCGTTGCACGCCAGGGCAAAAGCTGGGGCAGTGCCCGTCCTCACTCCTTCGCTGTGCTGTACTCCTTGCAGCTAGAGCGAAGCGAGAAGGACGCGAGGACGAAGAAGGCCTTCTTAAAGTAGCCCCTTGTCAGCAGCCCTGAAAGGGCGCATAACACACGGCGTCTCGCTGCCCTCCGTTCTACATACTCGCGTCTCCCTTTGCCGTCTTGCAAAAGTTGCTACCAGAGCAGAGGCGGCCAGATTGAAGAGGCTGTGCTTAGGTTCACCTTCTCCTTACTGCACGTAAGCCACGTCAAGCTCCTCGCTGCACTCTGGATTTCCCTTCTCCGCGGCACTTAGCGTGGTGCTGTGTGTGTGCAACTCGGCGCCTAGAAGTGACCGCCAATGCTTTCAGAGCGGGCTGCAAGGGAACCAAGGAGCAGCACAAGCAGCAGTGCTTCAGCTTGCTCCTTCCGACTGCTAAGGGCACTTGGGAAGGCAAGCGAGAGTCAACCACCTTCCTCTCCTAGTAGCCTCTAACGTGGTGCACACAAGCACGGCACATAGCCGCTTCGTTCACCGCCCTCGCCCTCGCCCACGCCTTGCTCCGCTTTCACTTGTCGGCGGCCAGAAGCCGCCGCAGGGGCGCCACATACCCAGCAGTGTGCGGGCAGCCAAGAGCTCGAGAACGCTGCTTCTGCCCAAGCCAGCCTAGGGCGTGCACCTTTGTTCTCAGAGCTCCGTGTAACAGTCTGCCTCTCTCGCAGTTCGAATGGAAAACGAAAGCTTTTCGCCTACGCCCTTCACAGAGATCCGTTGCTACGACGAGAATGTCTTGTGGCCGGAGTTCGCCCCCGCCGCGAGGAAGCTGCTCTTAGCACCGCATTGCAGGGACACGTCTCGCTTCTTGACTTCGTGCTTAGCGCTCTCCGAATTCGCTGCTAGCTCCGCGGTCCTTCTCAGCTGCAAGTAGCAGCGCTCGCAGTACATAGAGCTTCGCAAGGACCGAAGACCCGGAGGGACATATCGCACACGACAATGTGCCAGGACAGAGACGTGTTCTACATTGTCCCTTCTCGTCATCCAGTTTGTGCCTCTGCTGCTTCTGCTGTTAGGAATCGCTCCTTGAAAGACGAGCGAGAGCGTCTTTCTGGGTGCATTGCACTGAGTGAGTGCTCGCTAGGGACTTTGCACTCGGAGCCAAGGCAACAGGGCGTGCTTGTCCGCAGAACTGAGAGCACGCTGTTGGGCAGAGCTGAAACTGACCGCTGGAGTTCAGCTCTCTCCGGACGGCAGACGTCGAAGAACGCAGCCGCTTGCGAGCGGCGCAGTGCAGCGAAGAGCACACGAGCAGCCAAAGAGCTCCTTCACAATCGCTTTCACTTCTCAGTGCTCTTGCTGCTTGGAAAAGCAGCACACAGCCGTTGCACGCCAGGGCAAAAGCTGGGGCAGTGCCCGTCCTCACTCCTTCGCTGTGCTGTACTCCTTGCAGCTAGAGCGAAGCGAGAAGGACGCGAGGACGAAGAAGGCCTTCTTAAAGTAGCCCCTTGTCAGCAGCCCTGAAAGGGCGCATAACACACGGCGTCTCGCTGCCCTCCGTTCTACATACTCGCGTCTCCCTTTGCCGTCTTGCAAAAGTTGCTACCAGAGCAGAGGCGGCCAGATTGAAGAGGCACTGCTTAGGTTCACCTTCTCCTTACTGCACGTAAGCCACGTCAAGCTCCTCGCTGCACTCTGGATTTCCCTTCTCCGCGGCACTTAGCGTGGTGCTGTGTGTGTGCAACTCGGCGCCTAGAAGTGACCGCCAATGCTTTCAGAGCGGGCTGCAAGGGAACCAAGGAGCAGCACAAGCAGCAGTGCTTCAGCTTGCTCCTTCCGACTGCTAAGGGCACTTGGGAAGGCAAGCGAGAGTCAACCACCTTCCTCTCCTAGTAGCCTCTAACGTGGTGCACACAAGCACGGCACATAGCCGCTTCGTTCACCGCCCTCGCCCTCGCCCACGCCTTGCTCCGCTTTCACTTGTCGGCGGCCAGAAGCCGCCGCAGGGGCGCCACATACCCAGCAGTGTGCGGGCAGCCAAGAGCTCGAGAACGCTGCTTCTGCCCAAGCCCGCCTAGGGCGTGCACCTTTGTTCTCAGAGCTCCGTGTAACAGTCTGCCTTTCTCGCAGTTCGAATGGAAATCGAAAGCTTTTCGCCTACGCCCTTCACAGAGATCCGTTGCTAGGACGAGAATGTCTTGTGGCCGGAGCTCGCCCCCGCCGCGAGGAAGCTGCTCTTAGCACCGCGTTGCAGGGACACGTCTCGCTTCTTGACTTCGTGCTTAGCGCTCTCCGAATTCGCTGCTAGCTCCGCGGTCCGTCTCAGCTTCAAGTAGCTGCGCTCGCAGTACATAGAGCTTCGCAAGGACCGAAGACCCGGAGGGACGTATCGCACACGACAATGTGCCAGGACAGAGACGTGTTCTACATTGTCCCTTCTCGTCATCCAGTTTGTGCCTCTGCTGCTTCTGCTGTTAGGAATCGCTCCTTGAAAGACGAGCGAGAGCGTCTTTCTGGGTGCATTGCACTGAGTGAGTGCTCGCTAGGGACTTTGCACTCGGAGCCAAGGCAACAGGGCGTGCTTGTCCGCAGAACTGAGAGCACGCTGTTGGGCAGAGCTGAAACTGACCGCTGGAGTTCAGCTCTCTCCGGACGGCAGACGCCGAAGAACGAAGCCGCTTGCGAGCGGCGCAGTGCAGCGAAGAGCACACGAGCAGCCAAAGAGCTCCTTCACAATCGCTTTCACTTCTCAGTGCTCTTGCTGCTTGGAAAAGCAGCACACAGCCGTTGCACGCCAGGGCAAAAGCTGGGGCAGTGCCCGTCCTCACTCCTTCGCTGTGCTGTACTCCTTGCAGCTAGAGCGAAGCGAGAAGGACGCGAGGACGAAGAAGGCCTTCTTAAAGTAGCCCCTTGTCAGCAGCCCTGAAAGGGCGCATAACACACGGCGTCTCGCTGCCCTCCGTTCTACATACTCGCGTCTCCCTTTGCCGTCTTGCAAAAGTTGCTACCAGAGCAGAGGCGGCCAGATTGAAGAGGCTGTGCTTAGGTTCACCTTCTCCTTACTGCACGTAAGCCACGTCAAGCTCCTCGCTGCACTCTGGATTTCCCTTCTCCGCGGCACTTAGCGTGGTGCTGTGTGTGTGCAACTCGGCGCCTAGAAGTGACCGCCAATGCTTTCAGAGCGGGCTGCAAGGGAACCAAGGAGCAGCACAAGCAGCAGTGCTTCAGCTTGCTCCTTCCGACTGCTAAGGGCACTTGGGAAGGCAAGCGAGAGTCAACCACCTTCCTCTCCTAGTAGCCTCTAACGTGGTGCACACAAGCACGGCACATAGCCGCTTCGTTCACCGCCCTCGCCCTCGCCCACGCCTTGCTCCGCTTTCACTTGTCGGCGGCCAGAAGCCGCCGCAGGGGCGCCACATACCCAGCAGTGTGCGGGCAGCCAAGAGCTCGAGAACGCTGCTTCTGCCCAAGCCCGCCTAGGGCGTGCACCTTTGTTCTCAGAGCTCCGTGTAACAGTCTGCCTCTCTCGCAGTTCGAATGGAAAACGAAAGCTTTTCGCCTACGCCCTTCACAGAGATCCGTTGCTAGGACGAGAATGTCTTGTGGCCGTAGCTCGCCCCCGCCGCGAGGAAGCTGCTCTTAGCACCGCGTTGCAGGGACACGTCTCGCTTCTTGACTTCGTGCTTAGCGCTCTCCGAATTCGCTGCTAGCTCCGCGGTCCGTCTCAGCTTCAAGTAGCTGCGCTCGCAGTACATAGAGCTTCGCAAGGACCGAAGACCCGGAGGGACGTATCGCACACGACAATGTGCCAGGACAGAGACGTGTTCTACATTGTCCCTTCTCGTCATCCAGTTTGTGCCTCTGCTGCTTCTGCTGTTAGGAATCGCTCCTTGAAAGACGAGCGAGAGCGTCTTTCTGGGTGCATTGCACTGAGTGAGTGCTCGCTAGGGACTTTGCACTCGGAGCCAAGGCAACAGGGCGTGCTTGTCCGCAGAACTGAGAGCGCGCTGTTGGGCAGAGCTGAAACTGACCGCTGCAGTTCAGCTCTCTCCGGACGGCAGACGCCGAAGAACGAAGCCGCTTGCGAGCGGCGCAGTGCAGCGAAGAGCACACGAGCAGCCAAAGAGCTCCTTCACAATCGCTTTCACTTCTCAGTGCTCTTGCTGCTTGGAAAAGCAGCACACAGCCGTTGCACGCCAGGGCAAAAGCTGGGGCAGTGCCCGTCCTCACTCCTTCGCTGTGCTGTACTCCTTGCAGCTAGAGCGAAGCGAGAAGGACGCGAGGACGAAGAAGGCGTTCTTAAAGTAGCCCCTTGTCAGCAGCCCTGAAAGGGCGCATAACACACGGCGTCTCGCTGCCCTCCGTTCTACATACTCGCGTCTCCCTTTGCCGTCTTGCAAAAGTTGCTACCAGAGCAGAGGCGGCCAGATTGAAGAGGCTGTGCTTAGGTTCACCTTCTCCTTACTGCACGTAAGCCACGTCAAGCTCCTCGCTGCACTCTGGATTTCCCTTCTCCGCGGCACTTAGCGTGGTGCTGTGTGTGTGCAACTCGGCGCCTAGAAGTGACCGCCAATGCTTTCAGAGCGGGCTGCAAGGGAACCAAGGAGCAGCACAAGCAGCAGTGCTTCAGCTTGCTCCTTCCGACTGCTAAGGGCACTTGGGAAGGCAAGCGAGAGTCAACCACCTTCCTCTCCTAGTAGCCTCTAACGTGGTGCACACAAGCACGGCACATAGCCGCTTCGTTCACCGCCCTCGCCCTCGCCCACGCCTTGCTCCGCTTTCACTTGTCGGCGGCCAGAAGCCGCCGCAGGGGCGCCACATACCCAGCAGTGTGCGGGCAGCCAAGAGCTGGAGAACGCTGCTTCTGCCCAAGCCCGCCTAGGGCGTGCACCTTTGTTCTCAGAGCTCCGTGTAACAGTCTGCCTTTCTCGCAGTTCGAATGGAAATCGAAAGCTTTTCGCCTACGCCCTTCACAGAGATCCGTTGCTAGGACGAGAATGTCTTGTGGCCGGAGCTCGCCCCCGCCGCGAGGAAGCTGCTCTTAGCACCGCGTTGCAGGGACACGTCTCGCTTCTTGACTTCGTGCTTAGCGCTCTCCGAATTCGCCGCTAGCTCCGCGGTCCGTCTCAGCTGCAAGTAGCTGCGCTCGCAGTACATAGAGCTTCGCAAGGACCGAAGACCCGGAGGGACGTATCGCACACGACAATGTGCCAGGACAGAGACGTGTTCTACATTGTCCCTTCTCGTCATCCAGTTTGTGCCTCTGCTGCTTCTGCTGTTAGGAATCGCTCCTTGAAAGACGAGCGAGAGCGTCTTTCTGGGTGCATTGCACTGAGTGAGTGCTCGCTAAGGACTTTGCACTCGGAGCCAAGGCAACAGGGCGTGCTTGTCCGCAGAACTGAGAGCACGCTGTTGGGCAGAGCTGAAACTGACCGCTGCAGTTCAGCTCTCTCCGGACGGCAGACGCCGAAGAACGAAGCCGCTTGCGAGCGGCGCAGTGCAGCGAAGAGCACACGAGCAGCCAAAGAGCTCCTTCACAATCGCTTTCACTTCTCAGTGCTCTTGCTGCTTGGAAAAGCAGCACACAGCCGTTGCACGCCAGGGCAAAAGCTGGGGCAGTGCCCGTCTTCACTCCTTCGCTGTGCTGTACTCCTTGCAGCTAGAGCGAAGCGAGAAGGACGCGAGGACGAAGAAGGCGTTCTTAAAGTAGCCCCTTGTCAGCAGCCCTGAAAGGGCGCATAACACACGGCGTCTCGCTGCCCTCCGTTCTACATACTCGCGTCTCCCTTTGCCGTCTTGCAAAAGTTGCTACCAGAGCAGAGGCGGCCAGATTGAAGAGGCTGTGCTTAGGTTCACCTTTTCCTTACTGCACGTAAGCCACGTCCAGCTCCTCGCTGCACTCTGGATTTCCCTTCTCCGCAGCACTTAACGTGGTGCTGTGTGTGTGCAACTCGGCGCCTAGAAGTGACCGCCAATGCTTTCAGAGCGGGCTGCAAGGGAACCAAGGAGCAGCACAAGCAGCAGTGCTTCAGCTTGCTCCTTCCGACTGCTAAGGGCACTTGGGAAGGCAAGCGAGAGTCAACCACCTTCCTCTCCTAGTAGCCTCTAACGTGGTGCACACAAGCACGGCGCTTTTGTCGCTTCGTTCACCGCCCTCGCCCTCGCCCACGCCTTGCTCCGCTTTCACTTGCCGGCGGCCAGAAGCCGCTGCAGGGGCGCCACATACCCAGCAGTGTGCGGGCAGCCAAGAGCTCGAGAACGCTTCTTCTGCCCAAGCCAGCCTAGGGCGTGTACCTTTGTTCTCAGAGCTCCGTGTAACAGTCTGCCTTTCTCGCAGTTCGAATGGAAATCGAAAGCTTTTCGCCTACGCCCTTCACAGAGATCCGTTGCTAGGACGAGAATGTCTTGTGGCCGGAGCTCGCCCCCGCCGCGAGGAAGCTGCTCTTAGCACCGCGTTGCAGGGACACGTCTCGCTTCTTGACTTCGTGCTTAGCGCTCTCCGAATTCGCCGCTAGCTCCGCGGTCCGACTCAGCTGCAAGTAGCTGCGCTCGCAGTACATAGAGCTTCGCAAGGACCGAAGACCCGGAGGGACGTATCGCACACGACAATGTGCCAGGACAGAGACGTGTTCTACATTGTCCCTTCTCGTCATCCAGTTTGTGCCTCTGCTGCTTCTGCTGTTAGGAATCGCTCCTTGAAAGACGAGCGAGAGCGTCTTTCTGGGTGCATTGCACTGAGTGAGTGCTCGCTAAGGACTTTGCACTCGGAGCCAAGGCAACAGGGCGTGCTTGTCCGCAGAACTGAGAGCACGCTGTTGGGCAGAGCTGAAACTGACCGCTGCAGTTCAGCTCTCTCCGGACGGCAGACGCCGAAGAACGAAGCCGCTTGCGAGCGGCGCAGTGCAGCGAAGAGCACACGAGCAGCCAAAGAGCTCCTTCACAATCGCTTTCACTTCTCAGTGCTCTTGCTGCTTGGAAAAGCAGCACACAGCCGTTGCACGCCAGGGCAAAAGCTGGGGCAGTGCCCGTCCTCACTCCTTCGCTGTGCTGTACTCCTTGCAGCTAGAGCGAAGCGAGAAGGACGCGAGGACGAAGAAGGCGTTCTTAAAGTAGCCCCTTGTCAGCAGCCCTGAAAGGGCGCATAACACACGGCGTCTCGCTGCCCTCCGTTCTACATACTCGCGGCTCCCTTTGCCGACTCGCAAAAGTTGCTACCAGAGCAGAGGCGGCCAGATTGAAGAGGCAGTGCCTAGGTTCACCTTCTACTTCATGCACGTAAGCCGCGTCCAGCTCCTCGCTGCACTCTGGATTTCCCTTCTCCGCAGCACTTAACGTGGTGCTGTGTGTGTGCAACTCGGCGCCTAGAAGTGACCGCCAATGCTTTCAGAGCGGGCTGCAAGGGAACCAAGGAGCAGCACAAGCAGCAGTGCTTCAGCTTGCTCCTTCCGACTGCTAAGGGCACTTGGGAAGGCAAGCGAGAGTCAACCACCTTCCTCTCCTAGTAGCCTCTAACGTGGTGCACACAAGCACGGCACATAGCCGCTTCGTTCACCGCCCTCGCCCAAGCCTTGCTCCGCTTTCACTTGCCGGCGGCCAGAAGCCGCTGCAGGGGCGCCACATACCCAGCAGTGTGCGGGCAGCCAAGAGCTCGAGAACGCTTCTTCTGCCCAAGCCAGCCTAGGGCGTGCACCTTTGTTCTCAGAGCTCCGTGTAACAGTCTGCCTCTCTCGCAGTTCGAATGGAAATCGAAAGCTTTTCGCATACGACCTTCATAGAGATCCGTTGCTAGGACGAGAATGTCTTGTGGCCAGAGCTCGCCCCCGCCGCGAGGAAGCTGCTCTTAGCACCGCGTTGCAGGGACACGTCTCGCTTCTTGACTTCGTGCTTAGCGCTCTCCGAATTCGCTGCTAGCTCCGCGGTCCTTCTCAGCTGCAAGTAGCAGCGCTCGCAGTACATAGAGCTTCGCAAGGACCGAAGACCCGGAGGGACGTATCGCACACGACAATGTGCCAGGACAGAGACGTGTTCTACATTGTCCCTTCTCGTCATCCAGTTTGTGCCTCTGCTGCTTCTGCTGTTAGGAATCGCTCCTTGAAAGACGAGCGAGAGCGTCTTTCTGGGTGCATTGCACTGAGTGAGTGCTCGCTAAGGACTTTGCACTCGGAGCCAAGGCAACAGGGCGTGCTTGTCCGCAGAACTGAGAGCACGCTGTTGGGCAGAGCTGAAACTGACCGCTGCAGTTCAGCTCTCTCCGGACGGCAGACGCCGAAGAACGAAGCCGCTTGCGAGCGGCGCAGTGCAGCGAAGAGCACACGAGCAGCCAAAGAGCTCCTTCACAATCGCTTTCACTTCTCAGTGCTCTTGCTGCTTGGAAAAGCAGCACACAGCCGTTGCACGCCAGGGCAAAAGCTGGGGCAGTGCCCGTCCTCACTCCTTCGCTGTGCTGTACTCCTTGCAGCTAGAGCGAAGCGAGAAGGACGCGAGGACGAAGAAGGCGTTCTTAAAGTAGCCCCTTGTCAGCAGCCCTGAAAGGGCGCATAACACACGGCGTCTCGCTGCCCTCCGTTCTACATACTCGCGGCTCCCTTTGCCGTCTTGCAAAAGTTGCTACCAGAGCAGAGGCGGCCAGATTGAAGAGGCTGTGCTTAGGTTCACCTTCTCCTTACTGCACGTAAGCCACGTCAAGCTCCTCGCTGCACTCTGGATTTCCCTTCTCCGCGGCACTTAGCGTGGTGCTGTGTGTGTGCAACTCGGCGCCTAGAAGTGACCGCCAATGCTTTCAGAGCGGGCTGCAAGGGAACCAAGGAGCAGCACAAGCAGCAGTGCTTCAGCTTGCTCCTTCCGACTGCTAAGGGCACTTGGGAAGGCAAGCGAGAGTCAACCACCTTCCTCTCCTAGTAGCCTCTAACGTGGTGCACACAAGCACGGCACATAGCCGCTTCGTTCACCGCCCTCGCCCTCGCCCACGCCTTGCTCCGCTTTCACTTGTCGGCGGCCAGAAGCCGCCGCAGGGGCGCCACATACCCAGCAGTGTGCGGGCAGCCAAGAGCTCGAGAACGCTGCTTCTGCCCAAGCCAGCCTAGGGCGTGCACCTTTGTTCTCAGAGCTCCGTGTAACAGTCTGCCTCTCTCGCAGTTCGAATGGAAAACGAAAGCTTTTCGCCTACGCCCTTCACAGAGATCCGTTGCTACGACGAGAATGTCTTGTGGCCGGAGCTCGCCCCCGCCGCGAGGAAGCTGCTCTTAGCACCGCGTTGCAGGGACACGTCTCGCTTCTTGACTTCGTGCTTAGCGCTCTCCGAATTCGCCGCTAGCTCCGCGGTCCGTCTCAGCTTCAAGTAGCTGCGCTCGCAGTACATAGAGCTTCGCAAGGACCGAAGACCCGGAGGGACGTATCGCACACGACAATGTGCCAGGACAGAGACGTGTTCTACATTGTCCCTTCTCGTCATCCAGTTTGTGCCTCTGCTGCTTCTGCTGTTAGGAATCGCTCCTTGAAAGACGAGCGAGAGCGTCTTTCTGGGTGCATTGCACTGAGTGAGTGCTCGCTAGGGACTTTGCACTCGGAGCCAAGGCAACAGGGCGTGCTTGTCCGCAGAACTGAGAGCGCGCTGTTGGGCAGAGCTGAAACTGACCGCTGCAGTTCAGCTCTCTCCGGACGGCAGACGCCGAAGAACGAAGCCGCTTGCGAGCGGCGCAGTGCAGCGAAGAGCACACGAGCAGCCAAAGAGCTCCTTCACAATCGCTTTCACTTCTCAGTGCTCTTGCTGCTTGGAAAAGCAGCACACAGCCGTTGCACGCCAGGGCAAAAGCTGGGGCAGTGCCCGTCCTCACTCCTTCGCTGTGCTGTACTCCTTGCAGCTAGAGCGAAGCGAGAAGGACGCGAGGACGAAGAAGGCCTTCTTAAAGTAGCCCCTTGTCAGCAGCCCTGAAAGGGCGCATAACACACGGCGTCTCGCTGCCCTCCGTTCTACATACTCGCGTCTCCCTTTGCCGTCTTGCAAAAGTTGCTACCAGAGCAGAGGCGGCCAGATTGAAGAGGCTGTGCTTAGGTTCACCTTCTCCTTACTGCACGTAAGCCACGTCAAGCTCCTCGCTGCACTCTGGATTTCCCTTCTCCGCGGCACTTAGCGTGGTGCTGTGTGTGTGCAACTCGGCGCCTAGAAGTGACCGCCAATGCTTTCAGAGCGGGCTGCAAGGGAACCAAGGAGCAGCACAAGCAGCAGTGCTTCAGCTTGCTCCTTCCGACTGCTAAGGGCACTTGGGAAGGCAAGCGAGAGTCAACCACCTTCCTCTCCTAGTAGCCTCTAACGTGGTGCACACAAGCACGGCACATAGCCGCTTCGTTCACCGCCCTCGCCCTCGCCCACGCCTTGCTCCGCTTTCACTTGTCGGCGGCCAGAAGCCGCCGCAGGGGCGCCACATACCCAGCAGTGTGCGGGCAGCCAAGAGCTCGAGAACGCTGCTTCTGCCCAAGCCAGCCTAGGGCGTGCACCTTTGTTCTCAGAGCTCCGTGTAACAGTCTGCCTCTCTCGCAGTTCGAATGGAAAACGAAAGCTTTTCGCCTACGCCCTTCACAGAGATCCGTTGCTACGACGAGAATGTCTTGTGGCCGGAGTTCGCCCCCGCCGCGAGGAAGCTGCTCTTAGCACCGCATTGCAGGGACACGTCTCGCTTCTTGACTTCGTGCTTAGCGCTCTCCGAATTCGCTGCTAGCTCCGCGGTCCTTCTCAGCTGCAAGTAGCAGCGCTCGCAGTACATAGAGCTTCGCAAGGACCGAAGACCCGGAGGGACATATCGCACACGACAATGTGCCAGGACAGAGACGTGTTCTACATTGTCCCTTCTCGTCATCCAGTTTGTGCCTCTGCTGCTTCTGCTGTTAGGAATCGCTCCTTGAAAGACGAGCGAGAGCGTCTTTCTGGGTGCATTGCACTGAGTGAGTGCTCGCTAGGGACTTTGCACTCGGAGCCAAGGCAACAGGGCGTGCTTGTCCGCAGAACTGAGAGCACGCTGTTGGGCAGAGCTGAAACTGACCGCTGCAGTTCAGCTCTCTCCGGACGGCAGACGTCGAAGAACGCAGCCGCTTGCGAGCGGCGCAGTGCAGCGAAGAGCACACGAGCAGCCAAAGAGCTCCTTCACAATCGCTTTCACTTCTCAGTGCTCTTGCTGCTTGGAAAAGCAGCACACAGCCGTTGCACGCCAGGGCAAAAGCTGGGGCAGTGCCCGTCCTCACTCCTTCGCTGTGCTGTACTCCTTGCAGCTAGAGCGAAGCGAGAAGGACGCGAGGACGAAGAAGGCGTTCTTAAAGTAGCCCCTTGTCAGCAGCCCTGAAAGGGCGCATAACACACGGCGTCTCGCTGCCCTCCGTTCTACATACTCGCGTCTCCCTTTGCCGTCTTGCAAAAGTTGCTACCAGAGCAGAGGCGGCCAGATTGAAGAGGCACTGCTTAGGTTCACCTTCTCCTTACTGCACGTAAGCCACGTCAAGCTCCTCGCTGCACTCTGGATTTCCCTTCTCCGCGGCACTTAGCGTGGTGCTGTGTGTGTGCAACTCGGCGCCTAGAAGTGACCGCCAATGCTTTCAGAGCGGGCTGCAAGGGAACCAAGGAGCAGCACAAGCAGCAGTGCTTCAGCTTGCTCCTTCCGACTGCTAAGGGCACTTGGGAAGGCAAGCGAGAGTCAACCACCTTCCTCTCCTAGTAGCCTCTAACGTGGTGCACACAAGCACGGCACATAGCCGCTTCGTTCACCGCCCTCGCCCTCGCCCACGCCTTGCTCCGCTTTCACTTGTCGGCGGCCAGAAGCCGCCGCAGGGGCGCCACATACCCAGCAGTGTGCGGGCAGCCAAGAGCTCGAGAACGCTGCTTCTGCCCAAGCCCGCCTAGGGCGTGCACCTTTGTTCTCAGAGCTCCGTGTAACAGTCTGCCTTTCTCGCAGTTCGAATGGAAATCGAAAGCTTTTCGCCTACGCCCTTCACAGAGATCCGTTGCTAGGACGAGAATGTCTTGTGGCCGGAGCTCGCCCCCGCCGCGAGGAAGCTGCTCTTAGCACCGCGTTGCAGGGACACGTCTCGCTTCTTGACTTCGTGCTTAGCGCTCTCCGAATTCGCTGCTAGCTCCGCGGTCCGTCTCAGCTTCAAGTAGCTGCGCTCGCAGTACATAGAGCTTCGCAAGGACCGAAGACCCGGAGGGACGTATCGCACACGACAATGTGCCAGGACAGAGACGTGTTCTACATTGTCCCTTCTCGTCATCCAGTTTGTGCCTCTGCTGCTTCTGCTGTTAGGAATCGCTCCTTGAAAGACGAGCGAGAGCGTCTTTCTGGGTGCATTGCACTGAGTGAGTGCTCGCTAGGGACTTTGCACTCGGAGCCAAGGCAACAGGGCGTGCTTGTCCGCAGAACTGAGAGCACGCTGTTGGGCAGAGCTGAAACTGACCGCTGGAGTTCAGCTCTCTCCGGACGGCAGACGCCGAAGAACGAAGCCGCTTGCGAGCGGCGCAGTGCAGCGAAGAGCACACGAGCAGCCAAAGAGCTCCTTCACAATCGCTTTCACTTCTCAGTGCTCTTGCTGCTTGGAAAAGCAGCACACAGCCGTTGCACGCCAGGGCAAAAGCTGGGGCAGTGCCCGTCCTCACTCCTTCGCTGTGCTGTACTCCTTGCAGCTAGAGCGAAGCGAGAAGGACGCGAGGACGAAGAAGGCGTTCTTAAAGTAGCCCCTTGTCAGCAGCCCTGAAAGGGCGCATAACACACGGCGTCTCGCTGCCCTCCGTTCTACATACTCGCGTCTCCCTTTGCCGTCTTGCAAAAGTTGCTACCAGAGCAGAGGAGGCCAGATTGAAGAGGCTGTGCTTAGGTTCACCTTCTCCTTACTGCACGTAAGCCACGTCAAGCTCCTCGCTGCACTCTGGATTTCCCTTCTCCGCGGCACTTAGCGTGGTGCTGTGTGTGTGCAACTCGGCGCCTAGAAGTGACCGCCAATGCTTTCAGAGCGGGCTGCAAGGGAACCAAGGAGCAGCACAAGCAGCAGTGCTTCAGCTTGCTCCTTCCGACTGCTAAGGGCACTTGGGAAGGCAAGCGAGAGTCAACCACCTTCCTCTCCTAGTAGCCTCTAACGTGGTGCACACAAGCACGGCACATAGCCGCTTCGTTCACCGCCCTCGCCCTCGCCCACGCCTTGCTCCGCTTTCACTTGTCGGCGGCCAGAAGCCGCCGCAGGGGCGCCACATACCCAGCAGTGTGCGGGCAGCCAAGAGCTCGAGAACGCTGCTTCTGCCCAAGCCCGCCTAGGGCGTGCACCTTTGTTCTCAGAGCTCCGTGTAACAGTCTGCCTTTCTCGCAGTTCGAATGGAAATCGAAAGCTTTTCGCCTACGCCCTTCACAGAGATCCGTTGCTAGGACGAGAATGTATTGTGGCCGGAGCTCGCCCCCGCCGCGAGGAAGCTGCTCTTAGCACCGCGTTGCAGGGACACGTCTCGCTTCTTGACTTCGTGCTTAGCGCTCTCCGAATTCGCCGCTAGCTCCGCGGTCCGTCTCAGCTGCAAGTAGCTGCGCTCGCAGTACATAGAGCTTCGCAAGGACCGAAGACCCGGAGGGACGTATCGCACACGACAATGTGCCAGGACAGAGACGTGTTCTACATTGTCCCTTCTCGTCATCCAGTTTGTGCCTCTGCTGCTTCTGCTGTTAGGAATCGCTCCTTGAAAGACGAGCGAGAGCGTCTTTCTGGGTGCATTGCACTGAGTGAGTGCTCGCTAAGGACTTTGCACTCGGAGCCAAGGCAACAGGGCGTGCTTGTCCGCAGAACTGAGAGCACGCTGTTGGGCAGAGCTGAAACTGACCGCTGGAGTTCAGCTCTCTCCGGACGGCAGACGCCGAAGAACGAAGCCGCTTGCGAGCGGCGCAGTGCAGCGAAGAGCACACGAGCAGCCAAAGAGCTCCTTCACAATCGCTTTCACTTCTCAGTGCTCTTGCTGCTTGGAAAAGCAGCACACAGCCGTTGCACGCCAGGGCAAAAGCTGGGGCAGTGCCCGTCTTCACTCCTTCGCTGTGCTGTACTCCTTGCAGCTAGAGCGAAGCGAGAAGGACGCGAGGACGAAGAAGGCGTTCTTAAAGTAGCCCCTTGTCAGCAGCCCTGAAAGGGCGCATAACACACGGCGTCTCGCTGCCCTCCGTTCTACATACTCGCGTCTCCCTTTGCCGTCTTGCAAAAGTTGCTACCAGAGCAGAGGCGGCCAGATTGAAGAGGCTGTGCTTAGGTTCACCTTTTCCTTACTGCACGTAAGCCACGTCCAGCTCCTCGCTGCACTCTGGATTTCCCTTCTCCGCAGCACTTAACGTGGTGCTGTGTGTGTGCAACTCGGCGCCTAGAAGTGACCGCCAATGCTTTCAGAGCGGGCTGCAAGGGAACCAAGGAGCAGCACAAGCAGCAGTGCTTCAGCTTGCTCCTTCCGACTGCTAAGGGCACTTGGGAAGGCAAGCGAGAGTCAACCACCTTCCTCTCCTAGTAGCCTCTAACGTGGTGCACACAAGCACGGCGCTTTTGTCGCTTCGTTCACCGCCCTCGCCCTCGCCCACGCCTTGCTCCGCTTTCACTTGCCGGCGGCCAGAAGCCGCTGCAGGGGCGCCACATACCCAGCAGTGTGCGGGCAGCCAAGAGCTCGAGAACGCTTCTTCTGCCCAAGCCAGCCTAGGGCGTGTACCTTTGTTCTCAGAGCTCCGTGTAACAGTCTGCCTTTCTCGCAGTTCGAATGGAAATCGAAAGCTTTTCGCCTACGCCCTTCACAGAGATCCGTTGCTAGGACGAGAATGTCTTGTGGCCGGAGCTCGCCCCCGCCGCGAGGAAGCTGCTCTTAGCACCGCGTTGCAGGGACACGTCTCGCTTCTTGACTTCGTGCTTAGCGCTCTCCGAATTCGCCGCTAGCTCCGCGGTCCGACTCAGCTGCAAGTAGCTGCGCTCGCAGTACATAGAGCTTCGCAAGGACCGAAGACCCGGAGGGACGTATCGCACACGACAATGTGCCAGGACAGAGACGTGTTCTACATTGTCCCTTCTCGTCATCCAGTTTGTGCCTCTGCTGCTTCTGCTGTTAGGAATCGCTCCTTGAAAGACGAGCGAGAGCGTCTTTCTGGGTGCATTGCACTGAGTGAGTGCTCGCTAAGGACTTTGCACTCGGAGCCAAGGCAACAGGGCGTGCTTGTCCGCAGAACTGAGAGCACGCTGTTGGGCAGAGCTGAAACTGACCGCTGCAGTTCAGCTCTCTCCGGACGGCAGACGCCGAAGAACGAAGCCGCTTGCGAGCGGCGCAGTGCAGCGAAGAGCACACGAGCAGCCAAAGAGCTCCTTCACAATCGCTTTCACTTCTCAGTGCTCTTGCTGCTTGGAAAAGCAGCACACAGCCGTTGCACGCCAGGGCAAAAGCTGGGGCAGTGCCCGTCCTCACTCCTTCGCTGTGCTGTACTCCTTGCAGCTAGAGCGAAGCGAGAAGGACGCGAGGACGAAGAAGGCGTTCTTAAAGTAGCCCCTTGTCAGCAGCCCTGAAAGGGCGCATAACACACGGCGTCTCGCTGCCCTCCGTTCTACATACTCGCGGCTCCCTTTGCCGACTTGCAAAAGTTGCTACCAGAGCAGAGGCGGCCAGATTGAAGAGGCAGTGCCTAGGGTCACCTTCTCCTTACTGCACGTAAGCCACGTCCAGCTCCTCGCTGCACTCTGGATTTCCCTTCTCCGCGGCACTTAGCGTGGTGCTGTGTGTGTGCAACTCGGCGCCTAGAAGTGACCGCCAATGCTTTCAGAGCGGGCTGCAAGGGAACCAAGGAGCAGCACAAGCAGCAGTGCTTCAGCTTGCTCCTTCCGACTGCTAAGGGCACTTGGGAAGGCAAGCGAGATTCAACCACCTTCCTCTCCTAGTAGCCTCTAACGTGGTGCACACAAGCACGGCACATAGCCGCTTCGTTCACCGCCCTCGCCCTCGCCCACGCCTTGCTCCGCTTTCACTTGTCGGCGGCCAGAAGCCGCCGCAGGGGCGCCACATACCCAGCAGTGTGCGGGCAGCCAAGAGCTCGAGAACGCTGCTTCTGCCCAAGCCCGCCTAGGGCGTGCACCTTTGTTCTCAGAGCTCCGTGTAACAGTCTGCCTTTCTCGCAGTTCGAATGGAAATCGAAAGCTTTTCGCCTACGCCCTTCACAGAGATCCGTTGCTAGGACGAGAATGTATTGTGGCCGGAGCTCGCCCCCGCCGCGAGGAAGCTGCTCTTAGCACCGCGTTGCAGGGACACGTCTCGCTTCTTGACTTCGTGCTTAGCGCTCTCCGAATTCGCCGCTAGCTCCGCGGTCCGTCTCAGCTGCAAGTAGCTGCGCTCGCAGTACATAGAGCTTCGCAAGGACCGAAGACCCGGAGGGACGTATCGCACACGACAATGTGCCAGGACAGAGACGTGTTCTACATTGTCTCTTCTCGTCATCCTGTTTGTGCCTCTGCTGCTTCTGCTGTTAGGAATCGCTCCTTGAAAGACGAGCGAGAGCGTCTTTCTGGGTGCATTGCACTGAGTGAGTGCTCGCTAGGGACTTTGCACTCGGAGCCAAGGCAACAGGGCGTGCTTGTCCGCAGAACTGAGAGCACACTGTTGGGCAGAGCTGAAACTGACCGCTGCAGTTCAGCTCTCTCCGGACGGCAGACGCCGAAGAACGCAGCCGCTTGCGAGCGGCGCTGTGCAGCGAAGAGCACACGAGCAGCCAAAGAGCTCCTTCACAATCGCTTTCACTTCTCAGTGCTCTTGCTGCATGGAAAAGCAGCACACAGCCGTTGCACGCCAGGGCAAAAGCTGGGGCAGTGCCCGTCTTCACTCCTTCGCTGTGCTGTACTCCATGCAGCTAGAGCGAAGCGAGAAGGACGCGAGGACGA
The DNA here is from genome assembly GCF_052056855.1 of Sturnus vulgaris. Taxonomy (NCBI): domain Eukaryota; kingdom Metazoa; phylum Chordata; class Aves; order Passeriformes; family Sturnidae; genus Sturnus; species Sturnus vulgaris. The sequence goes on from NW_028276420.1 coordinate 205,260, forward strand.
AGAAGTCCTTCTTAAAGTAGCCCCTTGTCAGCAGCCCTGAAAGGGCGCATAAAACACGGCGTCTCGCTGCCCTCCGTTCTACATACTCGCGGCTCCCTTTGGCGACTCGCAAAAGTTGCTACCAGAGCAGAGGCGGCCAGATTGAAGAGGCACTGCTTAGGTTCACCTTCTCCTTACTGCACGTAAGCCACGTCCAGCTCCTCGCTGCACTCTGGATTTCCCTTCTCCGCAGCACTTAACGTGGTGCTGTGTGTGTGCAACTCGGCGCTTAGAAGTGACCGCCAATGCTTTCAGAGCGGGCTGCAAGGGAACCAAGGAGCAGCACAAGCAGCAGTGCTTCAGCTTGCTCCTTCCGACTGCTAAGGGCACTTGGGAAGGCAAGCGAGAGTCAACCACCTTCCTCTCCTAGTAGCCTCTAACGTGGTGCACACAAGCAAGGCGCTTTTGTCGCTTCGTTCACCGCCCTCGCCCTCGCCCACGCCTTGCTCCGCTTTTACTTGCCGGCGGCCAGAAACCGCTGCAGGGGCGCCACATACCCAGCAGTGTGCGGGCAGCCAAGAGCTCGAGAACGCTTCTTCTGCCCAAGCCAGCCTAGGGCGTGCACCTTTGTTCTCAGAGCTCCGTGTAACAGTCTGCCTCTCTCGCAGTTCGAATGGAAAACGAAAGCTTTTCGCCTACGACCTTCATAGAGATCCGTTTCCAGGACGAGAATGTCTTGTGGCCAGAGCTCGCCCCCGCCGCGAGGAAGCTGCTCTTAGCACCGCGTTGCAGGGACACGTCTCGCTTCTTGACTTCGTGCTTAGCGCTCTCCGAATTCGCTGCTAGCTCCGCGGTCCTTCTCAGCTGCAAGTAGCAGCGCTCGCAGTACATAGAGCTTCGCAAGGACCGAAGACCCGGAGGGACGTATCGCACACGACAATGTGCCAGGACAGAGACGTGTTCTACATTGTCTCTTCTCGTCATCCAGTTTGTGCCTCTGCTGCTTCTGCTGTTAGGAATCGCTCCTTGAAAGACGAGCGAGAGCGTCTTTCTGGGTGCACTGCACTGAGTGAGTGCTCGCTAGGGACTTTGCACTCGGAGCCAAGGCAACAGGGCGTGCTTGTCCGCAGAACTGAGAGCACGCTGTTGGGCAGAGCTGAAACTGACCGCTGCAGTTCAGCTCTCTCCGGACGGCAGACGCCGAAGAACGAAGCCGCTTGCGAGCGGCGCAGTGCAGCGAAGAGCACACGAGCAGCCAAAGAGCTCCTTCACAATCGCTTTCACTTCTCAGTGCTCTTGCTGCTTGGAAAAGCAGCACACAGCCGTTGCACGCCAGGGCAAAAGCTGGGGCAGTGCCCGTCTTCACTCCTTCGCTGTGCTGTACTCCATGCAGCTAGAGCGAAGCGAGAAGGACGCGAGGACGAAGAAGGCCTTCTTAAAGTAGCCCCCTGTCAGCAGCCCTGAAAGGGCGCATAACACACGGCGTCTCGCTGCCCTCCGTTCTACATACTCGCGGCTCCCTTTGCCGACTCGCAAAAGTTGCTACCAGAGCAGAGGCGGCCAGATTGAAGAGGCAGTGCCTAGGTTCACCTTCTACTTCATGCACGTAAGCCGCGTCCAGCTCCTCGCTGCACTCTGGATTTCCCTTCTCCGCAGCACTTAACGTGGTGCTGTGTGTGTGCAACTCGGCGCCTAGAAGTGACCGCCAATGCTTTCAGAGCGGGCTGCAAGGGAACCAAGGAGCAGCACAAGCAGCAGTGCTTCAGCTTGCTCCTTCCGACTGCTAAGGGCACTTGGGAAGGCAAGCGAGAGTCAACCACCTTCCTCTCCTAGTAGCCTCTAACGTGGTGCACACAAGCACGGCACATAGCCGCTTCGTTCACCGCCCTCGCCCAAGCCTTGCTCCGCTTTCACTTGCCGGCGGCCAGAAGCCGCTGCAGGGGCGCCACATACCCAGCAGTGTGCGGGCAGCCAAGAGCTCGAGAACGCTTCTTCTGCCCAAGCCAGCCTAGGGCGTGCACCTTTGTTCTCAGAGCTCCGTGTAACAGTCTGCCTCTCTCGCAGTTCGAATGGAAATCGAAAGCTTTTCGCATACGACCTTCATAGAGATCCGTTGCCAGGACGAGAATGTCTTGTGGCCAGAGCTCGCCCCCGCCGCGAGGAAGCTGCTCTTAGCACCGCGTTGCAGGGACACGTCTCGCTTCTTGACTTCGTGCTTAGCGCTCTCCGAATTCGCTGCTAGCTCCGCGGTCCTTCTCAGCTGCAAGTAGCAGCGCTCGCAGTACATAGAGCTTCGCAAGGACCGAAGACCCGGAGGGACGTATCGCACACGACAATGTGCCAGGACAGAGACGTGTTCTACATTGTCTCTTCTCGTCATCCAGTTTGTGCCTCTGCTGCTTCTGCTGTTAGGAATCGCTCCTTGAAAGACGAGCGAGAGCGTCTTTCTGGGTGCACTGCACTGAGTGAGTGCTCGCTAGGGACTTTGCACTCGGAGCCAAGGCAACAGGGCGTGCTTGTCCGCAGAACTGAGAGCGCGCTGTTGGGCAGAGCTGAAACTGACCGCTGCAGTTCAGCTCTCTCCGGACGGCAGACGCCGAAGAACGAAGCCGCTTGCGAGCGGCGCAGTGCAGCGAAGAGCACACGAGCAGCCAAAGAGCTCCTTCACAATCGCTTTCACTTCTCAGTGCTCTTGCTGCTTGGAAAAGCAGCACACAGCCGTTGCACGCCAGGGCAAAAGCTGGGGCAGTGCCCGTCCTCACTCCTTCGCTGTGCTGTACTCCTTGCAGCTAGAGCGAAGCGAGAAGGACGCGAGGACGAAGAAGGCCTTCTTAAAGTAGCCCCTTGTCAGCAGCCCTGAAAGGGCGCATAACACACGGCGTCTCGCTGCCCTCCGTTCTACATACTCGCGTCTCCCTTTGCCGTCTTGCAAAAGTTGCTACCAGAGCAGAGGCGGCCAGATTGAAGAGGCTGTGCTTAGGTTCACCTTCTCCTTACTGCACGTAAGCCACGTCAAGCTCCTCGCTGCACTCTGGATTTCCCTTCTCCGCGGCACTTAGCGTGGTGCTGTGTGTGTGCAACTCGGCGCCTAGAAGTGACCGCCAATGCTTTCAGAGCGGGCTGCAAGGGAACCAAGGAGCAGCACAAGCAGCAGTGCTTCAGCTTGCTCCTTCCGACTGCTAAGGGCACTTGGGAAGGCAAGCGAGAGTCAACCACCTTCCTCTCCTAGTAGCCTCTAACGTGGTGCACACAAGCACGGCACATAGCCGCTTCGTTCACCGCCCTCGCCCTCGCCCACGCCTTGCTCCGCTTTCACTTGCCGGCGGCCAGAAGCCGCCGCAGGGGCGCCACATACCCAGCAGTGTGCGGGCAGCCAAGAGCTCGAGAACGCTGCTTCTGCCCAAGCCAGCCTAGGGCGTGCACCTTTGTTCTCAGAGCTCCGTGTAACAGTCTGCCTCTCTCGCAGTTCGAATGGAAAACGAAAGCTTTTCGCCTACGCCCTTCACAGAGATCCGTTGCTACGACGAGAATGTCTTGTGGCCGGAGTTCGCCCCCGCCGCGAGGAAGCTGCTCTTAGCACCGCATTGCAGGGACACGTCTCGCTTCTTGACTTCGTGCTTAGCGCTCTCCGAATTCGCTGCTAGCTCCGCTGTCCTTCTCAGCTGCAAGTAGCAGCGCTCGCAGTACATAGAGCTTCGCAAGGACCGAAGACCCGGAGGGACGTATCGCACACGACAATGTGCCAGGACAGAGACGTGTTCTACATTGTCCCTTCTCGTCATCCAGTTTGTGCCTCTGCTGCTTCTGCTGTTAGGAATCGCTCCTTGAAAGACGAGCGAGAGCGTCTTTCTGGGTGCATTGCACTGAGTGAGTGCTCGCTAAGGACTTTGCACTCGGAGCCAAGGCAACAGGGCGTGCTTGTCCGCAGAACTGAGAGCACGCTGTTGGGCAGAGCTGAAACTGACCGCTGCAGTTCAGCTCTCTCCGGACGGCAGACGCCGAAGAACGAAGCCGCTTGCGAGCGGCGCAGTGCAGCGAAGAGCACACGAGCAGCCAAAGAGCTCCTTCACAATCGCTTTCACTTCTCAGTGCTCTTGCTGCTTGGAAAAGCAGCACACAGCCGTTGCACGCCAGGGCAAAAGCTGGGGCAGTGCCCGTCCTCACTCCTTCGCTGTGCTGTACTCCTTGCAGACAGAGCGAAGCGAGAAGGACGCGAGGACGAAGAAGTCCTTCTTAAAGTAGCCCCTTGTCAGCAGCCCTGAAAGGGCGCATAAAACACGGCGTCTCGCTGCCCTCCGTTCTACATACTCGCGGCTCCCTTTGGCGACTCGCAAAAGTTGCTACCAGAGCAGAGGCGGCCAGATTGAAGAGGCACTGCTTAGGTTCACCTTCTCCTTACTGCACGTAAGCCACGTCCAGCTCCTCGCTGCACTCTGGATTTCCCTTCTCCGCAGCACTTAACGTGGTGCTGTGTGTGTGCAACTCGGCGCTTAGAAGTGACCGCCAATGCTTTCAGAGCGGGCTGCAAGGGAACCAAGGAGCAGCACAAGCAGCAGTGCTTCAGCTTGCTCCTTCCGACTGCTAAGGGCACTTGGGAAGGCAAGCGAGAGTCAACCACCTTCCTCTCCTAGTAGCCTCTAACGTGGTGCACACAAGCACGGCGCTTTTGTCGCTTCGTTCACCGCCCTCGCCCTCGCCCACGCCTTGCTCCGCTTTTACTTGCCGGCGGCCAGAAGCCGCTGCAGGGGCGCCACATACCCAGCAGTGTGCGGGCAGCCAAGAGCTCGAGAACGCTTCTTCTGCCCAAGCCAGCCTAGGGCGTGCACCTTTGTTCTCAGAGCTCCGTGTAACAGTCTGCCTCTCTCGCAGTTCGAATGGAAAACGAAAGCTTTTCGCCTACGACCTTCATAGAGATCCGTTGCCAGGACGAGAATGTCTTGTGGCCAGAGCTCGCCCCCGCCGCGAGGAAGCTGCTCTTAGCACCGCGTTGCAGGGACACGTCTCGCTTCTTGACTTCGTGCTTAGCGCTCTCCGAATTCGCTGCTAGCTCCGCGGTCCTTCTCAGCTGCAAGTAGCAGCGCTCGCATTACATATAGCTTCGCAAGGACCGAAGACCCGGAGGGACATATCGCACACGACAATGTGCCAGGACAGAGACGTGTTCTACATTGTCTCTTCTCGTCATCCAGTTTGTGCCTCTGCTGCTTCTGCTGTTAGGAATCGCTCCTTGAAAGACGAGCGAGAGCGTCTTTCTGGGTGCACTGCACTGAGTGAGTGCTCGCTAGGGACTTTGCACTCGGAGCCAAGGCAACAGGGCGTGCTTGTCCGCAGAACTGAGAGCACGCTGTTGGGCAGAGCTGAAACTGACCGCTGCAGTTCAGCTCTCTCCGGACGGCAGACGCCGAAGAACGAAGCCGCTTGCGAGCGGCGCAGTGCAGCGAAGAGCACACGAGCAGCCAAAGAGCTCCTTCACAATCGCTTTCACTTCTCAGTGCTCTTGCTGCTTGGAAAAGCAGCACACAGCCGTTGCACGCCAGGGCAAAAGCTGGGGCAGTGCCCGTCTTCACTCCTTCGCTGTGCTGTACTCCATGCAGCTAGAGCGAAGCGAGAAGGACGCGAGGACGAAGAAGGCCTTCTTAAAGTAGCCCCCTGTCAGCAGCCCTGAAAGGGCGCATAACACACGGCGTCTCGCTGCCCTCCGTTCTACATACTCGCGGCTCCCTTTGCCGACTCGCAAAAGTTGCTACCAGAGCAGAGGCGGCCAGATTGAAGAGGCAGTGCCTAGGTTCACCTTCTACTTCATGCACGTAAGCCGCGTCCAGCTCCTCGCTGCACTCTGGATTTCCCTTCTCCGCAGCACTTAACGTGGTGCTGTGTGTGTGCAACTCGGCGCCTAGAAGTGACCGCCAATGCTTTCAGAGCGGGCTGCAAGGGAACCAAGGAGCAGCACAAGCAGCAGTGCTTCAGCTTGCTCCTTCCGACTGCTAAGGGCACTTGGGAAGGCAAGCGAGAGTCAACCACCTTCCTCTCCTAGTAGCCTCTAACGTGGTGCACACAAGCACGGCACATAGCCGCTTCGTTCACCGCCCTCGCCCAAGCCTTGCTCCGCTTTCACTTGCCGGCGGCCAGAAGCCGCTGCAGGGGCGCCACATACCCAGCAGTGTGCGGGCAGCCAAGAGCTCGAGAACGCTTCTTCTGCCCAAGCCAGCCTAGGGCGTGCACCTTTGTTCTCAGAGCTCCGTGTAACAGTCTGCCTCTCTCGCAGTTCGAATGGAAAACGAAAGCTTTTCGCCTACGCCCTTCACAGAGATCCGTTGCTAGGACGAGAATGTCTTGTGGCCGGAGTTCGCCCCCGCCGCGAGGAAGCTGCTCTTAGCACCGCATTGCAGGGACACGTCTCGCTTCTTGACTTCGTGCTTAGCGCTCTCCGAATTCGCTGCTAGCTCCGCGGTCCTTCTCAGCTGCAAGTAGCAGCGCTCGCAGTACATAGAGCTTCGCAAGGACCGAAGACCCGGAGGGACATATCGCACACGACAATCTGCCGGGACAGAGACGTGTTCTACATTGTCCCTTCTCGTCATCCAGTTTGTGCCTCTGCTGCTTCTGCTGTTAGGAATCGCTCCTTGAAAGACGAGCGAGAGCGTCTTTCTGGGTGCATTGCACTGAGTGAGTGCTCGCTAGGGACTTTGCACTCGGAGCCAAGGCAACAGGGCGTGCTTGTCCGCAGAACTGAGAGCACGCTGTTGGGCAGAGCTGAAACTGACCGCTGCAGTTCAGCTCTCTCCGGACGGCAGACGTCGAAGAACGCAGCCGCTTGCGAGCGGCGCAGTGCAGCGAAGAGCACACGAGCAGCCAAAGAGCTCCTTCACAATCGCTTTCACTTCTCAGTGCTCTTGCTGCTTGGAAAAGCAGCACACAGCCGTTGCACGCCAGGGCAAAAGCTGGGGCAGTGCCCGTCCTCACTCCTTCGCTGTGCTGTACTCCTTGCAGCTAGAGCGAAGCGAGAAGGACGCGAGGACGAAGAAGGCCTTCTTAAAGTAGCCCCTTGTCAGCAGCCCTGAAAGGGCGCATAACACACGGCGTCTCGCTGCCCTCCGTTCTACATACTCGCGTCTCCCTTTGCCGTCTTGCAAAAGTTGCTACCAGAGCAGAGGCGGCCAGATTGAAGAGGCACTGCTTAGGTTCACCTTCTCCTTACTGCACGTAAGCCACGTCAAGCTCCTCGCTGCACTCTGGATTTCCCTTCTCCGCGGCACTTAGCGTGGTGCTGTGTGTGTGCAACTCGGCGCCTAGAAGTGACCGCCAATGCTTTCAGAGCGGGCTGCAAGGGAACCAAGGAGCAGCACAAGCAGCAGTGCTTCAGCTTGCTCCTTCCGACTGCTAAGGGCACTTGGGAAGGCAAGCGAGAGTCAACCACCTTCCTCTCCTAGTAGCCTCTAACGTGGTGCACACAAGCACGGCACATAGCCGCTTCGTTCACCGCCCTCGCCCTCGCCCACGCCTTGCTCCGCTTTCACTTGTCGGCGGCCAGAAGCCGCCGCAGGGGCGCCACATACCCAGCAGTGTGCGGGCAGCCAAGAGCTCGAGAACGCTGCTTCTGCCCAAGCCCGCCTAGGGCGTGCACCTTTGTTCTCAGAGCTCCGTGTAACAGTCTGCCTTTCTCGCAGTTCGAATGGAAATCGAAAGCTTTTCGCCTACGCCCTTCACAGAGATCCGTTGCTAGGACGAGAATGTCTTGTGGCCGGAGCTCGCCCCCGCCGCGAGGAAGCTGCTCTTAGCACCGCGTTGCAGGGACACGTCTCGCTTCTTGACTTCGTGCTTAGCGCTCTCCGAATTCGCTGCTAGCTCCGCGGTCCGTCTCAGCTTCAAGTAGCTGCGCTCGCAGTACATAGAGCTTCGCAAGGACCGAAGACCCGGAGGGACGTATCGCACACGACAATGTGCCAGGACAGAGACGTGTTCTACATTGTCCCTTCTCGTCATCCAGTTTGTGCCTCTGCTGCTTCTGCTGTTAGGAATCGCTCCTTGAAAGACGAGCGAGAGCGTCTTTCTGGGTGCATTGCACTGAGTGAGTGCTCGCTAGGGACTTTGCACTCGGAGCCAATGCAACAGGGCGTGCTTGTCCGCAGAACTGAGAGCACGCTGTTGGGCAGAGCTGAAACTGACCGCTGGAGTTCAGCTCTCTCCGGACGGCAGACGCCGAAGAACGAAGCCGCTTGCGAGCGGCGCAGTGCAGCGAAGAGCACACGAGCAGCCAAAGAGCTCCTTCACAATCGCTTTCACTTCTCAGTGCTCTTGCTGCTTGGAAAAGCAGCACACAGCCGTTGCACGCCAGGGCAAAAGCTGGGGCAGTGCCCGTCCTCACTCCTTCGCTGTGCTGTACTCCTTGCAGCTAGAGCGAAGCGAGAAGGACGCGAGGACGAAGAAGGCCTTCTTAAAGTAGCCCCTTGTCAGCAGCCCTGAAAGGGCGCATAACACACGGCGTCTCGCTGCCCTCCGTTCTACATACTCGCGTCTCCCTTTGCCGTCTTGCAAAAGTTGCTACCAGAGCAGAGGCGGCCAGATTGAAGAGGCACTGCTTAGGTTCACCTTCTCCTTACTGCACGTAAGCCACGTCAAGCTCCTCGCTGCACTCTGGATTTCCCTTCTCCGCGGCACTTAGCGTGGTGCTGTGTGTGTGCAACTCGGCGCCTAGAAGTGACCGCCAATGCTTTCAGAGCGGGCTGCAAGGGAACCAAGGAGCAGCACAAGCAGCAGTGCTTCAGCTTGCTCCTTCCGACTGCTAAGGGCACTTGGGAAGGCAAGCGAGAGTCAACCACCTTCCTCTCCTAGTAGCCTCTAACGTGGTGCACACAAGCACGGCACATAGCCGCTTCGTTCACCGCCCTCGCCCTCGCCCACGCCTTGCTCCGCTTTCACTTGTCGGCGGCCAGAAGCCGCCGCAGGGGCGCCACATACCCAGCAGTGTGCGGGCAGCCAAGAGCTCGAGAACGCTGCTTCTGCCCAAGCCCGCCTAGGGCGTGCACCTTTGTTCTCAGAGCTCCGTGTAACAGTCTGCCTTTCTCGCAGTTCGAATGGAAATCGAAAGCTTTTCGCCTACGCCCTTCACAGAGATCCGTTGCTAGGACGAGAATGTCTTGTGGCCGGAGCTCGCCCCCGCCGCGAGGAAGCTGCTCTTAGCACCGCGTTGCAGGGACACGTCTCGCTTCTTGACTTCGTGCTTAGCGCTCTCCGAATTCGCTGCTAGCTCCGCGGTCCGTCTCAGCTTCAAGTAGCTGCGCTCGCAGTACATAGAGCTTCGCAAGGACCGAAGACCCGGAGGGACGTATCGCACACGACAATGTGCCAGGACAGAGACGTGTTCTACATTGTCCCTTCTCGTCATCCAGTTTGTGCCTCTGCTGCTTCTGCTGTTAGGAATCGCTCCTTGAAAGACGAGCGAGAGCGTCTTTCTGGGTGCATTGCACTGAGTGAGTGCTCGCTAGGGACTTTGCACTCGGAGCCAAGGCAACAGGGCGTGCTTGTCCGCAGAACTGAGAGCACGCTGTTGGGCAGAGCTGAAACTGACCGCTGGAGTTCAGCTCTCTCCGGACGGCAGACGCCGAAGAACGAAGCCGCTTGCGAGCGGCGCAGTGCAGCGAAGAGCACACGAGCAGCCAAAGAGCTCCTTCACAATCGCTTTCACTTCTCAGTGCTCTTGCTGCTTGGAAAAGCAGCACACAGCCGTTGCACGCCAGGGCAAAAGCTGGGGCAGTGCCCGTCCTCACTCCTTCGCTGTGCTGTACTCCTTGCAGCTAGAGCGAAGCGAGAAGGACGCGAGGACGAAGAAGGCGTTCTTAAAGTAGCCCCTTGTCAGCAGCCCTGAAAGGGCGCATAACACACGGCGTCTCGCTGCCCTCCGTTCTACATACTCGCGGCTCCCTTTGCCGTCTTGCAAAAGTTGCTACCAGAGCAGAGGCGGCCAGATTGAAGAGGCTGTGCTTAGGTTCACCTTCTCCTTACTGCACGTAAGCCACGTCAAGCTCCTCGCTGCACTCTGGATTTCCCTTCTCCGCGGCACTTAGCGTGGTGCTGTGTGTGTGCAACTCGGCGCCTAGAAGTGACCGCCAATGCTTTCAGAGCGGGCTGCAAGGGAACCAAGGAGCAGCACAAGCAGCAGTGCTTCAGCTTGCTCCTTCCGACTGCTAAGGGCACTTGGGAAGGCAAGCGAGAGTCAACCACCTTCCTCTCCTAGTAGCCTCTAACGTGGTGCACACAAGCACGGCACATAGCCGCTTCGTTCACCGCCCTCGCCCTCGCCCACGCCTTGCTCCGCTTTCACTTGTCGGCGGCCAGAAGCCGCCGCAGGGGCGCCACATACCCAGCAGTGTGCGGGCAGCCAAGAGCTCGAGAACGCTGCTTCTGCCCAAGCCCGCCTAGGGCGTGCACCTTTGTTCTCAGAGCTCCGTGTAACAGTCTGCCTTTCTCGCAGTTCGAATGGAAATCGAAAGCTTTTCGCCTACGCCCTTCACAGAGATCCGTTGCTAGGACGAGAATGTCTTGTGGCCGTAGCTCGCCCCCGCCGCGAGGAAGCTGCTCTTAGCACCGCGTTGCAGGGACACGTCTCGCTTCTTGACTTCGTGCTTAGCGCTCTCCGAATTCGCTGCTAGCTCCGCGGTCCGACTCAGCTTCAAGTAGCTGCGCTCGCAGTACATAGAGCTTCGCAAGGACCGAAGACCCGGAGGGACGTATCGCACACGACAATGTGCCAGGACAGAGACGTGTTCTACATTGTCCCTTCTCGTCATCCAGTTTGTGCCTCTGCTGCTTCTGCTGTTAGGAATCGCTCCTTGAAAGACGAGCGAGAGCGTCTTTCTGGGTGCATTGCACTGAGTGAGTGCTCGCTAGGGACTTTGCACTCGGAGCCAAGGCAACAGGGCGTGCTTGTCCGCAGAACTGAGAGCGCGCTGTTGGGCAGAGCTGAAACTGACCGCTGCAGTTCAGCTCTCTCCGGACGGCAGACGCCGAAGAACGAAGCCGCTTGCGAGCGGCGCAGTGCAGCGAAGAGCACACGAGCAGCCAAAGAGCTCCTTCACAATCGCTTTCACTTCTCAGTGCTCTTGCTGCTTGGAAAAGCAGCACACAGCCGTTGCACGCCAGGGCAAAAGCTGGGGCAGTGCCCGTCCTCACTCCTTCGCTGTGCTGTACTCCTTGCAGCTAGAGCGAAGCGAGAAGGACGCGAGGACGAAGAAGGCCTTCTTAAAGTAGCCCCTTGTCAGCAGCCCTGAAAGGGCGCATAACACACGGCGTCTCGCTGCCCTCCGTTCTACATACTCGCGGCTCCCTTTGCCGTCTTGCAAAAGTTGCTACCAGAGCAGAGGCGGCCAGATTGAAGAGGCTGTGCTTAGGTTCACCTTCTCCTTACTGCACGTAAGCCACGTCAAGCTCCTCGCTGCACTCTGGATTTCCCTTCTCCGCGGCACTTAGCGTGGTGCTGTGTGTGTGCAACTCGGCGCCTAGAAGTGACCGCCAATGCTTTCAGAGCGGGCTGCAAGGGAACCAAGGAGCAGCACAAGCAGCAGTGCTTCAGCTTGCTCCTTCCGACTGCTAAGGGCACTTGGGAAGGCAAGCGAGAGTCAACCACCTTCCTCTCCTAGTAGCCTCTAACGTGGTGCACACAAGCACGGCACATAGCCGCTTCGTTCACCGCCCTCGCCCTCGCCCACGCCTTGCTCCGCTTTCACTTGTCGGCGGCCAGAAGCCGCCGCAGGGGCGCCACATACCCAGCAGTGTGCGGGCAGCCAAGAGCTCGAGAACGCTGCTTCTGCCCAAGCCCGCCTAGGGCGTGCACCTTTGTTCTCAGAGCTCCGTGTAACAGTCTGCCTTTCTCGCAGTTCGAATGGAAATCGAAAGCTTTTCGCCTACGCCCTTCACAGAGATCCGTTGCTACGACGAGAATGTCTTGTGGCCGGAGCTCGCCCCCGCCGCGAGGAAGCTGCTCTTAGCACCGCGTTGCAGGGACACGTCTCGCTTCTTGACTTCGTGCTTAGCGCTCTCCGAATTCGCCGCTAGCTCCGCGGTCCGTCTCAGCTGCAAGTAGCTGCGCTCGCAGTACATAGAGCTTCGCAAGGACCGAAGACCCGGAGGGACGTATCGCACACGACAATGTGCCAGGACAGAGACGTGTTCTACATTGTCCCTTCTCGTCATCCAGTTTGTGCCTCTGCTGCTTCTGCTGTTAGGAATCGCTCCTTGAAAGACGAGCGAGAGCGTCTTTCTGGGTGCATTGCACTGAGTGAGTGCTCGCTAAGGACTTTGCACTCGGAGCCAAGGCAACAGGGCGTGCTTGTCCGCAGAACTGAGAGCACGCTGTTGGGCAGAGCTGAAACTGACCGCTGCAGTTCAGCTCTCTCCGGACGGCAGACGCCGAAGAACGAAGCCGCTTGCGAGCGGCGCAGTGCAGCGAAGAGCACACGAGCAGCCAAAGAGCTCCTTCACAATCGCTTTCACTTCTCAGTGCTCTTGCTGCTTGGAAAAGCAGCACACAGCCGTTGCACGCCAGGGCAAAAGCTGGGGCAGTGCCCGTCCTCACTCCTTCGCTGTGCTGTACTCCTTGCAGCTAGAGCGAAGCGAGAAGGACGCGAGGACGAAGAAGGCCTTCTTAAAGTAGCCCCTTGTCAGCAGCCCTGAAAGGGCGCATAACACACGGCGTCTCGCTGCCCTCCGTTCTACATACTCGCGGCTCCCTTTGCCGTCTTGCAAAAGTTGCTACCAGAGCAGAGGCGGCCAGATTGAAGAGGCTGTGCTTAGGTTCACCTTCTCCTTACTGCACGTAAGCCACGTCAAGCTCCTCGCTGCACTCTGGATTTCCCTTCTCCGCGGCACTTAGCGTGGTGCTGTGTGTGTGCAACTCGGCGCCTAGAAGTGACCGCCAATGCTTTCAGAGCGGGCTGCAAGGGAACCAAGGAGCAGCACAAGCAGCAGTGCTTCAGCTTGCTCCTTCCGACTGCTAAGGGCACTTGGGAAGGCAAGCGAGAGTCAACCACCTTCCTCTCCTAGTAGCCTCTAACGTGGTGCACACAAGCACGGCACATAGCCGCTTCGTTCACCGCCCTCGCCCTCGCCCACGCCTTGCTCCGCTTTCACTTGTCGGCGGCCAGAAGCCGCCGCAGGGGCGCCACATACCCAGCAGTGTGCGGGCAGCCAAGAGCTCGAGAACGCTGCTTCTGCCCAAGCCCGCCTAGGGCGTGCACCTTTGTTCTCAGAGCTCCGTGTAACAGTCTGCCTTTCTCGCAGTTCGAATGGAAATCGAAAGCTTTTCGCCTACGCCCTTCACAGAGATCCGTTGCTAGGACGAGAATGTCTCGTGGCCGGAGCTCGCCCCCGCCGCGAGGAAGCTGCTCTTAGCACCGCGTTGCAGGGACACGTCTCGCTTCTTGACTTCGTGCTTAGCGCTCTCCGAATTCGCCGCTAGCTCCGCGGTCCTTCTCAGCTTCAAGTAGCAGCGCTCGCAGTACATAGAGCTTCGCAAGGACCGAAGACCCGGAGGGACGTATCGCACACGACAATGTGCCAGGACAGAGACGTGTTCTACATTGTCCCTTCTCGTCATCCAGTTTGTGCCTCTGCTGCTTCTGCTGTTAGGAATCGCTCCTTGAAAGACGAGCGAGAGCGTCTTTCTGGGTGCATTGCACTGAGTGAGTGCTCGCTAAGGACTTTGCACTCGGAGCCAAGGCAACAGGGCGTGCTTGTCCGCAGAACTGAGAGCACGCTGTTGGGCAGAGCTGAAACTGACCGCTGCAGTTCAGCTCTCTCCGGACGGCAGACGCCGAAGAACGAAGCCGCTTGCGAGCGGCGCAGTGCAGCGAAGAGCACACGAGCAGCCAAAGAGCTCCTTCACAATCGCTTTCACTTCTCAGTGCTCTTGCTGCTTGGAAAAGCAGCACACAGCCGTTGCACGCCAGGGCAAAAGCTGGGGCAGTGCCCGTCCTCACTCCTTCGCTGTGCTGTACTCCTTGCAGCTAGAGCGAAGCGAGAAGGACGCGAGGACGAAGAAGGCGTTCTTAAAGTAGCCCCTTGTCAGCAGCCCTGAAAGGGCGCATAACACACGGCGTCTCGCTGCCCTCCGTTCTACATACTCGCGTCTCCCTTTGCCGTCTTGCAAAAGTTGCTACCAGAGCAGAGGCGGCCAGATTGAAGAGGCTGTGCTTAGGTTCACCTTCTCCTTACTGCACGTAAGCCACGTCAAGCTCCTCGCTGCACTCTGGATTTCCCTTCTCCGCGGCACTTAGCGTGGTGCTGTGTGTGTGCAACTCGGCGCCTAGAAGTGACCGCCAATGCTTTCAGAGCGGGCTGCAAGGGAACCAAGGAGCAGCACAAGCAGCAGTGCTTCAGCTTGCTCCTTCCGACTGCTAAGGGCACTTGGGAAGGCAAGCGAGAGTCAACCACCTTCCTCTCCTAGTAGCCTCTAACGTGGTGCACACAAGCACGGCACATAGCCGCTTCGTTCACCGCCCTCGCCCTCGCCCACGCCTTGCTCCGCTTTCACTTGTCGGCGGCCAGAAGCCGCCGCAGGGGCGCCACATACCCAGCAGTGTGCGGGCAGCCAAGAGCTCGAGAACGCTGCTTCTGCCCAAGCCCGCCTAGGGCGTGCACCTTTGTTCTCAGAGCTCCGTGTAACAGTCTGCCTTTCTCGCAGTTCGAATGGAAATCGAAAGCTTTTCGCCTACGCCCTTCACAGAGATCCGTTGCTAGGACGAGAATGTCTCGTGGCCGGAGCTCGCCCCCGCCGCGAGGAAGCTGCTCTTAGCACCGCGTTGCAGGGACACGTCTCGCTTCTTGACTTCGTGCTTAGCGCTCTCCGAATTCGCCGCTAGCTCCGCGGTCCTTCTCAGCTTCAAGTAGCAGCGCTCGCAGTACATAGAGCTTCGCAAGGACCGAAGACCCGGAGGGACGTATCGCACACGACAATGTGCCAGGACAGAGACGTGTTCTACATTGTCCCTTCTCGTCATCCAGTTTGTGCCTCTGCTGCTTCTGCTGTTAGGAATCGCTCCTTGAAAGACGAGCGAGAGCGTCTTTCTGGGTGCATTGCACTGAGTGAGTGCTCGCTAAGGACTTTGCACTCGGAGCCAAGGCAACAGGGCGTGCTTGTCCGCAGAACTGAGAGCACGCTGTTGGGCAGAGCTGAAACTGACCGCTGCAGTTCAGCTCTCTCCGGACGGCAGACGCCGAAGAACGAAGCCGCTTGCGAGCGGCGCAGTGCAGCGAAGAGCACACGAGCAGCCAAAGAGCTCCTTCACAATCGCTTTCACTTCTCAGTGCTCTTGCTGCTTGGAAAAGCAGCACACAGCCGTTGCACGCCAGGGCAAAAGCTGGGGCAGTGCCCGTCCTCACTCCTTCGCTGTGCTGTACTCCTTGCAGCTAGAGCGAAGCGAGAAGGACGCGAGGACGAAGAAGGCGTTCTTAAAGTAGCCCCTTGTCAGCAGCCCTGAAAGGGCGCATAACACACGGCGTCTCGCTGCCCTCCGTTCTACATACTCGCGTCTCCCTTTGCCGTCTTGCAAAAGTTGCTACCAGAGCAGAGGCGGCCAGATTGAAGAGGCTGTGCTTAGGTTCACCTTCTCCTTACTGCACGTAAGCCACGTCAAGCTCCTCGCTGCACTCTGGATTTCCCTTCTCCGCGGCACTTAGCGTGGTGCTGTGTGTGTGCAACTCGGCGCCTAGAAGTGACCGCCAATGCTTTCAGAGCGGGCTGCAAGGGAACCAAGGAGCAGCACAAGCAGCAGTGCTTCAGCTTGCTCCTTCCGACTGCTAAGGGCACTTGGGAAGGCAAGCGAGAGTCAACCACCTTCCTCTCCTAGTAGCCTCTAACGTGGTGCACACAAGCACGGCGCTTTTGTCGCTTCGTTCACCGCCCTCGCCCTCGCCCACGCCTTGCTCCGCTTTCACTTGTCGGCGGCCAGAAGCCGCCGCAGGGGCGCCACATACCCAGCAGTGTGCGGGCAGCCAAGAGCTCGAGAACGCTGCTTCTGCCCAAGCCCGCCTAGGGCGTGCACCTTTGTTCTCAGAGTTCCGTGTAACAGTCTGCCTTTCTCGCAGTTCGAATGGAAATCGAAAGCTTTTCGCCTACGCCCTTCACAGAGATCCGTTGCTAGGACGAGAATGTCTTGTGGCCGGAGCTCGCCCCCGCCGCGAGGAAGCTGCTCTTAGCACCGCGTTGCAGGGACACGTCTCGCTTCTTGACTTCGTGCTTAGCGCTCTCCGAATTCGCTGCTAGCTCCGCGGTCCGTCTCAGCTTCAAGTAGCTGCGCTCGCAGTACATAGAGCTTCGCAAGGACCGAAGACCCGGAGGGACGTATCGCACACGACAATGTGCCAGGACAGAGACGTGTTCTACATTGTCCCTTCTCGTCATCCAGTTTGTGCCTCTGCTGCTTCTGCTGTTAGGAATCGCTCATTGAAAGACGAGCGAGAGCGTCTTTCTGGGTGCATTGCACTGAGTGAGTGCTCGCTAGGGACTTTGCACTCGGAGCCAAGGCAACAGGGCGTGCTTGTCCGCAGAACTGAGAGCGCGCTGTTGGGCAGAGCTGAAACTGACCGCTGCAGTTCAGCTCTCTCCGGACGGCAGACGCCGAAGAACGAAGCCGCTTGCGAGCGGCGCAGTGCAGCGAAGAGCACACGAGCAGCCAAAGAGCTCCTTCACAATCGCTTTCACTTCTCAGTGCTCTTGCTGCTTGGAAAAGCAGCACACAGCCGTTGCACGCCAGGGCAAAAGCTGGGGCAGTGCCCGTCCTCACTCCTTCGCTGTGCTGTACTCCTTGCAGCTAGAGCGAAGCGAGAAGGACGCGAGGACGAAGAAGGCGTTCTTAAAGTAGCCCCTTGTCAGCAGCCCTGAAAGGGCGCATAACACACGGCGTCTCGCTGCCCTCCGTTCTACATACTCGCGTCTCCCTTTGCCGTCTTGCAAAAGTTGCTACCAGAGCAGAGGCGGCCAGATTGAAGAGGCACTGCTTAGGTTCACCTTCTCCTTACTGCACGTAAGCCACGTCAAGCTCCTCGCTGCACTCTGGATTTCCCTTCTCCGCGGCACTTAGCGTGGTGCTGTGTGTGTGCAACTCGGCGCCTAGAAGTGACCGCCAATGCTTTCAGAGCGGGCTGCAAGGGAACCAAGGAGCAGCACAAGCAGCAGTGCTTCAGCTTGCTCCTTCCGACTGCTAAGGGCACTTGGGAAGGCAAGCGAGAGTCAACCACCTTCCTCTCCTAGTAGCCTCTAACGTGGTGCACACAAGCACGGCACATAGCCGCTTCGTTCACCGCCCTCGCCCTCGCCCACGCCTTGCTCCGCTTTCACTTGTCGGCGGCCAGAAGCCGCCGCAGGGGCGCCACATACCCAGCAGTGTGCGGGCAGCCAAGAGCTCGAGAACGCTGCTTCTGCCCAAGCCCGCCTAGGGCGTGCACCTTTGTTCTCAGAGCTCCGTGTAACAGTCTGCCTTTCTCGCAGTTCGAATGGAAATCGAAAGCTTTTCGCCTACGCCCTTCACAGAGATCCGTTGCTAGGACGAGAATGTCTTGTGGCCGGAGCTCGCCCCCGCCGCGAGGAAGCTGCTCTTAGCACCGCGTTGCAGGGACACGTCTCGCTTCTTGACTTCGTGCTTAGCGCTCTCCGAATTCGCCGCTAGCTCCGCGGTCCGTCTCAGCTTCGCTCGCAGCTGCGTAGCTGCGCTCGCAGTACTTAGAGCTTCGCAAGGACCGAAGACCCGGAGGGACATATCGCACACGACAATGTGCCAGGACAAGGACGTTCTGCACTGAGTGGAGACAGAGACAGACCCAGAATTCTACACTGCCCCTTCTCTTCGGCCATCTTGTGCTCTGCTGCCTCTGCTGTGACGAATCGGTCCTTGAAAAACCAGCGAGAGCGTCTCTCCAGGCACTGAGTGTGAGCTCCCTAGGGACTTTTTCCACCTCCAAAAATACATGGGTAAGTCCTAAAAGTTTTGGTTTGATCAAGAATAGTTACGTCCAAGTATTGCTGTTCTAAACACCCTTGGTTTCAGTCTGAACTTAACTGCTTGTTTCTGTCTTTTTGCCTAGTGGCAATCTAATTCTAAGGTAACTAGATGTGTTAGATATCCATAAGTTACATCTCAGGTTAGGTGGGATAATTGGCTGGGAAGAAAATGGAATTGAGAATTTGGAAAGAATCCAAAGTGAGCTGATGTCACAATCCGAGATTCCCTTGGGTTCCAAATCCTTTCATTTGTGTTTTTGTGGGCTTTTTTGAAGGCGGTGTACAGTTGAAGCCATGATTTAGCTGCGGTGAGACCTGCTCTGCTGTAAAAGCATTATTTTCTCAGTGAGCATGGACAACAGTTAGAGTGTCGTCTTTTAAGATTCCCTGCACTCCACTTATGGTGGCAAAAGCAGTGCCTTGACTGTAATCATAAAAGTGATTACAGCTTCCTTGCTTTGACATCATGTAGGATGCTTCCTCCATCTGCTGTGGTCAGCATTAAGTAACAGATTTCTCAGTTTCTAGGAAGAGTCTAGCAAACAATCACCTTGCTCCTTCTCTTGCATTTATTCATCACTGCTATGCTGCTATACAGACAGATAGTCTGTTTATGATTCAACAATTCAATGGGACATCAAGTAAATAGCAAAGCAAAACTAACTACCGAAAGCACTATAAGGGCCAGAGATTAGCTTGGATCAAAACAGGTATTCTCCTAGCATTGTTTACAAACGACTCAGCATGTGAAACAGAAGGCACAATGTAGTTTGTGCCTTGTTTTGGGCATGCCCGGAAGAAGGAAATTCTGATTTCACATATGGGAAAAGAAATGTTGACATTTGAATGAGATTGTTCATACCCCAGAAAAGGTTGCTTTGAAAGGTTGTGGAAGTCCTGTGTGGAAACACGGCTTTACAAGTCCTTTCCACCAGGAGACAACAGCTGCAGAACATCTGGGTGTGCCAGTGTTGAGAGCACCAGCAAAGATCAAAGTGGAGAAGTTGGTGAACAATGGCAGTGGCCTGGGGGAGAGCAAGTGGGGTGCTGGCTGTGGGACCAGGGGAGTCCTGACTGATTTAGGAGGCGTGTGATGGTCTGTGCCAGCAAGCGGAGTAGTGCTGTGGCCTTGGCACACTGCGAATACTGGAATTCAGTGGGGTCACTGGGCAGGCTGAGTGTGTGAGCTGCTGGAGGGACCCAGGTTGCCCACATGTAAACATCCAGTCTCACTCTTGCCAGCCACAGAAAGGAGCAGGATGTGGCTGCTGGCGATGCCTGTCATGTATATGTAGTGTATATGCGTGCTATCCCAGCCTGCTGGGAACACTTCTTCTTTGGGACTGCTTGGGCTGAGGGAGAGAAAGCAGTGGTAGTTTCTGAGGTTTCGAGTTTGCTCGAGTTTCTCAGGCTGTTTCTGGAGCCACCCAGAGTTCTCTTCCTTGAAGCATTTCAAGTCCTGCTAATTTTCAAAATTCAAACAGACACAGCCCTAAGCTAGTTGATCTGACTTCAGAGCTATTCTTACGCTGAGCTGTTGGATGATCTGATCTCCTGAGATGTCTTCCATTTCAGTTTATGACCTGGTTCTTGTGAAAAATAGGATCTTTTAGCCTGGAGAAGAGAGGTTTCTGGAGAGACAGTATTGTGGCCTTTGAATATGTAAAGAGGGTATAAGACCAATGGAGAAAGACTTTTTAGGAAGGTTTGCAGAGAAAGGACAAGGGGACATGCTTTCAAACTGAGACTAGGTTTAGACTGGCTAAAAGGAAAAGCTTTTCTACAATGAAGCTGGTGAGACACTCAAACGGCTGTTCCAGAGAAGTTGTGGATGCCCCATCATTGAGAGTGCTCCTTATCAGTTTGGCTAGTCTTGAGCAATTTGATCTACTGTAAGATCTACCTGGCAAGGAAGTAGGACTAGGTGATCTTTAATCACAGACTGTTGTATGATTCCGTGAAAGACAGAATGCAATAAAGTTCATAATTCAGATTTTGGCGCAGACATATTTATAATTTCTCACTTTATGCATCATTGCAATGACAACTTGTTAGCTTCTGAAATGATTAGCTGAGATTGATTTCCTTCCTTAGTTTCATTTTCCCTGTTATTCCTTCACTCTTGGACCTTTTTTTCCTAGATTTCCTCTTTCAGTAAACTGCCCTTAAGTATCACTTTGCTCCCCACCTGGCTTTTTTTTTTTTTTTTTTTTTTCAATGACACCTTTTCACTGGTTCGTTTTGGGCCTTTGCTGCTTGAAGTCCAGCAGCCTCCTTGTCAGAGCATTACGGAGCTTTCTTTACAGCTTCATCACTATGCAAAAAGCCATAAATTACTGTGTTCCATCTCACATACCATCAAGTAGCACACTAATATTCCCTCTGCTGAATAGCTGGTTGGCTTACATAGACCAGCCAAAAACCAGGAAATCCAGATGGCAGCAAGAATCTTGTAGACTACTCCCGCTGTTCATTTAAATTCTGGAGAAGTCACGTGAGGTATCACATTCTCTTGAAAGAAGTGTCTATCATCTCGGACATTCTAGAATGGGCTATTAATATTGTCATGAGTTTCTGGCTAGACTTTTTAGTATGCCAATTCAAATTCAAATGATCTGAAATGATAGAACTTCAAGAATTGTTTTTCCCAGAATCGAAGTATGATGGAGTTATATAGGGAGAATCTTAATCTTAGTTATTCTATTCCATCTCACATCATGGCTGGGGGCAGGGAGAAGGGAGTATCTTTGGGGGACAATGGGTTCCGGTGTAGTCAGTAAGCTGGGCAGAGGCGCCATCAGGTATTGTCTGTTGTTGGGGGGGGGATTCATGTGAACTCTTCCTTTCTTGTACCCTGCCACCAGTATTGTTGCTAAAATTGTTTGTTTTCTCATCCAAGTGACAAAATCAGCACACTTAATGAGGGATGAAGAGGGAGCAGCGACCTCGGAACAGGAGGAAGAAGAAGCAGAGCCTGCTGTCCTCCAGAAGAAAAAAAACGCTACCAGCCAACTTTGCATCATCTGTGAACTTCCTGGGCGTGTACTCTATCCCCTTGTCCAGATCACTGAGCAAGATATTAAACAGGACTGGGCCCAAGACTGAGCCTTGGGGACCAGCTGGATGAACTCTATTTCCCACCACTCTGTGGGCCTGGCCATCACCCAGTTTGTCACCCAGCAAACAGCCCACCCATGCAAACCATAAGCAGACAGTTTCTTCAGGAGAATGATGTGAGACTCATTGCAAAAAAGATCAGGGAGATGCCTAGGAAGAGTCTCAGGTGAATCCAGGAGACTATAGTGGAGGACTATTCAGTTTTCCAATCAATTTGCTTAAAAAAACTCTACAAAACCGTAATAAAAAAACAAACAAAAAAAGCAGACCAAACAAACACACAAAACCCCCCATCCAATAATCCCCAAAGAGACAAAAAAAGCCCCCAAAAAAGCCCACCAAAAAACCCACCCAAAACTGAAAAAAAAGCCCCAAACCCAACACAAAAAATCAGGGTGAAGGTTTTTAGTAACTTTAAAAATAACAAAACAAAACGAAACAAAAAAACCCCAGAAAGTCACATTTCTAAAGGTGCTGTCCCAGCCTCTTCTCTCAGCAGGGAGGACATCCTGAAGTGGAGCCAGTTGGAAGAAAGCGGGACGGGGCAGCACCTGGGCCATTGTCACAGGACGGCCCTGTGGCTGCCCCACTGCCAAAACCTGGACACATAAATCAAACACAGGTATGCACATGTGCTTAGACACAGCAAAAATATATTTGTCTGAAAAGAATACAGGTCCATTTCTATCACTGGAAAGAGCATAATGCCTCGTCTCAGCTTTCTTTTCAGTCATTACAAATGTTTCGAAAATAAAGGAGTGCAGAAAATGGAAATATCCAAGATCAACATGAGGACCAGTAACAAAGATTCCATTTTTGAAACTGCATTGGGAATCCTCTGCAGAAATTGACTCAGAGCTCTAAGATTTACAAAAAAGACCAAGAGGATTGGAGTCAATACAACACAGTGTCTGGAGACTTCAGCTGGTTGCCTTGATTTCTCAAATATGATGGAGGAAGCACCTTAGCAACTACAGCTGCCAGTTCTCTCAGGGCCCTGACATGCCTCTGGGTGGGTGCCATGGTCTTGCATGCTCAGGTTCCTCAAGTGGTCTGAAAGCTGACCTGCTACTATGGGTTAGAATCAAGTCCACCAGTCCAATAACCTGAGAGATGTGGAAATAGTGACTGGCAGTAAAAATTGAGACCAACACTTGTTGAGTACCTCAGCCTTCTCCTTGTCTGTTGTCACTAGTCCTGTCTGGCTTATGGGGGTGGGGGGGGGGGGGGAATAGGGGAGGTGTGATAGGTTTCTTTTCATCTTCCTTTTCCCACTGAAATACCCGTAGGTGCCTTTATTATTCTTAGTTTTGGCATGCTTTTCCAAATTCAGCTTCAACTGAGCCTTAGCTATACTGATCCCATCCTCACACACTCATGTGTTACCACTGTATTTTTCCCATGATTTGTCTCGCTGTGTATCGTCTGCATATTACCTACTTGCATCACATCTATTAATTTTCAATAACCTTCTGGCTTTAACTTGCTTTCAAAAAAAAACCTTTTTGAACCTTTTCACCTCAGAAATTCACCTGGGAAACCCCAAATCCCCAGAATTCGACCCAAAATTCACCTGGCACCCCAAATTCACCCTCCAAATTCGCTCCAAAATGATTGGCAACTTTACACACTCCATTTTCCCACAAAAGGATCTAGAGCCCTGTGCGCTTCATATACAAACTAAATGCAAAAAACCTTTCTATTCATTCTCAGCAAAAAGACGTCCTATTCCTCCTTCTTTTGGACAAAACTGCCTTCACTTTCAAACTTATTCTCTTGCTCGCTTACCTGCATAATGCTTAGTCCCTGTTCTGCATGCTCATTTTCTTCACTTTTACAAGGAATCCTCTCCTCATCTTCTTCTTCCTCTGCTTCAACATGCAAAAACAAACCAAAAATTGTCTCTTCTACAGAAAATGAGGGGAGAAAAGAACACAAATGATAACCAATACCCTGCCAAGTAGAAATTTCTTCTATATTTCAGTGACTGATAGGCAGAAAAAAATGAATTTCATCTGGGGAAAGAAAGACATTCTAGGAATATTCAGACTGCTATCTTGCCCCAGGTAAAACATTTACCATGGCCTTAGCGTTAATGAGCTTGTGAACATCAGCTGCCAAGAGGAAGGACATTTCCTCCAGTTTCACACAATACTTGGTCAGTACATCTGCTATCTGTGCAATCAAAGAATACAGAAAAGCAACAACAATGAAAAGTAGAACTCAAATATCAATTTCCCAAGTTAAAATCTACATGAACAAGACAATTTTTCCATTCAAGTGAATTCGATTTAATTAATTCATTAACTACATAAGTAGCATTCTCACGTTCAAGAACGGAATTCAAAGAATCAACGTTGCTTCTTCTGAGACATTGAAGCCTGAGTAGATCCCAACTTCAAATCTAGTAGGACGCCATGAAAGCAATACCTGCTACATTTAGTACATGTAAACTACAAAGACATCTAGAACAGCTCTAAAAGATGAGCAAACCCATGAACTTTGAAGGAGACGCTAGCAAGAAATGTGGAAATAGGCTTTATCTGCCCAGTGCTTTTCCCAAAAGCACGGGCACTCCTTGGCGTCAGTGAGAGTCTCTGTCTCATTATTCAGCAGCTGGCTTAGGGTAAAAAAGGATGCATGCAATCACTTCATTCCTGTTCATGACATAAACTTACTGCATCATCGTGGAAGCCATTTACTTGGAAATATAGCCTAAAAAATAGGTGTCAGACTGGGTACATATCTAGATTGCTATGAGCAAAACCAATTTCTTTTTAACAGGAAAGCCATACAATATGCCTGCCATGGCAAATATTAGTCTACTAGCCCTGCACTTCAACGGGCAGTGAGCAGTTCATGACACCAAATTTACGTTTGGCAAGGAGACAGTCTATTTATTACAAGCCCCTAGTTCTAGAACCAAGAATTCAGGAGTTGCTCATTCCCAATGAAAATCTGTCCATTTCATACCTTTGGGGTTTTATGCTTCTGTTCTTTACCTGTCTTGAGTGTGGCTTTCTTGTGAAGTCACTGATGGGTGTTTTTCCAACACATTTCTGCTGATTACACGGTAATTGCATGGCATCAGCAGACATCTCTGAATGTCTCTTGAAAGTATGCTTTTTACTCTTCCTAGAGGACCTTGTCTTCTTCTTTCCTTCACCCAAAAGGTGGGCTAAGTGAGCCTTCAAAGAACCATCATCTCAACAATTAGAATTCTTTCAAACCTACTGAATGGAGAACAGCGACAAAAAAATTTTAAAAAGACTAGTACGCGAAAGACAGCAGAAGAGAAAGGTAAAGTAATGAATCCTACATGCCACATGCATAACTCTCTTCATTCAAGGCTATTTTCAAAATGAGAAGAAAAAAAAAAAAAAAAAAAAAGATCATCTTTTCCTCAGAGAGGAAAAGAAAGTGGAAAGTGGAGTAACTGGATTGTGTTGCCTTGCCTACAGTTACCAGAAAAGTCAACAGCAGAGTTGAAAACTCCTGAAGCTGGCTAACTACGCCTCTAAATGTTTTACTACTGTGTTATGATTCTGTCTTCAGTTAATAGAACCCGATATACAACAAAGAGATGGGAGCACATGGAGATGCATTGGAGAGCCTACGCTGGAGGTAACACATTCATTTTTTACTCAAACAAATCCAAATTAGAAATGTTGAAAATGACCTGGGGCCATTTCAACAGCCAGCAAACTAACACAACCAACCTTTGGCTTTTATTCAATCCTTTGCTTATTTTACCTGGACCTTGAAGATCTGTCTGCAGCCTTCCTCTCTGCAAATATATCACACTCGTCCTATTGAGAACCCATGGCTCATCACAGCTGCTTCGCCACGCCTGCTTCCAGAAGAACTGGCAACTACAAGCTGGGAGCCAAGAGATACAACACTTCACTTGGAAAAGGGCCTTCCATGAATCCTAGAATCCCAGAATGGTTTGGACTGGAAGCGACCTTAGAGACAGAGTCTCTTCTTCCCACATCCTGACATGGGCAGGGACACTTTTCCACTAGTCCAGGTTGCTCCATGTCTGCTCCAGCCTGGCCCTGGACACTTCCTGCCATGGGGCTCCTACACAGCCTCTTTGAGCAACATGTGCCAGGCCTCAGCACCCACACAAGGAAGAATTCCTTTCCAATATCCCATCTACCCCAGCCCTCTGGCAGTTTGAAGCTATTCCCCCTTGTCCTGCGAGTCCAGAACCTTTTCCAAAGTCCCTCCCCAGCTATCTTGGAGCCCCAGCAGGCACTGCAAGGGGCTCGAAGGTCTCCCTGGAGCCTTCTGTTCTCCAGATTGGACACCCTCAGCTCTCCCAGACTGTCCTAGAGCAAAGAAGCTCCACCTTTCAAAGCACCTTAGAAGCCTCCTACCGGCCAAACTCGATGGCAACGCTGGCCTTCCGGGCCCTACGGATATCGCTTCCGGTGTCGTTCGGGGTCAATCCCGGCTCTCTCCCCGCCCCCCATGGGGCCCTCAGGCAATGCCGCTCCGACGCAGCTCCTGCCGCTGTCAGACCAGCGGGGGGGCGGGGGGCCAGCCCAGCCTCATCCACAATCCACACTGTCCTCGGCGGCTGCTGCGGGCTCATGGCGGCCCACACACCCGGAAGCAGAGCTCCGAACACAGAGGATCATAGCCCCACATTTGTGTTCGTCTCTGCACAAGGCAGGGCAGACTTGCCATGCCCGGACTTTTCAGTTCAGCACGAAAATGAGAATAAACCTGCGCCATGGGAGAGGAAACCTCTAAAGACTCCCTCATACGTGGTCGCTCAACTTAATGCCTAGGCACTTGCCATTCCTAAGGCTACACTAAAGCCCTTTTTACCTTGCGGGAAAGAAATGCCATTGTTCTGGTGTGCAGCTAAAGGCGGAGCACAGGCAGGCCAGGGCAAAAGCTGGGGCAGTGCCCGTCTTCACTCCTTCGCTGTGCTGTACTCCTTGCAGCTAGAGCGAAGCCAGATGGACGCGAGGAAGGACAAGGCGCTCTTAAAGTAGCCCCCTGTCAGCAGCCCTGAAAGGGCGCATAACACACGGCGTCTCGCTGCCCTCCGTTCTACATACTCGCGGCTCCCTTTGCCGACTTGCAAAAGTTGCTACCAGAGCAGAGGCGGCCAGATTGAAGAGGCAGAGCCTAGGGTCACCTTCTCCTTACTGCACGTAAGCCACGTCCAGCTCCTCGCTGCACTCTGGATTTCCCTTCTCCGCGGCACTTAGCGTGGTGCTGTGTGTGTGCAACTCGGCGCCTAGAAGTGACCGCCAATGCTTTCAGAGCGGGCTGCAAGGGAACCAAGGAGCAGCACAAGCAGCAGTGCTTCAGCTTGCTCCTTCCGACTGCTAAGGGCACTTGGGAAGGCAAGCGAGAGTCAACCACCTTCCTCTCCTAGTAGCCTCTAACGTGGTGCACACAAGCACGGCACATAGCCGCTTCGTTCACCGCCCTCGCCCTCGCCCACGCCTTGCTCCGCTTTCACTTGCCGGCGGCCAGAAGCCGCCGCAGGGGCGCCACATACCCAGCAGTGTGCGGGCAGCCAAGAGCTCGAGAACGCTGCTTCTGCCCAAGCCCGCCTAGGGCGTGCACCTTTGTTCTCAGAGCTCCGTGTAACAGTCTGCCTTTCTCGCAGTTCGAATGGAAATCGAAAGCTTTTCGCCTACGCCCTTCACAGAGATCCGTTGCTAGGACGAGAATGTCTCGTGGCCGGAGCTCGCCCCCGCCGCGAGGAAGCTGCTCTTAGCACCGCGTTGCAGGGACACGTCTCGCTTCTTGACTTCGTGCTTAGCGCTCTCCGAATTCGCCGCTAGCTCCGCGGTCCTTCTCAGCTTCAAGTAGCTGCGCTCGCAGTACATAGAGCTTCGCAAGGACCGAAGACCCGGAGGGACGTATCGCACACGACAATGTGCCAGGACAGAGACGTGTTCTACATTGTCCCTTCTCGTCATCCAGTTTGTGCCTCTGCTGCTTCTGCTGTTAGGAATCGCTCCTTGAAAGACGAGCGAGAGCGTCTTTCTGGGTGCATTGCACTGAGTGAGTGCTCGCTAAGGACTTTGCACTCGGAGCCAAGGCAACAGGGCGTGCTTGTCCGCAGAACTGAGAGCACGCTGTTGGGCAGAGCTGAAACTGACCGCTGCAGTTCAGCTCTCTCCGGACGGCAGACGCCGAAGAACGAAGCCGCTTGCGAGCGGCGCAGTGCAGCGAAGAGCACACGAGCAGCCAAAGAGCTCCTTCACAATCGCTTTCACTTCTCAGTGCTCTTGCTGCTTGGAAAAGCAGCACACAGCCGTTGCACGCCAGGGCAAAAGCTGGGGCAGTGCCCGTCCTCACTCCTTCGCTGTGCTGTACTCCTTGCAGCTAGAGCGAAGCGAGAAGGCCGCGAGGACGAAGAAGGCGTTCTTAAAGTAGCCCCTTGTCAGCAGCCCTGAAAGGGCGCATAACACACGGCGTCTCGCTGCCCTCCGTTCTACATACTCGCGTCTCCCTTTGCCGTCTTGCAAAAGTTGCTACCAGAGCAGAGGCGGCCAGATTGAAGAGGCTGTGCTTAGGTTCACCTTCTCCTTACTGCACGTAAGCCACGTCAAGCTCCTCGCTGCACTCTGGATTTCCCTTCTCCGCGGCACTTAGCGTGGTGCTGTGTGTGTGCAACTCGGCGCCTAGAAGTGACCGCCAATGCTTTCAGAGCGGGCTGCAAGGGAACCAAGGAGCAGCACAAGCAGCAGTGCTTCAGCTTGCTCCTTCCGACTGCTAAGGGCACTTGGGAAGGCAAGCGAGAGTCAACCACCTTCCTCTCCTAGTAGCCTCTAACGTGGTGCACACAAGCACGGCACATAGCCGCTTCGTTCACCGCCCTCGCCCTCGCCCACGCCTTGCTCCGCTTTCACTTGTCGGCGGCCAGAAGCCGCCGCAGGGGCGCCACATACCCAGCAGTGTGCGGGCAGCCAAGAGCTCGAGAACGCTGCTTCTGCCCAAGCCCGCCTAGGGCGTGCACCTTTGTTCTCAGAGTTCCGTGTAACAGTCTGCCTTTCTCGCAGTTCGAATGGAAATCGAAAGCTTTTCGCCTACGCCCTTCACAGAGATCCGTTGCTAGGACGAGAATGTCTTGTGGCCGGAGCTCGCCCCCGCCGCGAGGAAGCTGCTCTTAGCACCGCGTTGCAGGGACACGTCTCGCTTCTTGACTTCGTGCTTAGCGCTCTCCGAATTCGCTGCTAGCTCCGCGGTCCGTCTCAGCTTCAAGTAGCTGCGCTCGCAGTACATAGAGCTTCGCAAGGACCGAAGACCCGGAGGGACGTATCGCACACGACAATGTGCCAGGACAGAGACGTGTTCTACATTGTCCCTTCTCGTCATCCAGTTTGTGCCTCTGCTGCTTGTGCTGTTAGGAATCGCTCCTTGAAAGACGAGCGAGAGCGTCTTTCTGGGTGCATTGCACTGAGTGAGTGCTCGCTAGGGACTTTGCACTCGGAGCCAAGGCAACAGGGCGTGCTTGTCCGCAGAACTGAGAGCGCGCTGTTGGGCAGAGCTGAAACTGACCGCTGCAGTTCAGCTCTCTCCGGACGGCAGACGCCGAAGAACGAAGCCGCTTGCGAGCGGCGCAGTGCAGCGAAGAGCACACGAGCAGCCAAAGAGCTCCTTCACAATCGCTTTCACTTCTCAGTGCTCTTGCTGCTTGGAAAAGCAGCACACAGCCGTTGCACGCCAGGGCAAAAGCTGGGGCAGTGCCCGTCCTCACTCCTTCGCTGTGCTGTACTCCTTGCAGCTAGAGCGAAGCGAGAAGGACGCGAGGACGAAGAAGGCGTTCTTAAAGTAGCCCCTTGTCAGCAGCCCTGAAAGGGCGCATAACACACGGCGTCTCGCTGCCCTCCGTTCTACATACTCGCGTCTCCCTTTGCCGTCTTGCAAAAGTTGCTACCAGAGCAGAGGCGGCCAGATTGAAGAGGCACTGCTTAGGTTCACCTTCTCCTTACTGCACGTAAGCCACGTCAAGCTCCTCGCTGCACTCTGGATTTCCCTTCTCCGCGGCACTTAGCGTGGTGCTGTGTGTGTGCAACTCGGCGCCTAGAAGTGACCGCCAATGCTTTCAGAGCGGGCTGCAAGGGAACCAAGGAGCAGCACAAGCAGCAGTGCTTCAGCTTGCTCCTTCCGACTGCTAAGGGCACTTGGGAAGGCAAGCGAGAGTCAACCACCTTCCTCTCCTAGTAGCCTCTAACGTGGTGCACACAAGCACGGCACATAGCCGCTTCGTTCACCGCCCTCGCCCTCGCCCACGCCTTGCTCCGCTTTCACTTGTCGGCGGCCAGAAGCCGCCGCAGGGGCGCCACATACCCAGCAGTGTGCGGGCAGCCAAGAGCTCGAGAACGCTGCTTCTGCCCAAGCCCGCCTAGGGCGTGCACCTTTGTTCTCAGAGTTCCGTGTAACAGTCTGCCTTTCTCGCAGTTCGAATGGAAATCGAAAGCTTTTCGCCTACGCCCTTCACAGAGATCCGTTGCTAGGACGAGAATGTCTTGTGGCCGGAGCTCGCCCCCGCCGCGAGGAAGCTGCTCTTAGCACCGCGTTGCAGGGACACGTCTCGCTTCTTGACTTCGTGCTTAGCGCTCTCCGAATTCGCTGCTAGCTCCGCGGTCCGTCTCAGCTTCAAGTAGCTGCGCTCGCAGTACATAGAGCTTCGCAAGGACCGAAGACCCGGAGGGACGTATCGCACACGACAATGTGCCAGGACAGAGACGTGTTCTACATTGTCCCTTCTCGTCATCCAGTTTGTGCCTCTGCTGCTTGTGCTGTTAGGAATCGCTCCTTGAAAGACGAGCGAGAGCGTCTTTCTGGGTGCATTGCACTGAGTGAGTGCTCGCTAGGGACTTTGCACTCGGAGCCAAGGCAACAGGGCGTGCTTGTCCGCAGAACTGAGAGCGCGCTGTTGGGCAGAGCTGAAACTGACCGCTGCAGTTCAGCTCTCTCCGGACGGCAGACGCCGAAGAACGAAGCCGCTTGCGAGCGGCGCAGTGCAGCGAAGAGCACACGAGCAGCCAAAGAGCTCCTTCACAATCGCTTTCACTTCTCAGTGCTCTTGCTGCTTGGAAAAGCAGCACACAGCCGTTGCACGCCAGGGCAAAAGCTGGGGCAGTGCCCGTCCTCACTCCTTCGCTGTGCTGTACTCCTTGCAGCTAGAGCGAAGCGAGAAGGACGCGAGGACGAAGAAGGCGTTCTTAAAGTAGCCCCTTGTCAGCAGCCCTGAAAGGGCGCATAACACACGGCGTCTCGCTGCCCTCCGTTCTACATACTCGCGTCTCCCTTTGCCGTCTTGCAAAAGTTGCTACCAGAGCAGAGGCGGCCAGATTGAAGAGGCACTGCTTAGGTTCACCTTCTCCTTACTGCACGTAAGCCACGTCAAGCTCCTCGCTGCACTCTGGATTTCCCTTCTCCGCGGCACTTAGCGTGGTGCTGTGTGTGTGCAACTCGGCGCCTAGAAGTGACCGCCAATGCTTTCAGAGCGGGCTGCAAGGGAACCAAGGAGCAGCACAAGCAGCAGTGCTTCAGCTTGCTCCTTCCGACTGCTAAGGGCACTTGGGAAGGCAAGCGAGAGTCAACCACCTTCCTCTCCTAGTAGCCTCTAACGTGGTGCACACAAGCACGGCACATAGCCGCTTCGTTCACCGCCCTCGCCCTCGCCCACGCCTTGCTCCGCTTTCACTTGTCGGCGGCCAGAAGCCGCCGCAGGGGCGCCACATACCCAGCAGTGTGCGGGCAGCCAAGAGCTCGAGAACGCTGCTTCTGCCCAAGCCCGCCTAGGGCGTGCACCTTTGTTCTCAGAGCTCCGTGTAACAGTCTGCCTTTCTCGCAGTTCGAATGGAAATCGAAAGCTTTTCGCCTACGCCCTTCACAGAGATCCGTTGCTAGGACGAGAATGTCTTGTGGCCGGAGCTCGCCCCCGCCGCGAGGAAGCTGCTCTTAGCACCGCGTTGCAGGGACACGTCTCGCTTCTTGACTTCGTGCTTAGCGCTCTCCGAATTCGCCGCTAGCTCCGCGGTCCGTCTCAGCTTCAAGTAGCTGCGCTCGCAGTACTTAGAGCTTCGCAAGGACCGAAGACCCGGAGGGACATATCGCACACGACAATGTGCCAGGACAAGGACGTTCTGCACTGAGTGGAGACAGAGACAGACCCAGAATTCTACACTGCCCCTTCTCTTCGGCCATCTTGTGCTCTGCTGCCTCTGCTGTGACGAATCGGTCCTTGAAAAACCAGCGAGAGCGTCTCTCCAGGCACTGAGTGTGAGCTCCCTAGGGACTTTTTCCACCTCCAAAAATACATGGGTAAGTCCTAAAAGTTTTGGTTTGATCAAGAATAGTTACGTCCAAGTATCGCTGTTCTAAACACCCTTGGTTTCAGTCTGAACTTAACTGCTTGTTTCTGTCTTTTTGCCTAGTGGCAATCTAATTCTAAGGTAACTAGATGTGTTAGATATCCATAAGTTACATCTCAGGTTAGGTGGGATAATTGGCTGGGAAGAAAATGGAATTGAGAATTTGGAAAGAATCCAAAGTGAGCTGATGTCACAATCCGAGATTCCCTTGGGTTCCAAATCCTTTCATTTGTGTTTTTGTGGGCTTTTTTGAAGGCGGTGTACAGTTGAAGCCATGATTTAGCTGCAGTGAGACCTGCTCTGCTGTAAAAGCATTATTTTCTCAGTGAGCATGGACAACAGTTAGAGTGTCGTCTTTTAAGATTCCCTGCACTCCACTTATGGTGGCAAAAGCAGTGCCTTGACTGTAATCATAAAAGTGATTACAGCTTCCTTGCTTTGACATCATGTAGGATGCTTCCTCCATCTGCTGTGGTCAGCATTAAGTAACAGATTTCTCAGTTTCTAGGAAGAGTCTAGCAAACAATCACCTTGCTCCTTCTCTTGCATTTATTCATCACTGCTATGCTGCTATACAGACAGATAGTCTGTTTATGATTCAACAATTCAATGGGACATCAAGTAAATAGCAAAGCAAAACTAACTACCGAAAGCACTATAAGGGCCAGAGATTAGCTTGGATCAAAACAGGTATTCTCCTAGCATTGTTTACAAACGACTCAGCATGTGAAACAGAAGGCACAATGTAGTTTGTGCCTTGTTTTGGGCATGCCCGGAAGAAGGAAATTCTGATTTCACATATGGGAAAAGAAATGTTGACATTTGAATGAGATTGTTCATACCCCAGAAAAGGTTGCTTTGAAAGGTTGTGGAAGTCCTGTGTGGAAACACGGCTTTACAAGTCCTTTCCACCAGGAGACAACAGCTGCAGAACATCTGGGTGTGCCAGTGTTGAGAGCACCAGCAAAGATCAAAGTGGAGAAGTTGGTGAACAATGGCAGTGGCCTGGGGGAGAGCAAGTGGGGTGCTGGCTGTGGGACCAGGGGAGTCCTGACTGATTTAGGAGGCGTGTGATGGTCTGTGCCAGCAAGCGGAGTAGTGCTGTGGCCTTGGCACACTGCGAATACTGGAATTCAGTGGGGTCACTGGGCAGGCTGAGTGTGTGAGCTGCTGGAGGGACCCAGGTTGCCCACATGTAAACATCCAGTCTCACTCTTGCCAGCCACAGAAAGGAGCAGGATGTGGCTGCTGGCGATGCCTGTCATGTATATGTAGTGTATATGCGTGCTATCCCAGCCTGCTGGGAACACTTCTTCTTTGGGACTGCTTGGGCTGAGGGAGAGAAAGCAGTGGTAGTTTCTGAGGTTTCGAGTTTGCTCGAGTTTCTCAGGCTGTTTCTGGAGCCACCCAGAGTTCTCTTCCTTGAAGCATTTCAAGTCCTGCTAATTTTCAAAATTCAAACAGACACAGCCCTAAGCTAGTTGATCTGACTTCAGAGCTATTCTTACGCTGAGCTGTTGGATGATCTGATCTCCTGAGATGTCTTCCATTTCAGTTTATGACCTGGTTCTTGTGAAAAATAGGATCTTTTAGCCTGGAGAAGAGAGGTTTCTGGAGAGACAGTATTGTGGCCTTTGAATATGTAAAGAGGGTATAAGACCAATGGAGAAAGACTTTTTAGGAAGGTTTGCAGAGAAAGGACAAGGGGACATGCTTTCAAACTGAGACTAGGTTTAGACTGGCTAAAAGGAAAAGCTTTTCTACAATGAAGCTGGTGAGACACTCAAACGGCTGTTCCAGAGAAGTTGTGGATGCCCCATCATTGAGAGTGCTCCTTATCAGTTTGGCTAGTCTTGAGCAATTTGATCTACTGTAAGATCTACCTGGCAAGGAAGTAGGACTAGGTGATCTTTAATCACAGACTGTTGTATGATTCCGTGAAAGACAGAATGCAATAAAGTTCATAATTCAGATTTTGGCGCAGACATATTTATAATTTCTCACTTTATGCATCATTGCAATGACAACTTGTTAGCTTCTGAAATGATTAGCTGAGATTGATTTCCTTCCTTAGTTTCATTTTCCCTGTTATTCCTTCACTCTTGGACCTTTTTTTCACTAGATTTCCTCTTTCAGTAAACTGCCCTTAAGTATCACTTTGCTCCCCACCTGGCTTTTTTTTTTTTTTTTTTTTTCAATGACACCTTTTCACTGGTTCGTTTTGGGCCTTTGCTGCTTGAAGTCCAGCAGCCTCCTTGTCAGAGCATTACGGAGCTTTCTTTACAGCTTCATCACTATGCAAAAAGCCATAAATTACTGTGTTCCATCTCACATACCATCAAGTAGCACACTAATATTCCCTCTGCTGAATAGCTGGTTGGCTTACATAGACCAGCCAAAAACCAGGAAATCCAGATGGCAGCAAGAATCTTGTAGACTACTCCCGCTGTTCATTTAAATTCTGGAGAAGTCACGTGAGGTATCACATTCTCTTGAAAGAAGTGTCTATCATCTCGGACATTCTAGAATGGGCTATTAATATTGTCATGAGTTTCTGGCTAGACTTTTTAGTATGCCAATTCAAATTCAAATGATCTGAAATGATAGAACTTCAAGAATTGTTTTTCCCAGAATCGAAGTATGATGGAGTTATATAGGGAGAATCTTAATCTTAGTTATTCTATTCCATCTCACATCATGGCTGGGGGCAGGGAGAAGGGAGTATCTTTGGGGGACAATGGGTTGCGGTGTAGTCAGTAAGCTGGGCAGAGGCGCCATCAGGTATTGTCTGTTGTTGGGGGGGGATTCATGTGAACTCTTCCTTTCTTGTACCCTGCCACCAGTATTGTTGCTAAAATTGTTTGTTTTCTCATCCAAGTGACAAAATCAGCACACTTAATGAGGGATGAAGAGGGAGCAGCGACCTCGGAACAGGAGGAAGAAGAAGCAGAGCCTGCTGTCCTCCAGAAGAAAAAAAACGCTACCAGCCAACTTTGCATCATCTGTGAACTTCCTGGGCGTGTACTCTATCCCCTTGTCCAGATCACTGAGCAAGATATTAAACAGGACTGGGCCCAAGACTGAGCCTTGGGGACCAGCTGGATGAACTCTATTTCCCACCACTCTGTGGGCCTGGCCATCACCCAGTTTGTCACCCAGCAAACAGCCCACCCATGCAAACCATAAGCAGACAGTTTCTTCAGGAGAATGATGTGAGACTCATTGCAAAAAAGATCAGGGAGATGCCTAGGAAGAGTCTCAGGTGAATCCAGGAGACTATAGTGGAGGACTATTCAGTTTTCCAATCAATTTGCTTAAAAAAACTCTACAAAACCGTAATAAAAAAACAAACAAAAAAAGCAGACCAAACAAACACACAAAACCCCCCATCCAATAATCCCCAAAGAGACAAAAAAAGCCCCCAAAAAAGCCCACCAAAAAACCCACCCAAAACTGAAAAAAAAGCCCCAAACCCAACACAAAAAATCAGGGTGAAGGTTTTTAGTAACTTTAAAAATAACAAAACAAAACGAAACAAAAAAACCCCAGAAAGTCACATTTCTAAAGGTGCTGTCCCAGCCTCTTCTCTCAGCAGGGAGGACATCCTGAAGTGGAGCCAGTTGGAAGAAAGCGGGACGGGGCAGCACCTGGGCCATTGTCACAGGACGGCCCTGTGGCTGCCCCACTGCCAAAACCTGGACACATAAATCAAACACAGGTATGCACATGTGCTTAGACACAGCAAAAATATATTTGTCTGAAAAGAATACAGGTCCATTTCTATCACTGGAAAGAGCATAATGCCTCGTCTCAGCTTTCTTTTCAGTCATTACAAATGTTTCGAAAATAAAGGAGTGCAGAAAATGGAAATATCCAAGATCAACATGAGGACCAGTAACAAAGATTCCATTTTTGAAACTGCATTGGGAATCCTCTGCAGAAATTGACTCAGAGCTCTAAGATTTACAAAAAAGACCAAGAGGATTGGAGTCAATACAACACAGTGTCTGGAGACTTCAGCTGGTTGCCTTGATTTCTCAAATATGATGGAGGAAGCACCTTAGCAACTACAGCTGCCAGTTCTCTCAGGGCCCTGACATGCCTCTGGGTGGGTGCCATGGTCTTGCATGCTCAGGTTCCTCAAGTGGTCTGAAAGCTGACCTGCTACTATGGGTTAGAATCAAGTCCACCAGTCCAATAACCTGAGAGATGTGGAAATAGTGACTGGCAGTAAAAATTGAGACCAACACTTGTTGAGTACCTCAGCCTTCTCCTTGTCTGTTGTCACTAGTCCTGTCTGGCTTATGGGGGTGGGGGGGGGGGGGGAATAGGGGAGGTGTGATAGGTTTCTTTTCATCTTCCTTTTCCCACTGAAATACCCGTAGGTGCCTTTATTATTCTTAGTTTTGGCATGCTTTTCCAAATTCAGCTTCAACTGAGCCTTAGCTATACTGATCCCATCCTCACACACTCATGTGTTACCACTGTATTTTTCCCATGATTTGTCTCGCTGTGTATCGTCTGCATATTACCTACTTGCATCACATCTATTAATTTTCAATAACCTTCTGGCTTTAACTTGCTTTCAAAAAAAAACCTTTTTGAACCTTTTCACCTCAGAAATTCACCTGGGAAACCCCAAATCCCCAGAATTCGACCCAAAATTCACCTGGCACCCCAAATTCACCCTCCAAATTCGCTCCAAAATGATTGGCAACTTTACACACTCCATTTTCCCACAAAAGGATCTAGAGCCCTGTGCGCTTCGTATACAAACTAAATGCAAAAAACCTTTCTATTCATTCTCAGCAAAAAGACGTCCTATTCCTCCTTCTTTTGGACAAAACTGCCTTCACTTTCAAACTTATTCTCTTGCTCGCTTACCTGCATAATGCTTAGTCCCTGTTCTGCATGCTCATTTTCTTCACTTTTACAAGGAATCCTCTCCTCATCTTCTTCTTCCTCTGCTTCAACATGCAAAAACAAACCAAAAATTGTCTCTTCTACAGAAAATGAGGGGAGAAAAGAACACAAATGATAACCAATACCCTGCCAAGTAGAAATTTCTTCTATATTTCAGTGACTGATAGGCAGAAAAAAATGAATTTCATCTGGGGAAAGAAAGACATTCTAGGAATATTCAGACTGCTATCTTGCCCCAGGTAAAACATTTACCATGGCCTTAGCGTTAATGAGCTTGTGAACATCAGCTGCCAAGAGGAAGGACATTTCCTCCAGTTTCACACAATACTTGGTCAGTACATCTGCTATCTGTGCAATCAAAGAATACAGAAAAGCAACAACAATGAAAAGTAGAACTCAAATATCAATTTCCCAAGTTAAAATCTACATGAACAAGACAATTTTTCCATTCAAGTGAATTCGATTTAATTAATTCATTA
This sequence comes from Sturnus vulgaris, assembly GCF_052056855.1. NCBI lineage: Eukaryota > Metazoa > Chordata > Aves > Passeriformes > Sturnidae > Sturnus > Sturnus vulgaris. The sequence goes on from NW_028276420.1 coordinate 242,111, forward strand.
ACTACATAAGTAGCATTCTCACGTTCAAGAACGGAATTCAAAGAATCAACGTTGCTTCTTCTGAGACATTGAAGCCTGAGTAGATCCCAACTTCAAATCTAGTAGGACGCCATGAAAGCAATACCTGCTACATTTAGTACATGTAAACTACAAAGACATCTAGAACAGCTCTAAAAGATGAGCAAACCCATGAACTTTGAAGGAGACGCTAGCAAGAAATGTGGAAATAGGCTTTATCTGCCCAGTGCTTTTCCCAAAAGCACGGGCACTCCTTGGCGTCAGTGAGAGTCTCTGTCTCATTATTCAGCAGCTGGCTTAGGGTAAAAAAGGATGCATGCAATCACTTCATTCCTGTTCATGACATAAACTTACTGCATCATCGTGGAAGCCATTTACTTGGAAATATAGCCTAAAAAATAGGTGTCAGACTGGGTACATATCTAGATTGCTATGAGCAAAACCAATTTCTTTTTAACAGGAAAGCCATACAATATGCCTGCCATGGCAAATATTAGTCTACTAGCCCTGCACTTCAACGGGCAGTGAGCAGTTCATGACACCAAATTTACGTTTGGCAAGGAGACAGTCTATTTATTACAAGCCCCTAGTTCTAGAACCAAGAATTCAGGAGTTGCTCATTCCCAATGAAAATCTGTCCATTTCATACCTTTGGGGTTTTATGCTTCTGTTCTTTACCTGTCTTGAGTGTGGCTTTCTTGTGAAGTCACTGATGGGTGTTTTTCCAACACATTTCTGCTGATTACACGGTAATTGCATGGCATCAGCAGACATCTCTGAATGTCTCTTGAAAGTATGCTTTTTACTCTTCCTAGAGGACCTTGTCTTCTTCTTTCCTTCACCCAAAAGGTGGGCTAAGTGAGCCTTCAAAGAACCATCATCTCAACAATTAGAATTCTTTCAAACCTACTGAATGGAGAACAGCGACAAAAAAATTTTAAAAAGACTAGTACGCGAAAGACAGCAGAAGAGAAAGGTAAAGTAATGAATCCTACATGCCACATGCATAACTCTCTTCATTCAAGGCTATTTTCAAAATGAGAAGAAAAAAAAAAAAAAAAAAAAAGATCATCTTTTCCTCAGAGAGGAAAAGAAAGTGGAAAGTGGAGTAACTGGATTGTGTTGCCTTGCCTACAGTTACCAGAAAAGTCAACAGCAGAGTTGAAAACTCCTGAAGCTGGCTAACTACGCCTCTAAATGTTTTACTACTGTGTTATGATTCTGTCTTCAGTTAATAGAACCCGATATACAACAAAGAGATGGGAGCACATGGAGATGCATTGGAGAGCCTACGCTGGAGGTAACACATTCATTTTTTACTCAAACAAATCCAAATTAGAAATGTTGAAAATGACCTGGGGCCATTTCAACAGCCAGCAAACTAACACAACCAACCTTTGGCTTTTATTCAATCCTTTGCTTATTTTACCTGGACCTTGAAGATCTGTCTGCAGCCTTCCTCTCTGCAAATATATCACACTCGTCCTATTGAGAACCCATGGCTCATCACAGCTGCTTCGCCACGCCTGCTTCCAGAAGAACTGGCAACTACAAGCTGGGAGCCAAGAGATACAACACTTCACTTGGAAAAGGGCCTTCCATGAATCCTAGAATCCCAGAATGGTTTGGACTGGAAGCGACCTTAGAGACAGAGTCTCTTCTTCCCACATCCTGACATGGGCAGGGACACTTTTCCACTAGTCCAGGTTGCTCCATGTCTGCTCCAGCCTGGCCCTGGACACTTCCTGCCATGGGGCTCCTACACAGCCTCTTTGAGCAACATGTGCCAGGCCTCAGCACCCACACAAGGAAGAATTCCTTTCCAATATCCCATCTACCCCAGCCCTCTGGCAGTTTGAAGCTATTCCCCCTTGTCCTGCGAGTCCAGAACCTTTTCCAAAGTCCCTCCCCAGCTATCTTGGAGCCCCAGCAGGCACTGCAAGGGGCTCGAAGGTCTCCCTGGAGCCTTCTGTTCTCCAGATTGGACACCCTCAGCTCTCCCAGACTGTCCTAGAGCAAAGAAGCTCCACCTTTCAAAGCACCTTAGAAGCCTCCTACCGGCCAAACTCGATGGCAACGCTGGCCTTCCGGGCCCTACGGATATCGCTTCCGGTGTCGTTCGGGGTCAATCCCGGCTCTCTCCCCGCCCCCCATGGGGCCCTCAGGCAATGCCGCTCCGACGCAGCTCCTGCCGCTGTCAGACCAGCGGGGGGGCGGGGGGCCAGCCCAGCCTCATCCACAATCCACACTGTCCTCGGCGGCTGCTGCGGGCTCATGGCGGCCCACACACCCGGAAGCAGAGCTCCGAACACAGAGGATCATAGCCCCACATTTGTGTTCGTCTCTGCACAAGGCAGGGCAGACTTGCCATGCCCGGACTTTTCAGTTCAGCACGAAAATGAGAATAAACCTGCGCCATGGGAGAGGAAACCTCTAAAGACTCCCTCATACGTGGTCGCTCAACTTAATGCCTAGGCACTTGCCATTCCTAAGGCTACACTAAAGCCCTTTTTACCTTGCGGGAAAGAAATGCCATTGTTCTGGTGTGCAGCTAAAGGCGGAGCACAGGCAGGCCAGGGCAAAAGCTGGGGCAGTGCCCGTCTTCACTCCTTCGCTGTGCTGTACTCCTTGCAGCTAGAGCGAAGCCAGATGGACGCGAGGAAGGACAAGGCGCTCTTAAAGTAGCCCCCTGTCAGCAGCCCTGAAAGGGCGCATAACACACGGCGTCTCGCTGCCCTCCGTTCTACATACTCGCGGCTCCCTTTGCCGACTTGCAAAAGTCGCTACCAGAGCAGAGGCGGCCAGATTGAAGAGGCTGTGCTTAGGTTCACCTTCTCCTTACTGCACGTAAGCCACGTCCAGCTCCTCGCTGCACTCTGGATTTCCCTTCTCCGCGGCACTTAGCGTGGTGCTGTGTGTGTGCAACTCGGCGCCTAGAAGTGACCGCCAATGCTTTCAGAGCGGGCTGCAAGGGAACCAAGGAGCAGCACAAGCAGCAGTGCTTCAGCTTGCTCCTTCCGACTGCTAAGGGCACTTGGGAAGGCAAGCGAGAGTCAACCACCTTCCTCTCCTAGTAGCCTCTAACGTGGTGCACACAAGCACGGCACATAGCCGCTTCGTTCACCGCCCTCGCCCTCGCCCACGCCTTGCTCCGCTTTCACTTGTCGGCGGCCAGAAGCCGCCGCAGGGGCGCCACATACCCAGCAGTGTGCGGGCAGCCAAGAGCTGGAGAACGCTGCTTCTGCCCAAGCCCGCCTAGGGCGTGCACCTTTGTTCTCAGAGCTCCGTGTAACAGTCTGCCTTTCTCGCAGTTCGAATGGAAATCGAAAGCTTTTCGCCTACGCCCTTCACAGAGATCCGTTGCTAGGACGAGAATGTCTTGTGGCCGGAGCTCGCCCCCGCCGCGAGGAAGCTGCTCTTAGCACCGCGTTGCAGGGACACGTCTCGCTTCTTGACTTCGTGCTTAGCGCTCTCCGAATTCGCTGCTAGCTCCGCGGTCCGTCTCAGCTTCAAGTAGCTGCGCTCGCAGTACATAGAGCTTCGCAAGGACCGAAGACCCGGAGGGACGTATCGCACACGACAATGTGCCAGGACAGAGACGTGTTCTACATTGTCCCTTCTCGTCATCCAGTTTGTGCCTCTGCTGCTTCTGCTGTTAGGAATCGCTCCTTGAAAGACGAGCGAGAGCGTCTTTCTGGGTGCATTGCACTGAGTGAGTGCTCGCTAAGGACTTTGCACTCGGAGCCAAGGCAACAGGGCGTGCTTGTCCGCAGAACTGAGAGCACGCTGTTGGGCAGAGCTGAAACTGACCGCTGCAGTTCAGCTCTCTCCGGACGGCAGACGCCGAAGAACGAAGCCGCTTGCGAGCGGCGCAGTGCAGCGAAGAGCACACGAGCAGCCAAAGAGCTCCTTCACAATCGCTTTCACTTCTCAGTGCTCTTGCTGCTTGGAAAAGCAGCACACAGCCGTTGCACGCCAGGGCAAAAGCTGGGGCAGTGCCCGTCCTCACTCCTTCGCTGTGCTGTACTCCTTGCAGCTAGAGCGAAGCGAGAAGGACGCGAGGACGAAGAAGGCGTTCTTAAAGTAGCCCCTTGTCAGCAGCCCTGAAAGGGCGCATAACACACGGCGTCTCGCTGCCCTCCGTTCTACATACTCGCGGCTCCCTTTGCCGTCTTGCAAAAGTTGCTACCAGAGCAGAGGCGGCCAGATTGAAGAGGCTGTGCTTAGGTTCACCTTCTCCTTACTGCACGTAAGCCACGTCAAGCTCCTCGCTGCACTCTGGATTTCCCTTCTCCGCGGCACTTAGCGTGGTGCTGTGTGTGTGCAACTCGGCGCCTAGAAGTGACCGCCAATGCTTTCAGAGCGGGCTGCAAGGGAACCAAGGAGCAGCACAAGCAGCAGTGCTTCAGCTTGCTCCTTCCGACTGCTAAGGGCACTTGGGAAGGCAAGCGAGAGTCAACCACCTTCCTCTCCTAGTAGCCTCTAACGTGGTGCACACAAGCACGGCACATAGCCGCTTCGTTCACCGCCCTCGCCCTCGCCCACGCCTTGCTCCGCTTTCACTTGTCGGCGGCCAGAAGCCGCCGCAGGGGCGCCACATACCCAGCAGTGTGCGGGCAGCCAAGAGCTCGAGAACGCTGCTTCTGCCCAAGCCAGCCTAGGGCGTGCACCTTTGTTCTCAGAGCTCCGTGTAACAGTCTGCCTCTCTCGCAGTTCGAATGGAAAACGAAAGCTTTTCGCCTACGCCCTTCACAGAGATCCGTTGCTACGACGAGAATGTCTTGTGGCCGGAGCTCGCCCCCGCCGCGAGGAAGCTGCTCTTAGCACCGCGTTGCAGGGACACGTCTCGCTTCTTGACTTCGTGCTTAGCGCTCTCCGAATTCGCCGCTAGCTCCGCGGTCCGTCTCAGCTTCAAGTAGCTGCGCTCGCAGTACATAGAGCTTCGCAAGGACCGAAGACCCGGAGGGACGTATCGCACACGACAATGTGCCAGGACAGAGACGTGTTCTACATTGTCCCTTCTCGTCATCCAGTTTGTGCCTCTGCTGCTTGTGCTGTTAGGAATCGCTCCTTGAAAGACGAGCGAGAGCGTCTTTCTGGGTGCATTGCACTGAGTGAGTGCTCGCTAGGGACTTTGCACTCGGAGCCAAGGCAACAGGGCGTGCTTGTCCGCAGAACTGAGAGCGCGCTGTTGGGCAGAGCTGAAACTGACCGCTGCAGTTCAGCTCTCTCCGGACGGCAGACGCCGAAGAACGAAGCCGCTTGCGAGCGGCGCAGTGCAGCGAAGAGCACACGAGCAGCCAAAGAGCTCCTTCACAATCGCTTTCACTTCTCAGTGCTCTTGCTGCTTGGAAAAGCAGCACACAGCCGTTGCACGCCAGGGCAAAAGCTGGGGCAGTGCCCGTCCTCACTCCTTCGCTGTGCTGTACTCCTTGCAGCTAGAGCGAAGCGAGAAGGACGCGAGGACGAAGAAGGCCTTCTTAAAGTAGCCCCTTGTCAGCAGCCCTGAAAGGGCGCATAACACACGGCGTCTCGCTGCCCTCCGTTCTACATACTCGCGTCTCCCTTTGCCGTCTTGCAAAAGTTGCTACCAGAGCAGAGGCGGCCAGATTGAAGAGGCTGTGCTTAGGTTCACCTTCTCCTTACTGCACGTAAGCCACGTCAAGCTCCTCGCTGCACTCTGGATTTCCCTTCTCCGCGGCACTTAGCGTGGTGCTGTGTGTGTGCAACTCGGCGCCTAGAAGTGACCGCCAATGCTTTCAGAGCGGGCTGCAAGGGAACCAAGGAGCAGCACAAGCAGCAGTGCTTCAGCTTGCTCCTTCCGACTGCTAAGGGCACTTGGGAAGGCAAGCGAGAGTCAACCACCTTCCTCTCCTAGTAGCCTCTAACGTGGTGCACACAAGCACGGCACATAGCCGCTTCGTTCACCGCCCTCGCCCTCGCCCACGCCTTGCTCCGCTTTCACTTGTCGGCGGCCAGAAGCCGCCGCAGGGGCGCCACATACCCAGCAGTGTGCGGGCAGCCAAGAGCTCGAGAACGCTGCTTCTGCCCAAGCCAGCCTAGGGCGTGCACCTTTGTTCTCAGAGCTCCGTGTAACAGTCTGCCTCTCTCGCAGTTCGAATGGAAAACGAAAGCTTTTCGCCTACGCCCTTCACAGAGATCCGTTGCTACGACGAGAATGTCTTGTGGCCGGAGTTCGCCCCCGCCGCGAGGAAGCTGCTCTTAGCACCGCATTGCAGGGACACGTCTCGCTTCTTGACTTCGTGCTTAGCGCTCTCCGAATTCGCTGCTAGCTCCGCGGTCCTTCTCAGCTGCAAGTAGCAGCGCTCGCAGTACATAGAGCTTCGCAAGGACCGAAGACCCGGAGGGACATATCGCACACGACAATCTGCCGGGACAGAGACGTGTTCTACATTGTCCCTTCTCGTCATCCAGTTTGTGCCTCTGCTGCTTCTGCTGTTAGGAATCGCTCCTTGAAAGACGAGCGAGAGCGTCTTTCTGGGTGCATTGCACTGAGTGAGTGCTCGCTAGGGACTTTGCACTCGGAGCCAAGGCAACAGGGCGTGCTTGTCCGCAGAACTGAGAGCACGCTGTTGGGCAGAGCTGAAACTGACCGCTGCAGTTCAGCTCTCTCCGGACGGCAGACGTCGAAGAACGCAGCCGCTTGCGAGCGGCGCAGTGCAGCGAAGAGCACACGAGCAGCCAAAGAGCTCCTTCACAATCGCTTTCACTTCTCAGTGCTCTTGCTGCTTGGAAAAGCAGCACACAGCCGTTGCACGCCAGGGCAAAAGCTGGGGCAGTGCCCGTCCTCACTCCTTCGCTGTGCTGTACTCCTTGCAGCTAGAGCGAAGCGAGAAGGACGCGAGGACGAAGAAGGCCTTCTTAAAGTAGCCCCTTGTCAGCAGCCCTGAAAGGGCGCATAACACACGGCGTCTCGCTGCCCTCCGTTCTACATACTCGCGTCTCCCTTTGCCGTCTTGCAAAAGTTGCTACCAGAGCAGAGGCGGCCAGATTGAAGAGGCACTGCTTAGGTTCACCTTCTCCTTACTGCACGTAAGCCACGTCAAGCTCCTCGCTGCACTCTGGATTTCCCTTCTCCGCGGCACTTAGCGTGGTGCTGTGTGTGTGCAACTCGGCGCCTAGAAGTGACCGCCAATGCTTTCAGAGCGGGCTGCAAGGGAACCAAGGAGCAGCACAAGCAGCAGTGCTTCAGCTTGCTCCTTCCGACTGCTAAGGGCACTTGGGAAGGCAAGCGAGAGTCAACCACCTTCCTCTCCTAGTAGCCTCTAACGTGGTGCACACAAGCACGGCACATAGCCGCTTCGTTCACCGCCCTCGCCCTCGCCCACGCCTTGCTCCGCTTTCACTTGTCGGCGGCCAGAAGCCGCCGCAGGGGCGCCACATACCCAGCAGTGTGCGGGCAGCCAAGAGCTCGAGAACGCTGCTTCTGCCCAAGCCCGCCTAGGGCGTGCACCTTTGTTCTCAGAGCTCCGTGTAACAGTCTGCCTTTCTCGCAGTTCGAATGGAAATCGAAAGCTTTTCGCCTACGCCCTTCACAGAGATCCGTTGCTAGGACGAGAATGTCTTGTGGCCGGAGCTCGCCCCCGCCGCGAGGAAGCTGCTCTTAGCACCGCGTTGCAGGGACACGTCTCGCTTCTTGACTTCGTGCTTAGCGCTCTCCGAATTCGCTGCTAGCTCCGCGGTCCGTCTCAGCTTCAAGTAGCTGCGCTCGCAGTACATAGAGCTTCGCAAGGACCGAAGACCCGGAGGGACGTATCGCACACGACAATGTGCCAGGACAGAGACGTGTTCTACATTGTCCCTTCTCGTCATCCAGTTTGTGCCTCTGCTGCTTCTGCTGTTAGGAATCGCTCCTTGAAAGACGAGCGAGAGCGTCTTTCTGGGTGCATTGCACTGAGTGAGTGCTCGCTAGGGACTTTGCACTCGGAGCCAAGGCAACAGGGCGTGCTTGTCCGCAGAACTGAGAGCACGCTGTTGGGCAGAGCTGAAACTGACCGCTGGAGTTCAGCTCTCTCCGGACGGCAGACGCCGAAGAACGAAGCCGCTTGCGAGCGGCGCAGTGCAGCGAAGAGCACACGAGCAGCCAAAGAGCTCCTTCACAATCGCTTTCACTTCTCAGTGCTCTTGCTGCTTGGAAAAGCAGCACACAGCCGTTGCACGCCAGGGCAAAAGCTGGGGCAGTGCCCGTCCTCACTCCTTCGCTGTGCTGTACTCCTTGCAGCTAGAGCGAAGCGAGAAGGACGCGAGGACGAAGAAGGCCTTCTTAAAGTAGCCCCTTGTCAGCAGCCCTGAAAGGGCGCATAACACACGGCGTCTCGCTGCCCTCCGTTCTACATACTCGCGTCTCCCTTTGCCGTCTTGCAAAAGTTGCTACCAGAGCAGAGGCGGCCAGATTGAAGAGGCTGTGCTTAGGTTCACCTTCTCCTTACTGCACGTAAGCCACGTCAAGCTCCTCGCTGCACTCTGGATTTCCCTTCTCCGCGGCACTTAGCGTGGTGCTGTGTGTGTGCAACTCGGCGCCTAGAAGTGACCGCCAATGCTTTCAGAGCGGGCTGCAAGGGAACCAAGGAGCAGCACAAGCAGCAGTGCTTCAGCTTGCTCCTTCCGACTGCTAAGGGCACTTGGGAAGGCAAGCGAGAGTCAACCACCTTCCTCTCCTAGTAGCCTCTAACGTGGTGCACACAAGCACGGCACATAGCCGCTTCGTTCACCGCCCTCGCCCTCGCCCACGCCTTGCTCCGCTTTCACTTGTCGGCGGCCAGAAGCCGCCGCAGGGGCGCCACATACCCAGCAGTGTGCGGGCAGCCAAGAGCTCGAGAACGCTGCTTCTGCCCAAGCCCGCCTAGGGCGTGCACCTTTGTTCTCAGAGCTCCGTGTAACAGTCTGCCTTTCTCGCAGTTCGAATGGAAATCGAAAGCTTTTCGCATACGACCTTCACAGAGATCCGTTGCTAGGACGAGAATGTCTTGTGGCCGTAGCTCGCCCCCGCCGCGAGGAAGCTGCTCTTAGCACCGCGTTGCAGGGACACGTCTCGCTTCTTGACTTCGTGCTTAGCGCTCTCCGAATTCGCTGCTAGCTCCGCGGTCCGTCTCAGCTTCAAGTAGCTGCGCTCGCAGTACATAGAGCTTCGCAAGGACCGAAGACCCGGAGGGACGTATCGCACACGACAATGTGCCAGGACAGAGACGTGTTCTACATTGTCCCTTCTCGTCATCCAGTTTGTGCCTCTGCTGCTTCTGCTGTTAGGAATCGCTCCTTGAAAGACGAGCGAGAGCGTCTTTCTGGGTGCATTGCACTGAGTGAGTGCTCGCTAGGGACTTTGCACTCGGAGCCAAGGCAACAGGGCGTGCTTGTCCGCAGAACTGAGAGCGCGCTGTTGGGCAGAGCTGAAACTGACCGCTGCAGTTCAGCTCTCTCCGGACGGCAGACGCCGAAGAACGAAGCCGCTTGCGAGCGGCGCAGTGCAGCGAAGAGCACACGAGCAGCCAAAGAGCTCCTTCACAATCGCTTTCACTTCTCAGTGCTCTTGCTGCTTGGAAAAGCAGCACACAGCCGTTGCACGCCAGGGCAAAAGCTGGGGCAGTGCCCGTCCTCACTCCTTCGCTGTGCTGTACTCCTTGCAGCTAGAGCGAAGCGAGAAGGACGCGAGGACGAAGAAGGCGTTCTTAAAGTAGCCCCTTGTCAGCAGCCCTGAAAGGGCGCATAACACACGGCGTCTCGCTGCCCTCCGTTCTACATACTCGCGTCTCCCTTTGCCGTCTTGCAAAAGTTGCTACCAGAGCAGAGGCGGCCAGATTGAAGAGGCTGTGCTTAGGTTCACCTTCTCCTTACTGCACGTAAGCCACGTCAAGCTCCTCGCTGCACTCTGGATTTCCCTTCTCCGCGGCACTTAGCGTGGTGCTGTGTGTGTGCAACTCGGCGCCTAGAAGTGACCGCCAATGCTTTCAGAGCGGGCTGCAAGGGAACCAAGGAGCAGCACAAGCAGCAGTGCTTCAGCTTGCTCCTTCCGACTGCTAAGGGCACTTGGGAAGGCAAGCGAGAGTCAACCACCTTCCTCTCCTAGTAGCCTCTAACGTGGTGCACACAAGCACGGCACATAGCCGCTTCGTTCACCGCCCTCGCCCTCGCCCACGCCTTGCTCCGCTTTCACTTGTCGGCGGCCAGAAGCCGCCGCAGGGGCGCCACATACCCAGCAGTGTGCGGGCAGCCAAGAGCTGGAGAACGCTGCTTCTGCCCAAGCCCGCCTAGGGCGTGCACCTTTGTTCTCAGAGCTCCGTGTAACAGTCTGCCTTTCTCGCAGTTCGAATGGAAATCGAAAGCTTTTCGCCTACGCCCTTCACAGAGATCCGTTGCTAGGACGAGAATGTCTTGTGGCCGGAGCTCGCCCCCGCCGCGAGGAAGCTGCTCTTAGCACCGCGTTGCAGGGACACGTCTCGCTTCTTGACTTCGTGCTTAGCGCTCTCCGAATTCGCCGCTAGCTCCGCGGTCCGTCTCAGCTGCAAGTAGCTGCGCTCGCAGTACATAGAGCTTCGCAAGGACCGAAGACCCGGAGGGACGTATCGCACACGACAATGTGCCAGGACAGAGACGTGTTCTACATTGTCCCTTCTCGTCATCCAGTTTGTGCCTCTGCTGCTTCTGCTGTTAGGAATCGCTCCTTGAAAGACGAGCGAGAGCGTCTTTCTGGGTGCATTGCACTGAGTGAGTGCTCGCTAAGGACTTTGCACTCGGAGCCAAGGCAACAGGGCGTGCTTGTCCGCAGAACTGAGAGCACGCTGTTGGGCAGAGCTGAAACTGACCGCTGCAGTTCAGCTCTCTCCGGACGGCAGACGCCGAAGAACGAAGCCGCTTGCGAGCGGCGCAGTGCAGCGAAGAGCACACGAGCAGCCAAAGAGCTCCTTCACAATCGCTTTCACTTCTCAGTGCTCTTGCTGCTTGGAAAAGCAGCACACAGCCGTTGCACGCCAGGGCAAAAGCTGGGGCAGTGCCCGTCTTCACTCCTTCGCTGTGCTGTACTCCTTGCAGCTAGAGCGAAGCGAGAAGGACGCGAGGACGAAGAAGGCGTTCTTAAAGTAGCCCCTTGTCAGCAGCCCTGAAAGGGCGCATAACACACGGCGTCTCGCTGCCCTCCGTTCTACATACTCGCGTCTCCCTTTGCCGTCTTGCAAAAGTTGCTACCAGAGCAGAGGCGGCCAGATTGAAGAGGCTGTGCTTAGGTTCACCTTTTCCTTACTGCACGTAAGCCACGTCCAGCTCCTCGCTGCACTCTGGATTTCCCTTCTCCGCAGCACTTAACGTGGTGCTGTGTGTGTGCAACTCGGCGCCTAGAAGTGACCGCCAATGCTTTCAGAGCGGGCTGCAAGGGAACCAAGGAGCAGCACAAGCAGCAGTGCTTCAGCTTGCTCCTTCCGACTGCTAAGGGCACTTGGGAAGGCAAGCGAGAGTCAACCACCTTCCTCTCCTAGTAGCCTCTAACGTGGTGCACACAAGCACGGCGCTTTTGTCGCTTCGTTCACCGCCCTCGCCCTCGCCCACGCCTTGCTCCGCTTTCACTTGCCGGCGGCCAGAAGCCGCTGCAGGGGCGCCACATACCCAGCAGTGTGCGGGCAGCCAAGAGCTCGAGAACGCTTCTTCTGCCCAAGCCAGCCTAGGGCGTGTACCTTTGTTCTCAGAGCTCCGTGTAACAGTCTGCCTTTCTCGCAGTTCGAATGGAAATCGAAAGCTTTTCGCCTACGCCCTTCACAGAGATCCGTTGCTAGGACGAGAATGTCTTGTGGCCGGAGCTCGCCCCCGCCGCGAGGAAGCTGCTCTTAGCACCGCGTTGCAGGGACACGTCTCGCTTCTTGACTTCGTGCTTAGCGCTCTCCGAATTCGCCGCTAGCTCCGCGGTCCGACTCAGCTGCAAGTAGCTGCGCTCGCAGTACATAGAGCTTCGCAAGGACCGAAGACCCGGAGGGACGTATCGCACACGACAATGTGCCAGGACAGAGACGTGTTCTACATTGTCCCTTCTCGTCATCCAGTTTGTGCCTCTGCTGCTTCTGCTGTTAGGAATCGCTCCTTGAAAGACGAGCGAGAGCGTCTTTCTGGGTGCATTGCACTGAGTGAGTGCTCGCTAAGGACTTTGCACTCGGAGCCAAGGCAACAGGGCGTGCTTGTCCGCAGAACTGAGAGCACGCTGTTGGGCAGAGCTGAAACTGACCGCTGCAGTTCAGCTCTCTCCGGACGGCAGACGCCGAAGAACGAAGCCGCTTGCGAGCGGCGCAGTGCAGCGAAGAGCACACGAGCAGCCAAAGAGCTCCTTCACAATCGCTTTCACTTCTCAGTGCTCTTGCTGCTTGGAAAAGCAGCACACAGCCGTTGCACGCCAGGGCAAAAGCTGGGGCAGTGCCCGTCCTCACTCCTTCGCTGTGCTGTACTCCTTGCAGCTAGAGCGAAGCGAGAAGGACGCGAGGACGAAGAAGGCGTTCTTAAAGTAGCCCCTTGTCAGCAGCCCTGAAAGGGCGCATAACACACGGCGTCTCGCTGCCCTCCGTTCTACATACTCGCGGCTCCCTTTGCCGACTCGCAAAAGTTGCTACCAGAGCAGAGGCGGCCAGATTGAAGAGGCAGTGCCTAGGTTCACCTTCTACTTCATGCACGTAAGCCGCGTCCAGCTCCTCGCTGCACTCTGGATTTCCCTTCTCCGCAGCACTTAACGTGGTGCTGTGTGTGTGCAACTCGGCGCCTAGAAGTGACCGCCAATGCTTTCAGAGCGGGCTGCAAGGGAACCAAGGAGCAGCACAAGCAGCAGTGCTTCAGCTTGCTCCTTCCGACTGCTAAGGGCACTTGGGAAGGCAAGCGAGAGTCAACCACCTTCCTCTCCTAGTAGCCTCTAACGTGGTGCACACAAGCACGGCACATAGCCGCTTCGTTCACCGCCCTCGCCCTCGCCCACGCCTTGCTCCGCTTTCACTTGTCGGCGGCCAGAAGCCGCCGCAGGGGCGCCACATACCCAGCAGTGTGCGGGCAGCCAAGAGCTCGAGAACGCTGCTTCTGCCCAAGCCAGCCTAGGGCGTGCACCTTTGTTCTCAGAGCTCCGTGTAACAGTCTGCCTCTCTCGCAGTTCGAATGGAAAACGAAAGCTTTTCGCCTACGCCCTTCACAGAGATCCGTTGCTACGACGAGAATGTCTTGTGGCCGGAGCTCGCCCCCGCCGCGAGGAAGCTGCTCTTAGCACCGCGTTGCAGGGACACGTCTCGCTTCTTGACTTCGTGCTTAGCGCTCTCCGAATTCGCCGCTAGCTCCGCGGTCCGTCTCAGCTTCAAGTAGCTGCGCTCGCAGTACATAGAGCTTCGCAAGGACCGAAGACCCGGAGGGACGTATCGCACACGACAATGTGCCAGGACAGAGACGTGTTCTACATTGTCCCTTCTCGTCATCCAGTTTGTGCCTCTGCTGCTTCTGCTGTTAGGAATCGCTCCTTGAAAGACGAGCGAGAGCGTCTTTCTGGGTGCATTGCACTGAGTGAGTGCTCGCTAGGGACTTTGCACTCGGAGCCAAGGCAACAGGGCGTGCTTGTCCGCAGAACTGAGAGCGCGCTGTTGGGCAGAGCTGAAACTGACCGCTGCAGTTCAGCTCTCTCCGGACGGCAGACGCCGAAGAACGAAGCCGCTTGCGAGCGGCGCAGTGCAGCGAAGAGCACACGAGCAGCCAAAGAGCTCCTTCACAATCGCTTTCACTTCTCAGTGCTCTTGCTGCTTGGAAAAGCAGCACACAGCCGTTGCACGCCAGGGCAAAAGCTGGGGCAGTGCCCGTCCTCACTCCTTCGCTGTGCTGTACTCCTTGCAGCTAGAGCGAAGCGAGAAGGACGCGAGGACGAAGAAGGCGTTCTTAAAGTAGCCCCTTGTCAGCAGCCCTGAAAGGGCGCATAACACACGGCGTCTCGCTGCCCTCCGTTCTACATACTCGCGTCTCCCTTTGCCGTCTTGCAAAAGTTGCTACCAGAGCAGAGGCGGCCAGATTGAAGAGGCTGTGCTTAGGTTCACCTTCTCCTTACTGCACGTAAGCCACGTCAAGCTCCTCGCTGCACTCTGGATTTCCCTTCTCCGCGGCACTTAGCGTGGTGCTGTGTGTGTGCAACTCGGCGCCTAGAAGTGACCGCCAATGCTTTCAGAGCGGGCTGCAAGGGAACCAAGGAGCAGCACAAGCAGCAGTGCTTCAGCTTGCTCCTTCCGACTGCTAAGGGCACTTGGGAAGGCAAGCGAGAGTCAACCACCTTCCTCTCCTAGTAGCCTCTAACGTGGTGCACACAAGCACGGCACATAGCCGCTTCGTTCACCGCCCTCGCCCTCGCCCACGCCTTGCTCCGCTTTCACTTGTCGGCGGCCAGAAGCCGCCGCAGGGGCGCCACATACCCAGCAGTGTGCGGGCAGCCAAGAGCTCGAGAACGCTGCTTCTGCCCAAGCCAGCCTAGGGCGTGCACCTTTGTTCTCAGAGCTCCGTGTAACAGTCTGCCTCTCTCGCAGTTCGAATGGAAAACGAAAGCTTTTCGCCTACGCCCTTCACAGAGATCCGTTGCTACGACGAGAATGTCTTGTGGCCGGAGTTCGCCCCCGCCGCGAGGAAGCTGCTCTTAGCACCGCATTGCAGGGACACGTCTCGCTTCTTGACTTCGTGCTTAGCGCTCTCCGAATTCGCTGCTAGCTCCGCGGTCCGTCTCAGCTTCAAGTAGCTGCGCTCGCAGTACATAGAGCTTCGCAAGGACCGAAGACCCGGAGGGACGTATCGCACACGACAATGTGCCAGGACAGAGACGTGTTCTACATTGTCCCTTCTCGTCATCCAGTTTGTGCCTCTGCTGCTTCTGCTGTTAGGAATCGCTCCTTGAAAGACGAGCGAGAGCGTCTTTCTGGGTGCATTGCACTGAGTGAGTGCTCGCTAGGGACTTTGCACTCGGAGCCAAGGCAACAGGGCGTGCTTGTCCGCAGAACTGAGAGCACGCTGTTGGGCAGAGCTGAAACTGACCGCTGGAGTTCAGCTCTCTCCGGACGGCAGACGCCGAAGAACGAAGCCGCTTGCGAGCGGCGCAGTGCAGCGAAGAGCACACGAGCAGCCAAAGAGCTCCTTCACAATCGCTTTCACTTCTCAGTGCTCTTGCTGCTTGGAAAAGCAGCACACAGCCGTTGCACGCCAGGGCAAAAGCTGGGGCAGTGCCCGTCCTCACTCCTTCGCTGTGCTGTACTCCTTGCAGCTAGAGCGAAGCGAGAAGGACGCGAGGACGAAGAAGGCCTTCTTAAAGTAGCCCCTTGTCAGCAGCCCTGAAAGGGCGCATAACACACGGCGTCTCGCTGCCCTCCGTTCTACATACTCGCGTCTCCCTTTGCCGTCTTGCAAAAGTTGCTACCAGAGCAGAGGCGGCCAGATTGAAGAGGCTGTGCTTAGGTTCACCTTCTCCTTACTGCACGTAAGCCACGTCAAGCTCCTCGCTGCACTCTGGATTTCCCTTCTCCGCGGCACTTAGCGTGGTGCTGTGTGTGTGCAACTCGGCGCCTAGAAGTGACCGCCAATGCTTTCAGAGCGGGCTGCAAGGGAACCAAGGAGCAGCACAAGCAGCAGTGCTTCAGCTTGCTCCTTCCGACTGCTAAGGGCACTTGGGAAGGCAAGCGAGAGTCAACCACCTTCCTCTCCTAGTAGCCTCTAACGTGGTGCACACAAGCACGGCACATAGCCGCTTCGTTCACCGCCCTCGCCCTCGCCCACGCCTTGCTCCGCTTTCACTTGTCGGCGGCCAGAAGCCGCCGCAGGGGCGCCACATACCCAGCAGTGTGCGGGCAGCCAAGAGCTCGAGAACGCTGCTTCTGCCCAAGCCCGCCTAGGGCGTGCACCTTTGTTCTCAGAGCTCCGTGTAACAGTCTGCCTTTCTCGCAGTTCGAATGGAAATCGAAAGCTTTTCGCCTACGCCCTTCACAGAGATCCGTTGCTAGGACGAGAATGTATTGTGGCCGGAGCTCGCCCCCGCCGCGAGGAAGCTGCTCTTAGCACCGCGTTGCAGGGACACGTCTCGCTTCTTGACTTCGTGCTTAGCGCTCTCCGAATTCGCCGCTAGCTCCGCGGTCCGTCTCAGCTGCAAGTAGCTGCGCTCGCAGTACATAGAGCTTCGCAAGGACCGAAGACCCGGAGGGACGTATCGCACACGACAATGTGCCAGGACAGAGACGTGTTCTACATTGTCCCTTCTCGTCATCCAGTTTGTGCCTCTGCTGCTTCTGCTGTTAGGAATCGCTCCTTGAAAGACGAGCGAGAGCGTCTTTCTGGGTGCATTGCACTGAGTGAGTGCTCGCTAAGGACTTTGCACTCGGAGCCAAGGCAACAGGGCGTGCTTGTCCGCAGAACTGAGAGCACGCTGTTGGGCAGAGCTGAAACTGACCGCTGCAGTTCAGCTCTCTCCGGACGGCAGACGCCGAAGAACGAAGCCGCTTGCGAGCGGCGCAGTGCAGCGAAGAGCACACGAGCAGCCAAAGAGCTCCTTCACAATCGCTTTCACTTCTCAGTGCTCTTGCTGCTTGGAAAAGCAGCACACAGCCGTTGCACGCCAGGGCAAAAGCTGGGGCAGTGCCCGTCTTCACTCCTTCGCTGTGCTGTACTCCTTGCAGCTAGAGCGAAGCGAGAAGGACGCGAGGACGAAGAAGGCGTTCTTAAAGTAGCCCCTTGTCAGCAGCCCTGAAAGGGCGCATAACACACGGCGTCTCGCTGCCCTCCGTTCTACCTACTCGCGTCTCCCTTTGCCGTCTTGCAAAAGTTGCTACCAGAGCAGAGGCGGCCAGATTGAAGAGGCTGTGCTTAGGTTCACCTTTTCCTTACTGCACGTAAGCCACGTCCAGCTCCTCGCTGCACTCTGGATTTCCCTTCTCCGCAGCACTTAACGTGGTGCTGTGTGTGTGCAACTCGGCGCCTAGAAGTGACCGCCAATGCTTTCAGAGCGGGCTGCAAGGGAACCAAGGAGCAGCACAAGCAGCAGTGCTTCAGCTTGCTCCTTCCGACTGCTAAGGGCACTTGGGAAGGCAAGCGAGATTCAACCACCTTCCTCTCCTAGTAGCCTCTAACGTGGTGCACACAAGCACGGCACATAGCCGCTTCGTTCACCGCCCTCGCCCTCGCCCACGCCTTGCTCCGCTTTCACTTGTCGGCGGCCAGAAGCCGCCGCAGGGGCGCCACATACCCAGCAGTGTGCGGGCAGCCAAGAGCTCGAGAACGCTGCTTCTGCCCAAGCCCGCCTAGGGCGTGCACCTTTGTTCTCAGAGCTCCGTGTAACAGTCTGCCTTTCTCGCAGTTCGAATGGAAATCGAAAGCTTTTCGCCTACGCCCTTCACAGAGATCCGTTGCTAGGACGAGAATGTATTGTGGCCGGAGCTCGCCCCCGCCGCGAGGAAGCTGCTCTTAGCACCGCGTTGCAGGGACACGTCTCGCTTCTTGACTTCGTGCTTAGCGCTCTCCGAATTCGCCGCTAGCTCCGCGGTCCGTCTCAGCTGCAAGTAGCTGCGCTCGCAGTACATAGAGCTTCGCAAGGACCGAAGACCCGGAGGGACGTATCGCACACGACAATGTGCCAGGACAGAGACGTGTTCTACATTGTCTCTTCTCGTCATCCAGTTTGTGCCTCTGCTGCTTCTGCTGTTAGGAATCGCTCCTTGAAAGACGAGCGAGAGCGTCTTTCTGGGTGCACTGCACTGAGTGAGTGCTCGCTAGGGACTTTGCACTCGGAGCCAAGGCAACAGGGCGTGCTTGTCCGCAGAACTGAGAGCGCGCTGTTGGGCAGAGCTGAAACTGACCGCTGCAGTTCAGCTCTCTCCGGACGGCAGACGCCGAAGAACGAAGCCGCTTGCGAGCGGCGCAGTGCAGCGAAGAGCACACGAGCAGCCAAAGAGCTCCTTCACAATCGCTTTCACTTCTCAGTGCTCTTGCTGCTTGGAAAAGCAGCACACAGCCGTTGCACGCCAGGGCAAAAGCTGGGGCAGTGCCCGTCCTCACTCCTTCGCTGTGCTGTACTCCTTGCAGCTAGAGCGAAGCGAGAAGGACGCGAGGACGAAGAAGGCCTTCTTAAAGTAGCCCCTTGTCAGCAGCCCTGAAAGGGCGCATAACACACGGCGTCTCGCTGCCCTCCGTTCTACATACTCGCGTCTCCCTTTGCCGTCTTGCAAAAGTTGCTACCAGAGCAGAGGCGGCCAGATTGAAGAGGCTGTGCTTAGGTTCACCTTCTCCTTACTGCACGTAAGCCACGTCAAGCTCCTCGCTGCACTCTGGATTTCCCTTCTCCGCGGCACTTAGCGTGGTGCTGTGTGTGTGCAACTCGGCGCCTAGAAGTGACCGCCAATGCTTTCAGAGCGGGCTGCAAGGGAACCAAGGAGCAGCACAAGCAGCAGTGCTTCAGCTTGCTCCTTCCGACTGCTAAGGGCACTTGGGAAGGCAAGCGAGAGTCAACCACCTTCCTCTCCTAGTAGCCTCTAACGTGGTGCACACAAGCACGGCACATAGCCGCTTCGTTCACCGCCCTCGCCCTCGCCCACGCCTTGCTCCGCTTTCACTTGCCGGCGGCCAGAAGCCGCCGCAGGGGCGCCACATACCCAGCAGTGTGCGGGCAGCCAAGAGCTCGAGAACGCTGCTTCTGCCCAAGCCAGCCTAGGGCGTGCACCTTTGTTCTCAGAGCTCCGTGTAACAGTCTGCCTCTCTCGCAGTTCGAATGGAAAACGAAAGCTTTTCGCCTACGCCCTTCACAGAGATCCGTTGCTACGACGAGAATGTCTTGTGGCCGGAGTTCGCCCCCGCCGCGAGGAAGCTGCTCTTAGCACCGCATTGCAGGGACACGTCTCGCTTCTTGACTTCGTGCTTAGCGCTCTCCGAATTCGCTGCTAGCTCCGCTGTCCTTCTCAGCTGCAAGTAGCAGCGTTCGCAGTACATAGAGCTTCGCAAGGACCGAAGACCCGGAGGGACGTATCGCACACGACAATGTGCCAGGACAGAGACGTGTTCTACATTGTCTCTTCTCGTCATCCAGTTTGTGCCTCTGCTGCTTCTGCTGTTAGGAATCGCTCCTTGAAAGACGAGCGAGAGCGTCTTTCTGGGTGCACTGCACTGAGTGAGTGCTCGCTAGGGACTTTGCACTCGGAGCCAAGGCAACAGGGCGTGCTTGTCCGCAGAACTGAGAGCACGCTGTTGGGCAGAGCTGAAACTGACCGCTGCAGTTCAGCTCTCTCCGGACGGCAGACGCCGAAGAACGAAGCCGCTTGCGAGCGGCGCAGTGCAGCGAAGAGCACACGAGCAGCCAAAGAGCTCCTTCACAATCGCTTTCACTTCTCAGTGCTCTTGCTGCTTGGAAAAGCAGCACACAGCCGTTGCACGCCAGGGCAAAAGCTGGGGCAGTGCCCGTCTTCACTCCTTCGCTGTGCTGTACTCCATGCAGCTAGAGCGAAGCGAGAAGGACGCGAGGACGAAGAAGGCCTTCTTAAAGTAGCCCCCTGTCAGCAGCCCTGAAAGGGCGCATAACACACGGCGTCTCGCTGCCCTCCGTTCTACATACTCGCGGCTCCCTTTGCCGACTCGCAAAAGTTGCTACCAGAGCAGAGGCGGCCAGATTGAAGAGGCAGTGCCTAGGTTCACCTTCTACTTCATGCACGTAAGCCGCGTCCAGCTCCTCGCTGCACTCTGGATTTCCCTTCTCCGCAGCACTTAACGTGGTGCTGTGTGTGTGCAACTCGGCGCCTAGAAGTGACCGCCAATGCTTTCAGAGCGGGCTGCAAGGGAACCAAGGAGCAGCACAAGCAGCAGTGCTTCAGCTTGCTCCTTCCGACTGCTAAGGGCACTTGGGAAGGCAAGCGAGAGTCAACCACCTTCCTCTCCTAGTAGCCTCTAACGTGGTGCACACAAGCACGGCACATAGCCGCTTCGTTCACCGCCCTCGCCCAAGCCTTGCTCCGCTTTCACTTGCCGGCGGCCAGAAGCCGCTGCAGGGGCGCCACATACCCAGCAGTGTGCGGGCAGCCAAGAGCTCGAGAACGCTTCTTCTGCCCAAGCCAGCCTAGGGCGTGCACCTTTGTTCTCAGAGCTCCGTGTAACAGTCTGCCTCTCTCGCAGTTCGAATGGAAATCGAAAGCTTTTCGCATACGACCTTCATAGAGATCCGTTGCCAGGACGAGAATGTCTTGTGGCCAGAGCTCGCCCCCGCCGCGAGGAAGCTGCTCTTAGCACCGCGTTGCAGGGACACGTCTCGCTTCTTGACTTCGTGCTTAGCGCTCTCCGAATTCGCTGCTAGCTCCGCGGTCCTTCTCAGCTGCAAGTAGCAGCGCTCGCAGTACATAGAGCTTCGCAAGGACCGAAGACCCGGAGGGACGTATCGCACACGACAATGTGCCAGGACAGAGACGTGTTCTACATTGTCTCTTCTCGTCATCCAGTTTGTGCCTCTGCTGCTTCTGCTGTTAGGAATCGCTCCTTGAAAGACGAGCGAGAGCGTCTTTCTGGGTGCACTGCACTGAGTGAGTGCTCGCTAGGGACTTTGCACTCGGAGCCAAGGCAACAGGGCGTGCTTGTCCGCAGAACTGAGAGCGCGCTGTTGGGCAGAGCTGAAACTGACCGCTGCAGTTCAGCTCTCTCCGGACGGCAGACGCCGAAGAACGAAGCCGCTTGCGAGCGGCGCAGTGCAGCGAAGAGCACACGAGCAGCCAAAGAGCTCCTTCACAATCGCTTTCACTTCTCAGTGCTCTTGCTGCTTGGAAAAGCAGCACACAGCCGTTGCACGCCAGGGCAAAAGCTGGGGCAGTGCCCGTCCTCACTCCTTCGCTGTGCTGTACTCCTTGCAGCTAGAGCGAAGCGAGAAGGACGCGAGGACGAAGAAGGCCTTCTTAAAGTAGCCCCTTGTCAGCAGCCCTGAAAGGGCGCATAACACACGGCGTCTCGCTGCCCTCCGTTCTACATACTCGCGTCTCCCTTTGCCGTCTTGCAAAAGTTGCTACCAGAGCAGAGGCGGCCAGATTGAAGAGGCTGTGCTTAGGTTCACCTTCTCCTTACTGCACGTAAGCCACGTCAAGCTCCTCGCTGCACTCTGGATTTCCCTTCTCCGCGGCACTTAGCGTGGTGCTGTGTGTGTGCAACTCGGCGCCTAGAAGTGACCGCCAATGCTTTCAGAGCGGGCTGCAAGGGAACCAAGGAGCAGCACAAGCAGCAGTGCTTCAGCTTGCTCCTTCCGACTGCTAAGGGCACTTGGGAAGGCAAGCGAGAGTCAACCACCTTCCTCTCCTAGTAGCCTCTAACGTGGTGCACACAAGCACGGCACATAGCCGCTTCGTTCACCGCCCTCGCCCTCGCCCACGCCTTGCTCCGCTTTCACTTGCCGGCGGCCAGAAGCCGCCGCAGGGGCGCCACATACCCAGCAGTGTGCGGGCAGCCAAGAGCTCGAGAACGCTGCTTCTGCCCAAGCCAGCCTAGGGCGTGCACCTTTGTTCTCAGAGCTCCGTGTAACAGTCTGCCTCTCTCGCAGTTCGAATGGAAAACGAAAGCTTTTCGCCTACGCCCTTCACAGAGATCCGTTGCTACGACGAGAATGTCTTGTGGCCGGAGTTCGCCCCCGCCGCGAGGAAGCTGCTCTTAGCACCGCATTGCAGGGACACGTCTCGCTTCTTGACTTCGTGCTTAGCGCTCTCCGAATTCGCTGCTAGCTCCGCTGTCCTTCTCAGCTGCAAGTAGCAGCGCTCGCAGTACATAGAGCTTCGCAAGGACCGAAGACCCGGAGGGACGTATCGCACACGACAATGTGCCAGGACAGAGACGTGTTCTACATTGTCCCTTCTCGTCATCCAGTTTGTGCCTCTGCTGCTTCTGCTGTTAGGAATCGCTCCTTGAAAGACGAGCGAGAGCGTCTTTCTGGGTGCATTGCACTGAGTGAGTGCTCGCTAAGGACTTTGCACTCGGAGCCAAGGCAACAGGGCGTGCTTGTCCGCAGAACTGAGAGCACGCTGTTGGGCAGAGCTGAAACTGACCGCTGCAGTTCAGCTCTCTCCGGACGGCAGACGCCGAAGAACGAAGCCGCTTGCGAGCGGCGCAGTGCAGCGAAGAGCACACGAGCAGCCAAAGAGCTCCTTCACAATCGCTTTCACTTCTCAGTGCTCTTGCTGCTTGGAAAAGCAGCACACAGCCGTTGCACGCCAGGGCAAAAGCTGGGGCAGTGCCCGTCCTCACTCCTTCGCTGTGCTGTACTCCTTGCAGACAGAGCGAAGCGAGAAGGACGCGAGGACGAAGAAGTCCTTCTTAAAGTAGCCCCTTGTCAGCAGCCCTGAAAGGGCGCATAAAACACGGCGTCTCGCTGCCCTCCGTTCTACATACTCGCGGCTCCCTTTGGCGACTCGCAAAAGTTGCTACCAGAGCAGAGGCGGCCAGATTGAAGAGGCACTGCTTAGGTTCACCTTCTCCTTACTGCACGTAAGCCACGTCCAGCTCCTCGCTGCACTCTGGATTTCCCTTCTCCGCAGCACTTAACGTGGTGCTGTGTGTGTGCAACTCGGCGCTTAGAAGTGACCGCCAATGCTTTCAGAGCGGGCTGCAAGGGAACCAAGGAGCAGCACAAGCAGCAGTGCTTCAGCTTGCTCCTTCCGACTGCTAAGGGCACTTGGGAAGGCAAGCGAGAGTCAACCACCTTCCTCTCCTAGTAGCCTCTAACGTGGTGCACACAAGCACGGCGCTTTTGTCGCTTCGTTCACCGCCCTCGCCCTCGCCCACGCCTTGCTCCGCTTTTACTTGCCGGCGGCCAGAAGCCGCTGCAGGGGCGCCACATACCCAGCAGTGTGCGGGCAGCCAAGAGCTCGAGAACGCTTCTTCTGCCCAAGCCAGCCTAGGGCGTGCACCTTTGTTCTCAGAGCTCCGTGTAACAGTCTGCCTCTCTCGCAGTTCGAATGGAAATCGAAAGCTTTTCGCCTACGACCTTCATAGAGATCCGTTGCCAGGACGAGAATGTCTTGTGGCCAGAGCTCGCCCCCGCCGCGAGGAAGCTGCTCTTAGCACCGCGTTGCAGGGACACGTCTCGCTTCTTGACTTCGTGCTTAGCGCTCTCCGAATTCGCTGCTAGCTCCGCGGTCCTTCTCAGCTGCAAGTAGCAGCGCTCGCATTACATATAGCTTCGCAAGGACCGAAGACCCGGAGGGACATATCGCACACGACAATGTGCCAGGACAGAGACGTGTTCTACATTGTCTCTTCTCGTCATCCAGTTTGTGCCTCTGCTGCTTCTGCTGTTAGGAATCGCTCCTTGAAAGACGAGCGAGAGCGTCTTTCTGGGTGCACTGCACTGAGTGAGTGCTCGCTAGGGACTTTGCACTCGGAGCCAAGGCAACAGGGCGTGCTTGTCCGCAGAACTGAGAGCACGCTGTTGGGCAGAGCTGAAACTGACCGCTGCAGTTCAGCTCTCTCCGGACGGCAGACGCCGAAGAACGAAGCCGCTTGCGAGCGGCGCAGTGCAGCGAAGAGCACACGAGCAGCCAAAGAGCTCCTTCACAATCGCTTTCACTTCTCAGTGCTCTTGCTGCTTGGAAAAGCAGCACACAGCCGTTGCACGCCAGGGCAAAAGCTGGGGCAGTGCCCGTCTTCACTCCTTCGCTGTGCTGTACTCCATGCAGCTAGAGCGAAGCGAGAAGGACGCGAGGACGAAGAAGGCCTTCTTAAAGTAGCCCCCTGTCAGCAGCCCTGAAAGGGCGCATAACACACGGCGTCTCGCTGCCCTCCGTTCTACATACTCGCGTCTCCCTTTGCCGTCTTGCAAAAGTTGCTACCAGAGCAGAGGCGGCCAGATTGAAGAGGCACTGCTTAGGTTCACCTTCTCCTTACTGCACGTAAGCCACGTCAAGCTCCTCGCTGCACTCTGGATTTCCCTTCTCCGCGGCACTTAGCGTGGTGCTGTGTGTGTGCAACTCGGCGCCTAGAAGTGACCGCCAATGCTTTCAGAGCGGGCTGCAAGGGAACCAAGGAGCAGCACAAGCAGCAGTGCTTCAGCTTGCTCCTTCCGACTGCTAAGGGCACTTGGGAAGGCAAGCGAGAGTCAACCACCTTCCTCTCCTAGTAGCCTCTAACGTGGTGCACACAAGCACGGCACATAGCCGCTTCGTTCACCGCCCTCGCCCTCGCCCACGCCTTGCTCCGCTTTCACTTGTCGGCGGCCAGAAGCCGCCGCAGGGGCGCCACATACCCAGCAGTGTGCGGGCAGCCAAGAGCTCGAGAACGCTGCTTCTGCCCAAGCCCGCCTAGGGCGTGCACCTTTGTTCTCAGAGCTCCGTGTAACAGTCTGCCTTTCTCGCAGTTCGAATGGAAATCGAAAGCTTTTCGCCTACGCCCTTCACAGAGATCCGTTGCTAGGACGAGAATGTCTTGTGGCCGGAGCTCGCCCCCGCCGCGAGGAAGCTGCTCTTAGCACCGCGTTGCAGGGACACGTCTCGCTTCTTGACTTCGTGCTTAGCGCTCTCCGAATTCGCTGCTAGCTCCGCGGTCCGTCTCAGCTTCAAGTAGCTGCGCTCGCAGTACATAGAGCTTCGCAAGGACCGAAGACCCGGAGGGACGTATCGCACACGACAATGTGCCAGGACAGAGACGTGTTCTACATTGTCCCTTCTCGTCATCCAGTTTGTGCCTCTGCTGCTTCTGCTGTTAGGAATCGCTCCTTGAAAGACGAGCGAGAGCGTCTTTCTGGGTGCATTGCACTGAGTGAGTGCTCGCTAAGGACTTTGCACTCGGTGCCAAGGCAACAGGGCGTGCTTGTCCGCAGAACTGAGAGCACGCTGTTGGGCAGAGCTGAAACTGACCGCTGGAGTTCAGCTCTCTCCGGACGGCAGACGCCGAAGAACGAAGCCGCTTGCGAGCGGCGCAGTGCAGCGAAGAGCACACGAGCAGCCAAAGAGCTCCTTCACAATCGCTTTCACTTCTCAGTGCTCTTGCTGCTTGGAAAAGCAGCACACAGCCGTTGCACGCCAGGGCAAAAGCTGGGGCAGTGCCCGTCCTCACTCCTTCGCTGTGCTGTACTCCTTGCAGCTAGAGCGAAGCGAGAAGGACGCGAGGACGAAGAAGGCCTTCTTAAAGTAGCCCCTTGTCAGCAGCCCTGAAAGGGCGCATAACACACGGCGTCTCGCTGCCCTCCGTTCTACATACTCGCGTCTCCCTTTGCCGTCTTGCAAAAGTTGCTACCAGAGCAGAGGCGGCCAGATTGAAGAGGCACTGCTTAGGTTCACCTTCTCCTTACTGCACGTAAGCCACGTCAAGCTCCTCGCTGCACTCTGGATTTCCCTTCTCCGCGGCACTTAGCGTGGTGCTGTGTGTGTGCAACTCGGCGCCTAGAAGTGACCGCCAATGCTTTCAGAGCGGGCTGCAAGGGAACCAAGGAGCAGCACAAGCAGCAGTGCTTCAGCTTGCTCCTTCCGACTGCTAAGGGCACTTGGGAAGGCAAGCGAGAGTCAACCACCTTCCTCTCCTAGTAGCCTCTAACGTGGTGCACACAAGCACGGCACATAGCCGCTTCGTTCACCGCCCTCGCCCTCGCCCACGCCTTGCTCCGCTTTCACTTGTCGGCGGCCAGAAGCCGCCGCAGGGGCGCCACATACCCAGCAGTGTGCGGGCAGCCAAGAGCTCGAGAACGCTGCTTCTGCCCAAGCCCGCCTAGGGCGTGCACCTTTGTTCTCAGAGCTCCGTGTAACAGTCTGCCTTTCTCGCAGTTCGAATGGAAATCGAAAGCTTTTCGCCTACGCCCTTCACAGAGATCCGTTGCTAGGACGAGAATGTCTCGTGGCCGGAGCTCGCCCCCGCCGCGAGGAAGCTGCTCTTAGCACCGCGTTGCAGGGACACGTCTCGCTTCTTGACTTCGTGCTTAGCGCTCTCCGAATTCGCCGCTAGCTCCGCGGTCCTTCTCAGCTTCAAGTAGCAGCGCTCGCAGTACATAGAGCTTCGCAAGGACCGAAGACCCGGAGGGACGTATCGCACACGACAATGTGCCAGGACAGAGACGTGTTCTACATTGTCCCTTCTCGTCATCCAGTTTGTGCCTCTGCTGCTTCTGCTGTTAGGAATCGCTCCTTGAAAGACGAGCGAGAGCGTCTTTCTGGGTGCATTGCACTGAGTGAGTGCTCGCTAAGGACTTTGCACTCGGAGCCAAGGCAACAGGGCGTGCTTGTCCGCAGAACTGAGAGCACGCTGTTGGGCAGAGCTGAAACTGACCGCTGCAGTTCAGCTCTCTCCGGACGGCAGACGCCGAAGAACGAAGCCGCTTGCGAGCGGCGCAGTGCAGCGAAGAGCACACGAGCAGCCAAAGAGCTCCTTCACAATCGCTTTCACTTCTCAGTGCTCTTGCTGCTTGGAAAAGCAGCACACAGCCGTTGCACGCCAGGGCAAAAGCTGGGGCAGTGCCCGTCCTCACTCCTTCGCTGTGCTGTACTCCTTGCAGCTAGAGCGAAGCGAGAAGGACGCGAGGACGAAGAAGGCCTTCTTAAAGTAGCCCCTTGTCAGCAGCCCTGAAAGGGCGCATAACACACGGCGTCTCGCTGCCCTCCGTTCTACATACTCGCGTCTCCCTTTGCCGTCTTGCAAAAGTTGCTACCAGAGCAGAGGCGGCCAGATTGAAGAGGCTGTGCTTAGGTTCACCTTCTCCTTACTGCACGTAAGCCACGTCAAGCTCCTCGCTGCACTCTGGATTTCCCTTCTCCGCGGCACTTAGCGTGGTGCTGTGTGTGTGCAACTCGGCGCCTAGAAGTGACCGCCAATGCTTTCAGAGCGGGCTGCAAGGGAACCAAGGAGCAGCACAAGCAGCAGTGCTTCAGCTTGCTCCTTCCGACTGCTAAGGGCACTTGGGAAGGCAAGCGAGAGTCAACCACCTTCCTCTCCTAGTAGCCTCTAACGTGGTGCACACAAGCACGGCACATAGCCGCTTCGTTCACCGCCCTCGCCCTCGCCCACGCCTTGCTCCGCTTTCACTTGTCGGCGGCCAGAAGCCGCCGCAGGGGCGCCACATACCCAGCAGTGTGCGGGCAGCCAAGAGCTCGAGAACGCTGCTTCTGCCCAAGCCCGCCTAGGGCGTGCACCTTTGTTCTCAGAGCTCCGTGTAACAGTCTGCCTTTCTCGCAGTTCGAATGGAAATCGAAAGCTTTTCGCCTACGCCCTTCACAGAGATCCGTTGCTAGGACGAGAATGTCTTGTGGCCGGAGCTCGCCCCCGCCGCGAGGAAGCTGCTCTTAGCACCGCGTTGCAGGGACACGTCTCGCT
Organism: Sturnus vulgaris; assembly: GCF_052056855.1. Classification (NCBI taxonomy): domain Eukaryota; kingdom Metazoa; phylum Chordata; class Aves; order Passeriformes; family Sturnidae; genus Sturnus; species Sturnus vulgaris. Next base: position 269,408 of record NW_028276420.1, read on the forward strand.
TCTTGACTTCGTGCTTAGCGCTCTCCGAATTCGCCGCTAGCTCCGCGGTCCGTCTCAGCTTCAAGTAGCTGCGCTCGCAGTACTTAGAGCTTCGCAAGGACCGAAGACCCGGAGGGACATATCGCACACGACAATGTGCCAGGACAAGGACGTTCTGCACTGAGTGGAGACAGAGACAGACCCAGAATTCTACACTGCCCCTTCTCTTCGGCCATCTTGTGCTCTGCTGCCTCTGCTGTGACGAATCGGTCCTTGAAAAACCAGCGAGAGCGTCTCTCCAGGCACTGAGTGTGAGCTCCCTAGGGACTTTTTCCACCTCCAAAAATACATGGGTAAGTCCTAAAAGTTTTGGTTTGATCAAGAATAGTTACGTCCAAGTATCGCTGTTCTAAACACCCTTGGTTTCAGTCTGAACTTAACTGCTTGTTTCTGTCTTTTTGCCTAGTGGCAATCTAATTCTAAGGTAACTAGATGTGTTAGATATCCATAAGTTACATCTCAGGTTAGGTGGGATAATTGGCTGGGAAGAAAATGGAATTGAGAATTTGGAAAGAATCCAAAGTGAGCTGATGTCACAATCCGAGATTCCCTTGGGTTCCAAATCCTTTCATTTGTGTTTTTGTGGGCTTTTTTGAAGGCGGTGTACAGTTGAAGCCATGATTTAGCTGCGGTGAGACCTGCTCTGCTGTAAAAGCATTATTTTCTCAGTGAGCATGGACAACAGTTAGAGTGTCGTCTTTTAAGATTCCCTGCACTCCACTTATGGTGGCAAAAGCAGTGCCTTGACTGTAATCATAAAAGTGATTACAGCTTCCTTGCTTTGACATCATGTAGGATGCTTCCTCCATCTGCTGTGGTCAGCATTAAGTAACAGATTTCTCAGTTTCTAGGAAGAGTCTAGCAAACAATCACCTTGCTCCTTCTCTTGCATTTATTCATCACTGCTATGCTGCTATACAGACAGATAGTCTGTTTATGATTCAACAATTCAATGGGACATCAAGTAAATAGCAAAGCAAAACTAACTACCGAAAGCACTATAAGGGCCAGAGATTAGCTTGGATCAAAACAGGTATTCTCCTAGCATTGTTTACAAACGACTCAGCATGTGAAACAGAAGGCACAATGTAGTTTGTGCCTTGTTTTGGGCATGCCCGGAAGAAGGAAATTCTGATTTCACATATGGGAAAAGAAATGTTGACATTTGAATGAGATTGTTCATACCCCAGAAAAGGTTGCTTTGAAAGGTTGTGGAAGTCCTGTGTGGAAACACGGCTTTACAAGTCCTTTCCACCAGGAGACAACAGCTGCAGAACATCTGGGTGTGCCAGTGTTGAGAGCACCAGCAAAGATCAAAGTGGAGAAGTTGGTGAACAATGGCAGTGGCCTGGGGGAGAGCAAGTGGGGTGCTGGCTGTGGGACCAGGGGAGTCCTGACTGATTTAGGAGGCGTGTGATGGTCTGTGCCAGCAAGCGGAGTAGTGCTGTGGCCTTGGCACACTGCGAATACTGGAATTCAGTGGGGTCACTGGGCAGGCTGAGTGTGTGAGCTGCTGGAGGGACCCAGGTTGCCCACATGTAAACATCCAGTCTCACTCTTGCCAGCCACAGAAAGGAGCAGGATGTGGCTGCTGGCGATGCCTGTCATGTATATGTAGTGTATATGCGTGCTATCCCAGCCTGCTGGGAACACTTCTTCTTTGGGACTGCTTGGGCTGAGGGAGAGAAAGCAGTGGTAGTTTCTGAGGTTTCGAGTTTGCTCGAGTTTCTCAGGCTGTTTCTGGAGCCACCCAGAGTTCTCTTCCTTGAAGCATTTCAAGTCCTGCTAATTTTCAAAATTCAAACAGACACAGCCCTAAGCTAGTTGATCTGACTTCAGAGCTATTCTTACGCTGAGCTGTTGGATGATCTGATCTCCTGAGATGTCTTCCATTTCAGTTTATGACCTGGTTCTTGTGAAAAATAGGATCTTTTAGCCTGGAGAAGAGAGGTTTCTGGAGAGACAGTATTGTGGCCTTTGAATATGTAAAGAGGGTATAAGACCAATGGAGAAAGACTTTTTAGGAAGGTTTGCAGAGAAAGGACAAGGGGACATGCTTTCAAACTGAGACTAGGTTTAGACTGGCTAAAAGGAAAAGCTTTTCTACAATGAAGCTGGTGAGACACTCAAACGGCTGTTCCAGAGAAGTTGTGGATGCCCCATCATTGAGAGTGCTCCTTATCAGTTTGGCTAGTCTTGAGCAATTTGATCTACTGTAAGATCTACCTGGCAAGGAAGTAGGACTAGGTGATCTTTAATCACAGACTGTTGTATGATTCCGTGAAAGACAGAATGCAATAAAGTTCATAATTCAGATTTTGGCGCAGACATATTTATAATTTCTCACTTTATGCATCATTGCAATGACAACTTGTTAGCTTCTGAAATGATTAGCTGAGATTGATTTCCTTCCTTAGTTTCATTTTCCCTGTTATTCCTTCACTCTTGGACCTTTTTTTCACTAGATTTCCTCTTTCAGTAAACTGCCCTTAAGTATCACTTTGCTCCCCACCTGGCTTTTTTTTTTTTTTTTTTTTTCAATGACACCTTTTCACTGGTTCGTTTTGGGCCTTTGCTGCTTGAAGTCCAGCAGCCTCCTTGTCAGAGCATTACGGAGCTTTCTTTACAGCTTCATCACTATGCAAAAAGCCATAAATTACTGTGTTCCATCTCACATACCATCAAGTAGCACACTAATATTCCCTCTGCTGAATAGCTGGTTGGCTTACATAGACCAGCCAAAAACCAGGAAATCCAGATGGCAGCAAGAATCTTGTAGACTACTCCCGCTGTTCATTTAAATTCTGGAGAAGTCACGTGAGGTATCACATTCTCTTGAAAGAAGTGTCTATCATCTCGGACATTCTAGAATGGGCTATTAATATTGTCATGAGTTTCTGGCTAGACTTTTTAGTATGCCAATTCAAATTCAAATGATCTGAAATGATAGAACTTCAAGAATTGTTTTTCCCAGAATCGAAGTATGATGGAGTTATATAGGGAGAATCTTAATCTTAGTTATTCTATTCCATCTCACATCATGGCTGGGGGCAGGGAGAAGGGAGTATCTTTGGGGGACAATGGGTTGCGGTGTAGTCAGTAAGCTGGGCAGAGGCGCCATCAGGTATTGTCTGTTGTTGGGGGGGGATTCATGTGAACTCTTCCTTTCTTGTACCCTGCCACCAGTATTGTTGCTAAAATTGTTTGTTTTCTCATCCAAGTGACAAAATCAGCACACTTAATGAGGGATGAAGAGGGAGCAGCGACCTCGGAACAGGAGGAAGAAGAAGCAGAGCCTGCTGTCCTCCAGAAGAAAAAAAACGCTACCAGCCAACTTTGCATCATCTGTGAACTTCCTGGGCGTGTACTCTATCCCCTTGTCCAGATCACTGAGCAAGATATTAAACAGGACTGGGCCCAAGACTGAGCCTTGGGGACCAGCTGGATGAACTCTATTTCCCACCACTCTGTGGGCCTGGCCATCACCCAGTTTGTCACCCAGCAAACAGCCCACCCATGCAAACCATAAGCAGACAGTTTCTTCAGGAGAATGATGTGAGACTCATTGCAAAAAAGATCAGGGAGATGCCTAGGAAGAGTCTCAGGTGAATCCAGGAGACTATAGTGGAGGACTATTCAGTTTTCCAATCAATTTGCTTAAAAAAACTCTACAAAACCGTAATAAAAAAACAAACAAAAAAAGCAGACCAAACAAACACACAAAACCCCCCATCCAATAATCCCCAAAGAGACAAAAAAAGCCCCCAAAAAAGCCCACCAAAAAACCCACCCAAAACTGAAAAAAAAGCCCCAAACCCAACACAAAAAATCAGGGTGAAGGTTTTTAGTAACTTTAAAAATAACAAAACAAAACGAAACAAAAAAACCCCAGAAAGTCACATTTCTAAAGGTGCTGTCCCAGCCTCTTCTCTCAGCAGGGAGGACATCCTGAAGTGGAGCCAGTTGGAAGAAAGCGGGACGGGGCAGCACCTGGGCCATTGTCACAGGACGGCCCTGTGGCTGCCCCACTGCCAAAACCTGGACACATAAATCAAACACAGGTATGCACATGTGCTTAGACACAGCAAAAATATATTTGTCTGAAAAGAATACAGGTCCATTTCTATCACTGGAAAGAGCATAATGCCTCGTCTCAGCTTTCTTTTCAGTCATTACAAATGTTTCGAAAATAAAGGAGTGCAGAAAATGGAAATATCCAAGATCAACATGAGGACCAGTAACAAAGATTCCATTTTTGAAACTGCATTGGGAATCCTCTGCAGAAATTGACTCAGAGCTCTAAGATTTACAAAAAAGACCAAGAGGATTGGAGTCAATACAACACAGTGTCTGGAGACTTCAGCTGGTTGCCTTGATTTCTCAAATATGATGGAGGAAGCACCTTAGCAACTACAGCTGCCAGTTCTCTCAGGGCCCTGACATGCCTCTGGGTGGGTGCCATGGTCTTGCATGCTCAGGTTCCTCAAGTGGTCTGAAAGCTGACCTGCTACTATGGGTTAGAATCAAGTCCACCAGTCCAATAACCTGAGAGATGTGGAAATAGTGACTGGCAGTAAAAATTGAGACCAACACTTGTTGAGTACCTCAGCCTTCTCCTTGTCTGTTGTCACTAGTCCTGTCTGGCTTATGGGGGTGGGGGGGGGGGGGGAATAGGGGAGGTGTGATAGGTTTCTTTTCATCTTCCTTTTCCCACTGAAATACCCGTAGGTGCCTTTATTATTCTTAGTTTTGGCATGCTTTTCCAAATTCAGCTTCAACTGAGCCTTAGCTATACTGATCCCATCCTCACACACTCATGTGTTACCACTGTATTTTTCCCATGATTTGTCTCGCTGTGTATCGTCTGCATATTACCTACTTGCATCACATCTATTAATTTTCAATAACCTTCTGGCTTTAACTTGCTTTCAAAAAAAAACCTTTTTGAACCTTTTCACCTCAGAAATTCACCTGGGAAACCCCAAATCCCCAGAATTCGACCCAAAATTCACCTGGCACCCCAAATTCACCCTCCAAATTCGCTCCAAAATGATTGGCAACTTTACACACTCCATTTTCCCACAAAAGGATCTAGAGCCCTGTGCGCTTCGTATACAAACTAAATGCAAAAAACCTTTCTATTCATTCTCAGCAAAAAGACGTCCTATTCCTCCTTCTTTTGGACAAAACTGCCTTCACTTTCAAACTTATTCTCTTGCTCGCTTACCTGCATAATGCTTAGTCCCTGTTCTGCATGCTCATTTTCTTCACTTTTACAAGGAATCCTCTCCTCATCTTCTTCTTCCTCTGCTTCAACATGCAAAAACAAACCAAAAATTGTCTCTTCTACAGAAAATGAGGGGAGAAAAGAACACAAATGATAACCAATACCCTGCCAAGTAGAAATTTCTTCTATATTTCAGTGACTGATAGGCAGAAAAAAATGAATTTCATCTGGGGAAAGAAAGACATTCTAGGAATATTCAGACTGCTATCTTGCCCCAGGTAAAACATTTACCATGGCCTTAGCGTTAATGAGCTTGTGAACATCAGCTGCCAAGAGGAAGGACATTTCCTCCAGTTTCACACAATACTTGGTCAGTACATCTGCTATCTGTGCAATCAAAGAATACAGAAAAGCAACAACAATGAAAAGTAGAACTCAAATATCAATTTCCCAAGTTAAAATCTACATGAACAAGACAATTTTTCCATTCAAGTGAATTCGATTTAATTAATTCATTAACTACATAAGTAGCATTCTCACGTTCAAGAACGGAATTCAAAGAATCAACGTTGCTTCTTCTGAGACATTGAAGCCTGAGTAGATCCCAACTTCAAATCTAGTAGGACGCCATGAAAGCAATACCTGCTACATTTAGTACATGTAAACTACAAAGACATCTAGAACAGCTCTAAAAGATGAGCAAACCCATGAACTTTGAAGGAGACGCTAGCAAGAAATGTGGAAATAGGCTTTATCTGCCCAGTGCTTTTCCCAAAAGCACGGGCACTCCTTGGCGTCAGTGAGAGTCTCTGTCTCATTATTCAGCAGCTGGCTTAGGGTAAAAAAGGATGCATGCAATCACTTCATTCCTGTTCATGACATAAACTTACTGCATCATCGTGGAAGCCATTTACTTGGAAATATAGCCTAAAAAATAGGTGTCAGACTGGGTACATATCTAGATTGCTATGAGCAAAACCAATTTCTTTTTAACAGGAAAGCCATACAATATGCCTGCCATGGCAAATATTAGTCTACTAGCCCTGCACTTCAACGGGCAGTGAGCAGTTCATGACACCAAATTTACGTTTGGCAAGGAGACAGTCTATTTATTACAAGCCCCTAGTTCTAGAACCAAGAATTCAGGAGTTGCTCATTCCCAATGAAAATCTGTCCATTTCATACCTTTGGGGTTTTATGCTTCTGTTCTTTACCTGTCTTGAGTGTGGCTTTCTTGTGAAGTCACTGATGGGTGTTTTTCCAACACATTTCTGCTGATTACACGGTAATTGCATGGCATCAGCAGACATCTCTGAATGTCTCTTGAAAGTATGCTTTTTACTCTTCCTAGAGGACCTTGTCTTCTTCTTTCCTTCACCCAAAAGGTGGGCTAAGTGAGCCTTCAAAGAACCATCATCTCAACAATTAGAATTCTTTCAAACCTACTGAATGGAGAACAGCGACAAAAAAATTTTAAAAAGACTAGTACGCGAAAGACAGCAGAAGAGAAAGGTAAAGTAATGAATCCTACATGCCACATGCATAACTCTCTTCATTCAAGGCTATTTTCAAAATGAGAAGAAAAAAAAAAAAAAAAAAAAAGATCATCTTTTCCTCAGAGAGGAAAAGAAAGTGGAAAGTGGAGTAACTGGATTGTGTTGCCTTGCCTACAGTTACCAGAAAAGTCAACAGCAGAGTTGAAAACTCCTGAAGCTGGCTAACTACGCCTCTAAATGTTTTACTACTGTGTTATGATTCTGTCTTCAGTTAATAGAACCCGATATACAACAAAGAGATGGGAGCACATGGAGATGCATTGGAGAGCCTACGCTGGAGGTAACACATTCATTTTTTACTCAAACAAATCCAAATTAGAAATGTTGAAAATGACCTGGGGCCATTTCAACAGCCAGCAAACTAACACAACCAACCTTTGGCTTTTATTCAATCCTTTGCTTATTTTACCTGGACCTTGAAGATCTGTCTGCAGCCTTCCTCTCTGCAAATATATCACACTCGTCCTATTGAGAACCCATGGCTCATCACAGCTGCTTCGCCACGCCTGCTTCCAGAAGAACTGGCAACTACAAGCTGGGAGCCAAGAGATACAACACTTCACTTGGAAAAGGGCCTTCCATGAATCCTAGAATCCCAGAATGGTTTGGACTGGAAGCGACCTTAGAGACAGAGTCTCTTCTTCCCACATCCTGACATGGGCAGGGACACTTTTCCACTAGTCCAGGTTGCTCCATGTCTGCTCCAGCCTGGCCCTGGACACTTCCTGCCATGGGGCTCCTACACAGCCTCTTTGAGCAACATGTGCCAGGCCTCAGCACCCACACAAGGAAGAATTCCTTTCCAATATCCCATCTACCCCAGCCCTCTGGCAGTTTGAAGCTATTCCCCCTTGTCCTGCGAGTCCAGAACCTTTTCCAAAGTCCCTCCCCAGCTATCTTGGAGCCCCAGCAGGCACTGCAAGGGGCTCGAAGGTCTCCCTGGAGCCTTCTGTTCTCCAGATTGGACACCCTCAGCTCTCCCAGACTGTCCTAGAGCAAAGAAGCACCACCTTTCAAAGCACCTTAGAAGCCTCCTACCGGCCAAACTCGATGGCAACGCTGGCCTTCCGGGCCCTACGGATATCGCTTCCGGTGTCGTTCGGGGTCAATCCCGGCTCTCTCCCCGCCCCCCATGGGGCCCTCAGGCAATGCCGCTCCGACGCAGCTCCTGCCGCTGTCAGACCAGCGGGGGGGCGGGGGGCCAGCCCAGCCTCATCCACAATCCACACTGTCCTCGGCGGCTGCTGCGGGCTCATGGCGGCCCACACACCCGGAAGCAGAGCTCCGAACACAGAGGATCATAGCCCCACATTTGTGTTCGTCTCTGCACAAGGCAGGGCAGACTTGCCATGCCCGGACTTTTCAGTTCAGCACGAAAATGAGAATAAACCTGCGCCATGGGAGAGGAAACCTCTAAAGACTCCCTCATACGTGGTCGCTCAACTTAATGCCTAGGCACTTGCCATTCCTAAGGCTACACTAAAGCCCTTTTTACCTTGCGGGAAAGAAATGCCATTGTTCTGGTGTGCAGCTAAAGGCGGAGCACAGGCAGGCCAGGGCAAAAGCTGGGGCAGTGCCCGTCTTCACTCCTTCGCTGTGCTGTACTCCTTGCAGCTAGAGCGAAGCCAGATGGACGCGAGGAAGGACAAGGCGCTCTTAAAGTAGCCCCCTGTCAGCAGCCCTGAAAGGGCGCATAACACACGGCGTCTCGCTGCCCTCCGTTCTACATACTCGCGGCTCCCTTTGCCGACTTGCAAAAGTCGCTACCAGAGCAGAGGCGGCCAGATTGAAGAGGCAGAGCCTAGGGTCACCTTCTCCTTACTGCACGTAAGCCACGTCCAGCTCCTCGCTGCACTCTGGATTTCCCTTCTCCGCGGCACTTAGCGTGGTGCTGTGTGTGTGCAACTCGGCGCCTAGAAGTGACCGCCAATGCTTTCAGAGCGGGCTGCAAGGGAACCAAGGAGCAGCACAAGCAGCAGTGCTTCAGCTTGCTCCTTCCGACTGCTAAGGGCACTTGGGAAGGCAAGCGAGAGTCAACCACCTTCCTCTCCTAGTAGCCTCTAACGTGGTGCACACAAGCACGGCACATAGCCGCTTCGTTCACCGCCCTCGCCCTCGCCCACGCCTTGCTCCGCTTTCACTTGTCGGCGGCCAGAAGCCGCCGCAGGGGCGCCACATACCCAGCAGTGTGCGGGCAGCCAAGAGCTGGAGAACGCTGCTTCTGCCCAAGCCCGCCTAGGGCGTGCACCTTTGTTCTCAGAGCTCCGTGTAACAGTCTGCCTTTCTCGCAGTTCGAATGGAAATCGAAAGCTTTTCGCCTACGCCCTTCACAGAGATCCGTTGCTAGGACGAGAATGTCTTGTGGCCGGAGCTCGCCCCCGCCGCGAGGAAGCTGCTCTTAGCACCGCGTTGCAGGGACACGTCTCGCTTCTTGACTTCGTGCTTAGCGCTCTCCGAATTCGCCGCTAGCTCCGCGGTCCGTCTCAGCTTCAAGTAGCTGCGCTCGCAGTACATAGAGCTTCGCAAGGACCGAAGACCCGGAGGGACGTATCGCACACGACAATGTGCCAGGACAGAGACGTGTTCTACATTGTCCCTTCTCGTCATCCAGTTTGTGCCTCTGCTGCTTCTGCTGTTAGGAATCGCTCCTTGAAAGACGAGCGAGAGCGTCTTTCTGGGTGCATTGCACTGAGTGAGTGCTTGCTAAGGACTTTGCACTCGGAGCCAAGGCAACAGGGCGTGCTTGTCCGCAGAACTGAGAGCACGCTGTTGGGCAGAGCTGAAACTGACCGCTGCAGTTCAGCTCTCTCCGGACGGCAGACGCCGAAGAACGAAGCCGCTTGCGAGCGGCGCAGTGCAGCGAAGAGCACACGAGCAGCCAAAGAGCTCCTTCACAATCGCTTTCACTTCTCAGTGCTCTTGCTGCTTGGAAAAGCAGCACACAGCCGTTGCACGCCAGGGCAAAAGCTGGGGCAGTGCCCGTCCTCACTCCTTCGCTGTGCTGTACTCCTTGCAGCTAGAGCGAAGCGAGAAGGACGCGAGGACGAAGAAGGCGTTCTTAAAGTAGCCCCTTGTCAGCAGCCCTGAAAGGGCGCATAACACACGGCGTCTCGCTGCCCTCCGTTCTACATACTCGCGGCTCCCTTTGCCGTCTTGCAAAAGTTGCTACCAGAGCAGAGGCGGCCAGATTGAAGAGGCTGTGCTTAGGTTCACCTTCTCCTTACTGCACGTAAGCCACGTCAAGCTCCTCGCTGCACTCTGGATTTCCCTTCTCCGCGGCACTTAGCGTGGTGCTGTGTGTGTGCAACTCGGCGCCTAGAAGTGACCGCCAATGCTTTCAGAGCGGGCTGCAAGGGAACCAAGGAGCAGCACAAGCAGCAGTGCTTCAGCTTGCTCCTTCCGACTGCTAAGGGCACTTGGGAAGGCAAGCGAGAGTCAACCACCTTCCTCTCCTAGTAGCCTCTAACGTGGTGCACACAAGCACGGCACATAGCCGCTTCGTTCACCGCCCTCGCCCTCGCCCACGCCTTGCTCCGCTTTCACTTGTCGGCGGCCAGAAGCCGCCGCAGGGGCGCCACATACCCAGCAGTGTGCGGGCAGCCAAGAGCTCGAGAACGCTGCTTCTGCCCAAGCCAGCCTAGGGCGTGCACCTTTGTTCTCAGAGCTCCGTGTAACAGTCTGCCTCTCTCGCAGTTCGAATGGAAAACGAAAGCTTTTCGCCTACGCCCTTCACAGAGATCCGTTGCTACGACGAGAATGTCTTGTGGCCGGAGCTCGCCCCCGCCGCGAGGAAGCTGCTCTTAGCACCGCGTTGCAGGGACACGTCTCGCTTCTTGACTTCGTGCTTAGCGCTCTCCGAATTCGCCGCTAGCTCCGCGGTCCGTCTCAGCTTCAAGTAGCTGCGCTCGCAGTACATAGAGCTTCGCAAGGACCGAAGACCCGGAGGGACGTATCGCACACGACAATGTGCCAGGACAGAGACGTGTTCTACATTGTCCCTTCTCGTCATCCAGTTTGTGCCTCTGCTGCTTCTGCTGTTAGGAATCGCTCCTTGAAAGACGAGCGAGAGCGTCTTTCTGGGTGCATTGCACTGAGTGAGTGCTCGCTAGGGACTTTGCACTCGGAGCCAAGGCAACAGGGCGTGCTTGTCCGCAGAACTGAGAGCGCGCTGTTGGGCAGAGCTGAAACTGACCGCTGCAGTTCAGCTCTCTCCGGACGGCAGACGCCGAAGAACGAAGCCGCTTGCGAGCGGCGCAGTGCAGCGAAGAGCACACGAGCAGCCAAAGAGCTCCTTCACAATCGCTTTCACTTCTCAGTGCTCTTGCTGCTTGGAAAAGCAGCACACAGCCGTTGCACGCCAGGGCAAAAGCTGGGGCAGTGCCCGTCCTCACTCCTTCGCTGTGCTGTACTCCTTGCAGCTAGAGCGAAGCGAGAAGGACGCGAGGACGAAGAAGGCCTTCTTAAAGTAGCCCCTTGTCAGCAGCCCTGAAAGGGCGCATAACACACGGCGTCTCGCTGCCCTCCGTTCTACATACTCGCGTCTCCCTTTGCCGTCTTGCAAAAGTTGCTACCAGAGCAGAGGCGGCCAGATTGAAGAGGCTGTGCTTAGGTTCACCTTCTCCTTACTGCACGTAAGCCACGTCAAGCTCCTCGCTGCACTCTGGATTTCCCTTCTCCGCGGCACTTAGCATGGTGCTGTGTGTGTGCAACTCGGCGCCTAGAAGTGACCGCCAATGCTTTCAGAGCGGGCTGCAAGGGAACCAAGGAGCAGCACAAGCAGCAGTGCTTCAGCTTGCTCCTTCCGACTGCTAAGGGCACTTGGGAAGGCAAGCGAGAGTCAACCACCTTCCTCTCCTAGTAGCCTCTAACGTGGTGCACACAAGCACGGCACATAGCCGCTTCGTTCACCGCCCTCGCCCTCGCCCACGCCTTGCTCCGCTTTCACTTGTCGGCGGCCAGAAGCCGCCGCAGGGGCGCCACATACCCAGCAGTGTGCGGGCAGCCAAGAGCTCGAGAACGCTGCTTCTGCCCAAGCCAGCCTAGGGCGTGCACCTTTGTTCTCAGAGCTCCGTGTAACAGTCTGCCTCTCTCGCAGTTCGAATGGAAAACGAAAGCTTTTCGCCTACGCCCTTCACAGAGATCCGTTGCTACGACGAGAATGTCTTGTGGCCGGAGTTCGCCCCCGCCGCGAGGAAGCTGCTCTTAGCACCGCATTGCAGGGACACGTCTCGCTTCTTGACTTCGTGCTTAGCGCTCTCCGAATTCGCTGCTAGCTCCGCGGTCCTTCTCAGCTGCAAGTAGCAGCGCTCGCAGTACATAGAGCTTCGCAAGGACCGAAGACCCGGAGGGACGTATCGCACACGACAATCTGCCGGGACAGAGACGTGTTCTACATTGTCCCTTCTCGTCATCCAGTTTGTGCCTCTGCTGCTTCTGCTGTTAGGAATCGCTCCTTGAAAGACGAGCGAGAGCGTCTTTCTGGGTGCACTGCACTGAGTGAGTGCTCGCTAGGGACTTTGCACTCGGAGCCAAGGCAACAGGGCGTGCTTGTCCGCAGAACTGAGAGCACGCTGTTGGGCAGAGCTGAAACTGACCGCTGCAGTTCAGCTCTCTCCGGACGGCAGACGTCGAAGAACGCAGCCGCTTGCGAGCGGCGCAGTGCAGCGAAGAGCACACGAGCAGCCAAAGAGCTCCTTCACAATCGCTTTCACTTCTCAGTGCTCTTGCTGCTTGGAAAAGCAGCACACAGCCGTTGCACGCCAGGGCAAAAGCTGGGGCAGTGCCCGTCCTCACTCCTTCGCTGTGCTGTACTCCTTGCAGCTAGAGCGAAGCGAGAAGGACGCGAGGACGAAGAAGGCCTTCTTAAAGTAGCCCCTTGTCAGCAGCCCTGAAAGGGCGCATAACACACGGCGTCTCGCTGCCCTCCGTTCTACATACTCGCGTCTCCCTTTGCCGTCTTGCAAAAGTTGCTACCAGAGCAGAGGCGGCCAGATTGAAGAGGCACTGCTTAGGTTCACCTTCTCCTTACTGCACGTAAGCCACGTCAAGCTCCTCGCTGCACTCTGGATTTCCCTTCTCCGCGGCACTTAGCGTGGTGCTGTGTGTGTGCAACTCGGCGCCTAGAAGTGACCGCCAATGCTTTCAGAGCGGGCTGCAAGGGAACCAAGGAGCAGCACAAGCAGCAGTGCTTCAGCTTGCTCCTTCCGACTGCTAAGGGCACTTGGGAAGGCAAGCGAGAGTCAACCACCTTCCTCTCCTAGTAGCCTCTAACGTGGTGCACACAAGCACGGCACATAGCCGCTTCGTTCACCGCCCTCGCCCTCGCCCACGCCTTGCTCCGCTTTCACTTGTCGGCGGCCAGAAGCCGCCGCAGGGGCGCCACATACCCAGCAGTGTGCGGGCAGCCAAGAGCTCGAGAACGCTGCTTCTGCCCAAGCCCGCCTAGGGCGTGCACCTTTGTTCTCAGAGCTCCGTGTAACAGTCTGCCTTTCTCGCAGTTCGAATGGAAATCGAAAGCTTTTCGCCTACGCCCTTCACAGAGATCCGTTGCTAGGACGAGAATGTCTTGTGGCCGGAGCTCGCCCCCGCCGCGAGGAAGCTGCTCTTAGCACCGCGTTGCAGGGACACGTCTCGCTTCTTGACTTCGTGCTTAGCGCTCTCCGAATTCGCCGCTAGCTCCGCGGTCCGTCTCAGCTTCAAGTAGCTGCGCTCGCAGTACTTAGAGCTTCGCAAGGACCGAAGACCCGGAGGGACATATCGCACACGACAATGTGCCAGGACAAGGACGTTCTGCACTGAGTGGAGACAGAGACAGACCCAGAATTCTACACTGCCCCTTCTCTTCGGCCATCTTGTGCTCTGCTGCCTCTGCTGTGACGAATCGGTCCTTGAAAAACCAGCGAGAGCGTCTCTCCAGGCACTGAGTGTGAGCTCCCTAGGGACTTTTTCCACCTCCAAAAATACATGGGTAAGTCCTAAAAGTTTTGGTTTGATCAAGAATAGTTACGTCCAAGTATCGCTGTTCTAAACACCCTTGGTTTCAGTCTGAACTTAACTGCTTGTTTCTGTCTTTTTGCCTAGTGGCAATCTAATTCTAAGGTAACTAGATGTGTTAGATATCCATAAGTTACATCTCAGGTTAGGTGGGATAATTGGCTGGGAAGAAAATGGAATTGAGAATTTGGAAAGAATCCAAAGTGAGCTGATGTCACAATCCGAGATTCCCTTGGGTTCCAAATCCTTTCATTTGTGTTTTTGTGGGCTTTTTTGAAGGCGGTGTACAGTTGAAGCCATGATTTAGCTGCGGTGAGACCTGCTCTGCTGTAAAAGCATTATTTTCTCAGTGAGCATGGACAACAGTTAGAGTGTCGTCTTTTAAGATTCCCTGCACTCCACTTATGGTGGCAAAAGCAGTGCCTTGACTGTAATCATAAAAGTGATTACAGCTTCCTTGCTTTGACATCATGTAGGATGCTTCCTCCATCTGCTGTGGTCAGCATTAAGTAACAGATTTCTCAGTTTCTAGGAAGAGTCTAGCAAACAATCACCTTGCTCCTTCTCTTGCATTTATTCATCACTGCTATGCTGCTATACAGACAGATAGTCTGTTTATGATTCAACAATTCAATGGGACATCAAGTAAATAGCAAAGCAAAACTAACTACCGAAAGCACTATAAGGGCCAGAGATTAGCTTGGATCAAAACAGGTATTCTCCTAGCATTGTTTACAAACGACTCAGCATGTGAAACAGAAGGCACAATGTAGTTTGTGCCTTGTTTTGGGCATGCCCGGAAGAAGGAAATTCTGATTTCACATATGGGAAAAGAAATGTTGACATTTGAATGAGATTGTTCATACCCCAGAAAAGGTTGCTTTGAAAGGTTGTGGAAGTCCTGTGTGGAAACACGGCTTTACAAGTCCTTTCCACCAGGAGACAACAGCTGCAGAACATCTGGGTGTGCCAGTGTTGAGAGCACCAGCAAAGATCAAAGTGGAGAAGTTGGTGAACAATGGCAGTGGCCTGGGGGAGAGCAAGTGGGGTGCTGGCTGTGGGACCAGGGGAGTCCTGACTGATTTAGGAGGCGTGTGATGGTCTGTGCCAGCAAGCGGAGTAGTGCTGTGGCCTTGGCACACTGCGAATACTGGAATTCAGTGGGGTCACTGGGCAGGCTGAGTGTGTGAGCTGCTGGAGGGACCCAGGTTGCCCACATGTAAACATCCAGTCTCACTCTTGCCAGCCACAGAAAGGAGCAGGATGTGGCTGCTGGCGATGCCTGTCATGTATATGTAGTGTATATGCGTGCTATCCCAGCCTGCTGGGAACACTTCTTCTTTGGGACTGCTTGGGCTGAGGGAGAGAAAGCAGTGGTAGTTTCTGAGGTTTCGAGTTTGCTCGAGTTTCTCAGGCTGTTTCTGGAGCCACCCAGAGTTCTCTTCCTTGAAGCATTTCAAGTCCTGCTAATTTTCAAAATTCAAACAGACACAGCCCTAAGCTAGTTGATCTGACTTCAGAGCTATTCTTACGCTGAGCTGTTGGATGATCTGATCTCCTGAGATGTCTTCCATTTCAGTTTATGACCTGGTTCTTGTGAAAAATAGGATCTTTTAGCCTGGAGAAGAGAGGTTTCTGGAGAGACAGTATTGTGGCCTTTGAATATGTAAAGAGGGTATAAGACCAATGGAGAAAGACTTTTTAGGAAGGTTTGCAGAGAAAGGACAAGGGGACATGCTTTCAAACTGAGACTAGGTTTAGACTGGCTAAAAGGAAAAGCTTTTCTACAATGAAGCTGGTGAGACACTCAAACGGCTGTTCCAGAGAAGTTGTGGATGCCCCATCATTGAGAGTGCTCCTTATCAGTTTGGCTAGTCTTGAGCAATTTGATCTACTGTAAGATCTACCTGGCAAGGAAGTAGGACTAGGTGATCTTTAATCACAGACTGTTGTATGATTCCGTGAAAGACAGAATGCAATAAAGTTCATAATTCAGATTTTGGCGCAGACATATTTATAATTTCTCACTTTATGCATCATTGCAATGACAACTTGTTAGCTTCTGAAATGATTAGCTGAGATTGATTTCCTTCCTTAGTTTCATTTTCCCTGTTATTCCTTCACTCTTGGACCTTTTTTTCACTAGATTTCCTCTTTCAGTAAACTGCCCTTAAGTATCACTTTGCTCCCCACCTGGCTTTTTTTTTTTTTTTTTTTTTTCAATGACACCTTTTCACTGGTTCGTTTTGGGCCTTTGCTGCTTGAAGTCCAGCAGCCTCCTTGTCAGAGCATTACGGAGCTTTCTTTACAGCTTCATCACTATGCAAAAAGCCATAAATTACTGTGTTCCATCTCACATACCATCAAGTAGCACACTAATATTCCCTCTGCTGAATAGCTGGTTGGCTTACATAGACCAGCCAAAAACCAGGAAATCCAGATGGCAGCAAGAATCTTGTAGACTACTCCCGCTGTTCATTTAAATTCTGGAGAAGTCACGTGAGGTATCACATTCTCTTGAAAGAAGTGTCTATCATCTCGGACATTCTAGAATGGGCTATTAATATTGTCATGAGTTTCTGGCTAGACTTTTTAGTATGCCAATTCAAATTCAAATGATCTGAAATGATAGAACTTCAAGAATTGTTTTTCCCAGAATCGAAGTATGATGGAGTTATATAGGGAGAATCTTAATCTTAGTTATTCTATTCCATCTCACATCATGGCTGGGGGCAGGGAGAAGGGAGTATCTTTGGGGGACAATGGGTTCCGGTGTAGTCAGTAAGCTGGGCAGAGGCGCCATCAGGTATTGTCTGTTGTTGGGGGGGGGATTCATGTGAACTCTTCCTTTCTTGTACCCTGCCACCAGTATTGTTGCTAAAATTGTTTGTTTTCTCATCCAAGTGACAAAATCAGCACACTTAATGAGGGATGAAGAGGGAGCAGCGACCTCGGAACAGGAGGAAGAAGAAGCAGAGCCTGCTGTCCTCCAGAAGAAAAAAAACGCTACCAGCCAACTTTGCATCATCTGTGAACTTCCTGGGCGTGTACTCTATCCCCTTGTCCAGATCACTGAGCAAGATATTAAACAGGACTGGGCCCAAGACTGAGCCTTGGGGACCAGCTGGATGAACTCTATTTCCCACCACTCTGTGGGCCTGGCCATCACCCAGTTTGTCACCCAGCAAACAGCCCACCCATGCAAACCATAAGCAGACAGTTTCTTCAGGAGAATGATGTGAGACTCATTGCAAAAAAGATCAGGGAGATGCCTAGGAAGAGTCTCAGGTGAATCCAGGAGACTATAGTGGAGGACTATTCAGTTTTCCAATCAATTTGCTTAAAAAAACTCTACAAAACCGTAATAAAAAAACAAACAAAAAAAGCAGACCAAACAAACACACAAAACCCCCCATCCAATAATCCCCAAAGAGACAAAAAAAGCCCCCAAAAAAGCCCACCAAAAAACCCACCCAAAACTGAAAAAAAAGCCCCAAACCCAACACAAAAAATCAGGGTGAAGGTTTTTAGTAACTTTAAAAATAACAAAACAAAACGAAACAAAAAAACCCCAGAAAGTCACATTTCTAAAGGTGCTGTCCCAGCCTCTTCTCTCAGCAGGGAGGACATCCTGAAGTGGAGCCAGTTGGAAGAAAGCGGGACGGGGCAGCACCTGGGCCATTGTCACAGGACGGCCCTGTGGCTGCCCCACTGCCAAAACCTGGACACATAAATCAAACACAGGTATGCACATGTGCTTAGACACAGCAAAAATATATTTGTCTGAAAAGAATACAGGTCCATTTCTATCACTGGAAAGAGCATAATGCCTCGTCTCAGCTTTCTTTTCAGTCATTACAAATGTTTCGAAAATAAAGGAGTGCAGAAAATGGAAATATCCAAGATCAACATGAGGACCAGTAACAAAGATTCCATTTTTGAAACTGCATTGGGAATCCTCTGCAGAAATTGACTCAGAGCTCTAAGATTTACAAAAAAGACCAAGAGGATTGGAGTCAATACAACACAGTGTCTGGAGACTTCAGCTGGTTGCCTTGATTTCTCAAATATGATGGAGGAAGCACCTTAGCAACTACAGCTGCCAGTTCTCTCAGGGCCCTGACATGCCTCTGGGTGGGTGCCATGGTCTTGCATGCTCAGGTTCCTCAAGTGGTCTGAAAGCTGACCTGCTACTATGGGTTAGAATCAAGTCCACCAGTCCAATAACCTGAGAGATGTGGAAATAGTGACTGGCAGTAAAAATTGAGACCAACACTTGTTGAGTACCTCAGCCTTCTCCTTGTCTGTTGTCACTAGTCCTGTCTGGCTTATGGGGGTGGGGGGGGGGGGGGAATAGGGGAGGTGTGATAGGTTTCTTTTCATCTTCCTTTTCCCACTGAAATACCCGTAGGTGCCTTTATTATTCTTAGTTTTGGCATGCTTTTCCAAATTCAGCTTCAACTGAGCCTTAGCTATACTGATCCCATCCTCACACACTCATGTGTTACCACTGTATTTTTCCCATGATTTGTCTCGCTGTGTATCGTCTGCATATTACCTACTTGCATCACATCTATTAATTTTCAATAACCTTCTGGCTTTAACTTGCTTTCAAAAAAAAACCTTTTTGAACCTTTTCACCTCAGAAATTCACCTGGGAAACCCCAAATCCCCAGAATTCGACCCAAAATTCACCTGGCACCCCAAATTCACCCTCCAAATTCGCTCCAAAATGATTGGCAACTTTACACACTCCATTTTCCCACAAAAGGATCTAGAGCCCTGTGCGCTTCGTATACAAACTAAATGCAAAAAACCTTTCTATTCATTCTCAGCAAAAAGACGTCCTATTCCTCCTTCTTTTGGACAAAACTGCCTTCACTTTCAAACTTATTCTCTTGCTCGCTTACCTGCATAATGCTTAGTCCCTGTTCTGCATGCTCATTTTCTTCACTTTTACAAGGAATCCTCTCCTCATCTTCTTCTTCCTCTGCTTCAACATGCAAAAACAAACCAAAAATTGTCTCTTCTACAGAAAATGAGGGGAGAAAAGAACACAAATGATAACCAATACCCTGCCAAGTAGAAATTTCTTCTATATTTCAGTGACTGATAGGCAGAAAAAAATGAATTTCATCTGGGGAAAGAAAGACATTCTAGGAATATTCAGACTGCTATCTTGCCCCAGGTAAAACATTTACCATGGCCTTAGCGTTAATGAGCTTGTGAACATCAGCTGCCAAGAGGAAGGACATTTCCTCCAGTTTCACACAATACTTGGTCAGTACATCTGCTATCTGTGCAATCAAAGAATACAGAAAAGCAACAACAATGAAAAGTAGAACTCAAATATCAATTTCCCAAGTTAAAATCTACATGAACAAGACAATTTTTCCATTCAAGTGAATTCGATTTAATTAATTCATTAACTACATAAGTAGCATTCTCACGTTCAAGAACGGAATTCAAAGAATCAACGTTGCTTCTTCTGAGACATTGAAGCCTGAGTAGATCCCAACTTCAAATCTAGTAGGACGCCATGAAAGCAATACCTGCTACATTTAGTACATGTAAACTACAAAGACATCTAGAACAGCTCTAAAAGATGAGCAAACCCATGAACTTTGAAGGAGACGCTAGCAAGAAATGTGGAAATAGGCTTTATCTGCCCAGTGCTTTTCCCAAAAGCACGGGCACTCCTTGGCGTCAGTGAGAGTCTCTGTCTCATTATTCAGCAGCTGGCTTAGGGTAAAAAAGGATGCATGCAATCACTTCATTCCTGTTCATGACATAAACTTACTGCATCATCGTGGAAGCCATTTACTTGGAAATATAGCCTAAAAAATAGGTGTCAGACTGGGTACATATCTAGATTGCTATGAGCAAAACCAATTTCTTTTTAACAGGAAAGCCATACAATATGCCTGCCATGGCAAATATTAGTCTACTAGCCCTGCACTTCAACGGGCAGTGAGCAGTTCATGACACCAAATTTACGTTTGGCAAGGAGACAGTCTATTTATTACAAGCCCCTAGTTCTAGAACCAAGAATTCAGGAGTTGCTCATTCCCAATGAAAATCTGTCCATTTCATACCTTTGGGGTTTTATGCTTCTGTTCTTTACCTGTCTTGAGTGTGGCTTTCTTGTGAAGTCACTGATGGGTGTTTTTCCAACACATTTCTGCTGATTACACGGTAATTGCATGGCATCAGCAGACATCTCTGAATGTCTCTTGAAAGTATGCTTTTTACTCTTCCTAGAGGACCTTGTCTTCTTCTTTCCTTCACCCAAAAGGTGGGCTAAGTGAGCCTTCAAAGAACCATCATCTCAACAATTAGAATTCTTTCAAACCTACTGAATGGAGAACAGCGACAAAAAAATTTTAAAAAGACTAGTACGCGAAAGACAGCAGAAGAGAAAGGTAAAGTAATGAATCCTACATGCCACATGCATAACTCTCTTCATTCAAGGCTATTTTCAAAATGAGAAGAAAAAAAAAAAAAAAAAAAAAGATCATCTTTTCCTCAGAGAGGAAAAGAAAGTGGAAAGTGGAGTAACTGGATTGTGTTGCCTTGCCTACAGTTACCAGAAAAGTCAACAGCAGAGTTGAAAACTCCTGAAGCTGGCTAACTACGCCTCTAAATGTTTTACTACTGTGTTATGATTCTGTCTTCAGTTAATAGAACCCGATATACAACAAAGAGATGGGAGCACATGGAGATGCATTGGAGAGCCTACGCTGGAGGTAACACATTCATTTTTTACTCAAACAAATCCAAATTAGAAATGTTGAAAATGACCTGGGGCCATTTCAACAGCCAGCAAACTAACACAACCAACCTTTGGCTTTTATTCAATCCTTTGCTTATTTTACCTGGACCTTGAAGATCTGTCTGCAGCCTTCCTCTCTGCAAATATATCACACTCGTCCTATTGAGAACCCATGGCTCATCACAGCTGCTTCGCCACGCCTGCTTCCAGAAGAACTGGCAACTACAAGCTGGGAGCCAAGAGATACAACACTTCACTTGGAAAAGGGCCTTCCATGAATCCTAGAATCCCAGAATGGTTTGGACTGGAAGCGACCTTAGAGACAGAGTCTCTTCTTCCCACATCCTGACATGGGCAGGGACACTTTTCCACTAGTCCAGGTTGCTCCATGTCTGCTCCAGCCTGGCCCTGGACACTTCCTGCCATGGGGCTCCTACACAGCCTCTTTGAGCAACATGTGCCAGGCCTCAGCACCCACACAAGGAAGAATTCCTTTCCAATATCCCATCTACCCCAGCCCTCTGGCAGTTTGAAGCTATTCCCCCTTGTCCTGCGAGTCCAGAACCTTTTCCAAAGTCCCTCCCCAGCTATCTTGGAGCCCCAGCAGGCACTGCAAGGGGCTCGAAGGTCTCCCTGGAGCCTTCTGTTCTCCAGATTGGACACCCTCAGCTCTCCCAGACTGTCCTAGAGCAAAGAAGCACCACCTTTCAAAGCACCTTAGAAGCCTCCTACCGGCCAAACTCGATGGCAACGCTGGCCTTCCGGGCCCTACGGATATCGCTTCCGGTGTCGTTCGGGGTCAATCCCGGCTCTCTCCCCGCCCCCCATGGGGCCCTCAGGCAATGCCGCTCCGACGCAGCTCCTGCCGCTGTCAGACCAGCGGGGGGGCGGGGGGCCAGCCCAGCCTCATCCACAATCCACACTGTCCTCGGCGGCTGCTGCGGGCTCATGGCGGCCCACACACCCGGAAGCAGAGCTCCGAACACAGAGGATCATAGCCCCACATTTGTGTTCGTCTCTGCACAAGGCAGGGCAGACTTGCCATGCCCGGACTTTTCAGTTCAGCACGAAAATGAGAATAAACCTGCGCCATGGGAGAGGAAACCTCTAAAGACTCCCTCATACGTGGTCGCTCAACTTAATGCCTAGGCACTTGCCATTCCTAAGGCTACACTAAAGCCCTTTTTACCTTGCGGGAAAGAAATGCCATTGTTCTGGTGTGCAGCTAAAGGCGGAGCACAGGCAGGCCAGGGCAAAAGCTGGGGCAGTGCCCGTCTTCACTCCTTCGCTGTGCTGTACTCCTTGCAGCTAGAGCGAAGCCAGATGGACGCGAGGAAGGACAAGGCGCTCTTAAAGTAGCCCCCTGTCAGCAGCCCTGAAAGGGCGCATAACACACGGCGTCTCGCTGCCCTCCGTTCTACATACTCGCGGCTCCCTTTGCCGACTTGCAAAAGTCGCTACCAGAGCAGAGGCGGCCAGATTGAAGAGGCAGAGCCTAGGGTCACCTTCTCCTTACTGCACGTAAGCCACGTCCAGCTCCTCGCTGCACTCTGGATTTCCCTTCTCCGCGGCACTTAGCGTGGTGCTGTGTGTGTGCAACTCGGCGCCTAGAAGTGACCGCCAATGCTTTCAGAGCGGGCTGCAAGGGAACCAAGGAGCAGCACAAGCAGCAGTGCTTCAGCTTGCTCCTTCCGACTGCTAAGGGCACTTGGGAAGGCAAGCGAGAGTCAACCACCTTCCTCTCCTAGTAGCCTCTAACGTGGTGCACACAAGCACGGCACATAGCCGCTTCGTTCACCGCCCTCGCCCTCGCCCACGCCTTGCTCCGCTTTCACTTGTCGGCGGCCAGAAGCCGCCGCAGGGGCGCCACATACCCAGCAGTGTGCGGGCAGCCAAGAGCTGGAGAACGCTGCTTCTGCCCAAGCCCGCCTAGGGCGTGCACCTTTGTTCTCAGAGCTCCGTGTAACAGTCTGCCTTTCTCGCAGTTCGAATGGAAATCGAAAGCTTTTCGCCTACGCCCTTCACAGAGATCCGTTGCTAGGACGAGAATGTCTTGTGGCCGGAGCTCGCCCCCGCCGCGAGGAAGCTGCTCTTAGCACCGCGTTGCAGGGACACGTCTCGCTTCTTGACTTCGTGCTTAGCGCTCTCCGAATTCGCCGCTAGCTCCGCGGTCCGTCTCAGCTTCAAGTAGCTGCGCTCGCAGTACATAGAGCTTCGCAAGGACCGAAGACCCGGAGGGACGTATCGCACACGACAATGTGCCAGGACAGAGACGTGTTCTACATTGTCCCTTCTCGTCATCCAGTTTGTGCCTCTGCTGCTTCTGCTGTTAGGAATCGCTCCTTGAAAGACGAGCGAGAGCGTCTTTCTGGGTGCATTGCACTGAGTGAGTGCTTGCTAAGGACTTTGCACTCGGAGCCAAGGCAACAGGGCGTGCTTGTCCGCAGAACTGAGAGCACGCTGTTGGGCAGAGCTGAAACTGACCGCTGCAGTTCAGCTCTCTCCGGACGGCAGACGCCGAAGAACGAAGCCGCTTGCGAGCGGCGCAGTGCAGCGAAGAGCACACGAGCAGCCAAAGAGCTCCTTCACAATCGCTTTCACTTCTCAGTGCTCTTGCTGCTTGGAAAAGCAGCACACAGCCGTTGCACGCCAGGGCAAAAGCTGGGGCAGTGCCCGTCCTCACTCCTTCGCTGTGCTGTACTCCTTGCAGCTAGAGCGAAGCGAGAAGGACGCGAGGACGAAGAAGGCGTTCTTAAAGTAGCCCCTTGTCAGCAGCCCTGAAAGGGCGCATAACACACGGCGTCTCGCTGCCCTCCGTTCTACATACTCGCGGCTCCCTTTGCCGTCTTGCAAAAGTTGCTACCAGAGCAGAGGCGGCCAGATTGAAGAGGCTGTGCTTAGGTTCACCTTCTCCTTACTGCACGTAAGCCACGTCAAGCTCCTCGCTGCACTCTGGATTTCCCTTCTCCGCGGCACTTAGCGTGGTGCTGTGTGTGTGCAACTCGGCGCCTAGAAGTGACCGCCAATGCTTTCAGAGCGGGCTGCAAGGGAACCAAGGAGCAGCACAAGCAGCAGTGCTTCAGCTTGCTCCTTCCGACTGCTAAGGGCACTTGGGAAGGCAAGCGAGAGTCAACCACCTTCCTCTCCTAGTAGCCTCTAACGTGGTGCACACAAGCACGGCACATAGCCGCTTCGTTCACCGCCCTCGCCCTCGCCCACGCCTTGCTCCGCTTTCACTTGTCGGCGGCCAGAAGCCGCCGCAGGGGCGCCACATACCCAGCAGTGTGCGGGCAGCCAAGAGCTCGAGAACGCTGCTTCTGCCCAAGCCAGCCTAGGGCGTGCACCTTTGTTCTCAGAGCTCCGTGTAACAGTCTGCCTCTCTCGCAGTTCGAATGGAAAACGAAAGCTTTTCGCCTACGCCCTTCACAGAGATCCGTTGCTACGACGAGAATGTCTTGTGGCCGGAGCTCGCCCCCGCCGCGAGGAAGCTGCTCTTAGCACCGCGTTGCAGGGACACGTCTCGCTTCTTGACTTCGTGCTTAGCGCTCTCCGAATTCGCCGCTAGCTCCGCGGTCCGTCTCAGCTTCAAGTAGCTGCGCTCGCAGTACATAGAGCTTCGCAAGGACCGAAGACCCGGAGGGACGTATCGCACACGACAATGTGCCAGGACAGAGACGTGTTCTACATTGTCCCTTCTCGTCATCCAGTTTGTGCCTCTGCTGCTTGTGCTGTTAGGAATCGCTCCTTGAAAGACGAGCGAGAGCGTCTTTCTGGGTGCATTGCACTGAGTGAGTGCTCGCTAGGGACTTTGCACTCGGAGCCAAGGCAACAGGGCGTGCTTGTCCGCAGAACTGAGAGCGCGCTGTTGGGCAGAGCTGAAACTGACCGCTGCAGTTCAGCTCTCTCCGGACGGCAGACGCCGAAGAACGAAGCCGCTTGCGAGCGGCGCAGTGCAGCGAAGAGCACACGAGCAGCCAAAGAGCTCCTTCACAATCGCTTTCACTTCTCAGTGCTCTTGCTGCTTGGAAAAGCAGCACACAGCCGTTGCACGCCAGGGCAAAAGCTGGGGCAGTGCCCGTCCTCACTCCTTCGCTGTGCTGTACTCCTTGCAGCTAGAGCGAAGCGAGAAGGACGCGAGGACGAAGAAGGCCTTCTTAAAGTAGCCCCTTGTCAGCAGCCCTGAAAGGGCGCATAACACACGGCGTCTCGCTGCCCTCCGTTCTACATACTCGCGTCTCCCTTTGCCGTCTTGCAAAAGTTGCTACCAGAGCAGAGGCGGCCAGATTGAAGAGGCTGTGCTTAGGTTCACCTTCTCCTTACTGCACGTAAGCCACGTCAAGCTCCTCGCTGCACTCTGGATTTCCCTTCTCCGCGGCACTTAGCGTGGTGCTGTGTGTGTGCAACTCGGCGCCTAGAAGTGACCGCCAATGCTTTCAGAGCGGGCTGCAAGGGAACCAAGGAGCAGCACAAGCAGCAGTGCTTCAGCTTGCTCCTTCCGACTGCTAAGGGCACTTGGGAAGGCAAGCGAGAGTCAACCACCTTCCTCTCCTAGTAGCCTCTAACGTGGTGCACACAAGCACGGCACATAGCCGCTTCGTTCACCGCCCTCGCCCTCGCCCACGCCTTGCTCCGCTTTCACTTGTCGGCGGCCAGAAGCCGCCGCAGGGGCGCCACATACCCAGCAGTGTGCGGGCAGCCAAGAGCTCGAGAACGCTGCTTCTGCCCAAGCCAGCCTAGGGCGTGCACCTTTGTTCTCAGAGCTCCGTGTAACAGTCTGCCTCTCTCGCAGTTCGAATGGAAAACGAAAGCTTTTCGCCTACGCCCTTCACAGAGATCCGTTGCTACGACGAGAATGTCTTGTGGCCGGAGTTCGCCCCCGCCGCGAGGAAGCTGCTCTTAGCACCGCATTGCAGGGACACGTCTCGCTTCTTGACTTCGTGCTTAGCGCTCTCCGAATTCGCTGCTAGCTCCGCGGTCCTTCTCAGCTGCAAGTAGCAGCGCTCGCAGTACATAGAGCTTCGCAAGGACCGAAGACCCGGAGGGACATATCGCACACGACAATCTGCCGGGACAGAGACGTGTTCTACATTGTCCCTTCTCGTCATCCAGTTTGTGCCTCTGCTGCTTCTGCTGTTAGGAATCGCTCCTTGAAAGACGAGCGAGAGCGTCTTTCTGGGTGCATTGCACTGAGTGAGTGCTCGCTAGGGACTTTGCACTCGGAGCCAAGGCAACAGGGCGTGCTTGTCCGCAGAACTGAGAGCACGCTGTTGGGCAGAGCTGAAACTGACCGCTGCAGTTCAGCTCTCTCCGGACGGCAGACGTCGAAGAACGCAGCCGCTTGCGAGCGGCGCAGTGCAGCGAAGAGCACACGAGCAGCCAAAGAGCTCCTTCACAATCGCTTTCACTTCTCAGTGCTCTTGCTGCTTGGAAAAGCAGCACACAGCCGTTGCACGCCAGGGCAAAAGCTGGGGCAGTGCCCGTCCTCACTCCTTCGCTGTGCTGTACTCCTTGCAGCTAGAGCGAAGCGAGAAGGACGCGAGGACGAAGAAGGCCTTCTTAAAGTAGCCCCTTGTCAGCAGCCCTGAAAGGGCGCATAACACACGGCGTCTCGCTGCCCTCCGTTCTACATACTCGCGTCTCCCTTTGCCGTCTTGCAAAAGTTGCTACCAGAGCAGAGGCGGCCAGATTGAAGAGGCTGTGCTTAGGTTCACCTTCTCCTTACTGCACGTAAGCCACGTCAAGCTCCTCGCTGCACTCTGGATTTCCCTTCTCCGCGGCACTTAGCGTGGTGCTGTGTGTGTGCAACTCGGCGCCTAGAAGTGACCGCCAATGCTTTCAGAGCGGGCTGCAAGGGAACCAAGGAGCAGCACAAGCAGCAGTGCTTCAGCTTGCTCCTTCCGACTGCTAAGGGCACTTGGGAAGGCAAGCGAGAGTCAACCACCTTCCTCTCCTAGTAGCCTCTAACGTGGTGCACACAAGCACGGCACATAGCCGCTTCGTTCACCGCCCTCGCCCTCGCCCACGCCTTGCTCCGCTTTCACTTGTCGGCGGCCAGAAGCCGCCGCAGGGGCGCCACATACCCAGCAGTGTGCGGGCAGCCAAGAGCTCGAGAACGCTGCTTCTGCCCAAGCCCGCCTAGGGCGTGCACCTTTGTTCTCAGAGCTCCGTGTAACAGTCTGCCTTTCTCGCAGTTCGAATGGAAATCGAAAGCTTTTCGCCTACGCCCTTCACAGAGATCCGTTGCTAGGACGAGAATGTCTTGTGGCCGGAGCTCGCCCCCGCCGCGAGGAAGCTGCTCTTAGCACCGCGTTGCAGGGACACGTCTCGCTTCTTGACTTCGTGCTTAGCGCTCTCCGAATTCGCTGCTAGCTCCGCGGTCCGTCTCAGCTTCAAGTAGCTGCGCTCGCAGTACATAGAGCTTCGCAAGGACCGAAGACCCGGAGGGACGTATCGCACACGACAATGTGCCAGGACAGAGACGTGTTCTACATTGTCCCTTCTCGTCATCCAGTTTGTGCCTCTGCTGCTTCTGCTGTTAGGAATCGCTCCTTGAAAGACGAGCGAGAGCGTCTTTCTGGGTGCATTGCACTGAGTGAGTGCTCGCTAGGGACTTTGCACTCGGAGCCAAGGCAACAGGGCGTGCTTGTCCGCAGAACTGAGAGCACGCTGTTGGGCAGAGCTGAAACTGACCGCTGGAGTTCAGCTCTCTCCGGACGGCAGACGCCGAAGAACGAAGCCGCTTGCGAGCGGCGCAGTGCAGCGAAGAGCACACGAGCAGCCAAAGAGCTCCTTCACAATCGCTTTCACTTCTCAGTGCTCTTGCTGCTTGGAAAAGCAGCACACAGCCGTTGCACGCCAGGGCAAAAGCTGGGGCAGTGCCCGTCCTCACTCCTTCGCTGTGCTGTACTCCTTGCAGCTAGAGCGAAGCGAGAAGGACGCGAGGACGAAGAAGGCCTTCTTAAAGTAGCCCCTTGTCAGCAGCCCTGAAAGGGCGCATAACACACGGCGTCTCGCTGCCCTCCGTTCTACATACTCGCGTCTCCCTTTGCCGTCTTGCAAAAGTTGCTACCAGAGCAGAGGCGGCCAGATTGAAGAGGCTGTGCTTAGGTTCACCTTCTCCTTACTGCACGTAAGCCACGTCAAGCTCCTCGCTGCACTCTGGATTTCCCTTCTCCGCGGCACTTAGCGTGGTGCTGTGTGTGTGCAACTCGGCGCCTAGAAGTGACCGCCAATGCTTTCAGAGCGGGCTGCAAGGGAACCAAGGAGCAGCACAAGCAGCAGTGCTTCAGCTTGCTCCTTCCGACTGCTAAGGGCACTTGGGAAGGCAAGCGAGAGTCAACCACCTTCCTCTCCTAGTAGCCTCTAACGTGGTGCACACAAGCACGGCACATAGCCGCTTCGTTCACCGCCCTCGCCCTCGCCCACGCCTTGCTCCGCTTTCACTTGTCGGCGGCCAGAAGCCGCCGCAGGGGCGCCACATACCCAGCAGTGTGCGGGCAGCCAAGAGCTCGAGAACGCTGCTTCTGCCCAAGCCCGCCTAGGGCGTGCACCTTTGTTCTCAGAGCTCCGTGTAACAGTCTGCCTTTCTCGCAGTTCGAATGGAAATCGAAAGCTTTTCGCCTACGCCCTTCACAGAGATCCGTTGCTAGGACGAGAATGTCTTGTGGCCGTAGCTCGCCCCCGCCGCGAGGAAGCTGCTCTTAGCACCGCGTTGCAGGGACACGTCTCGCTTCTTGACTTCGTGCTTAGCGCTCTCCGAATTCGCTGCTAGCTCCGCGGTCCGTCTCAGCTTCAAGTAGCTGCGCTCGCAGTACATAGAGCTTCGCAAGGACCGAAGACCCGGAGGGACGTATCGCACACGACAATGTGCCAGGACAGAGACGTGTTCTACATTGTCCCTTCTCGTCATCCAGTTTGTGCCTCTGCTGCTTCTGCTGTTAGGAATCGCTCCTTGAAAGACGAGCGAGAGCGTCTTTCTGGGTGCATTGCACTGAGTGAGTGCTCGCTAGGGACTTTGCACTCGGAGCCAAGGCAACAGGGCGTGCTTGTCCGCAGAACTGAGAGCGCGCTGTTGGGCAGAGCTGAAACTGACCGCTGCAGTTCAGCTCTCTCCGGACGGCAGACGCCGAAGAACGAAGCCGCTTGCGAGCGGCGCAGTGCAGCGAAGAGCACACGAGCAGCCAAAGAGCTCCTTCACAATCGCTTTCACTTCTCAGTGCTCTTGCTGCTTGGAAAAGCAGCACACAGCCGTTGCACGCCAGGGCAAAAGCTGGGGCAGTGCCCGTCCTCACTCCTTCGCTGTGCTGTACTCCTTGCAGCTAGAGCGAAGCGAGAAGGACGCGAGGACGAAGAAGGCGTTCTTAAAGTAGCCCCTTGTCAGCAGCCCTGAAAGGGCGCATAACACACGGCGTCTCGCTGCCCTCCGTTCTACATACTCGCGTCTCCCTTTGCCGTCTTGCAAAAGTTGCTACCAGAGCAGAGGCGGCCAGATTGAAGAGGCTGTGCTTAGGTTCACCTTCTCCTTACTGCACGTAAGCCACGTCAAGCTCCTCGCTGCACTCTGGATTTCCCTTCTCCGCGGCACTTAGCGTGGTGCTGTGTGTGTGCAACTCGGCGCCTAGAAGTGACCGCCAATGCTTTCAGAGCGGGCTGCAAGGGAACCAAGGAGCAGCACAAGCAGCAGTGCTTCAGCTTGCTCCTTCCGACTGCTAAGGGCACTTGGGAAGGCAAGCGAGAGTCAACCACCTTCCTCTCCTAGTAGCCTCTAACGTGGTGCACACAAGCACGGCACATAGCCGCTTCGTTCACCGCCCTCGCCCTCGCCCACGCCTTGCTCCGCTTTCACTTGTCGGCGGCCAGAAGCCGCCGCAGGGGCGCCACATACCCAGCAGTGTGCGGGCAGCCAAGAGCTGGAGAACGCTGCTTCTGCCCAAGCCCGCCTAGGGCGTGCACCTTTGTTCTCAGAGCTCCGTGTAACAGTCTGCCTTTCTCGCAGTTCGAATGGAAATCGAAAGCTTTTCGCCTACGCCCTTCACAGAGATCCGTTGCTAGGACGAGAATGTCTTGTGGCCGGAGCTCGCCCCCGCCGCGAGGAAGCTGCTCTTAGCACCGCGTTGCAGGGACACGTCTCGCTTCTTGACTTCGTGCTTAGCGCTCTCCGAATTCGCCGCTAGCTCCGCGGTCCGTCTCAGCTGCAAGTAGCTGCGCTCGCAGTACATAGAGCTTCGCAAGGACCGAAGACCCGGAGGGACGTATCGCACACGACAATGTGCCAGGACAGAGACGTGTTCTACATTGTCCCTTCTCGTCATCCAGTTTGTGCCTCTGCTGCTTCTGCTGTTAGGAATCGCTCCTTGAAAGACGAGCGAGAGCGTCTTTCTGGGTGCATTGCACTGAGTGAGTGCTCGCTAAGGACTTTGCACTCGGAGCCAAGGCAACAGGGCGTGCTTGTCCGCAGAACTGAGAGCACGCTGTTGGGCAGAGCTGAAACTGACCGCTGCAGTTCAGCTCTCTCCGGACGGCAGACGCCGAAGAACGAAGCCGCTTGCGAGCGGCGCAGTGCAGCGAAGAGCACACGAGCAGCCAAAGAGCTCCTTCACAATCGCTTTCACTTCTCAGTGCTCTTGCTGCTTGGAAAAGCAGCACACAGCCGTTGCACGCCAGGGCAAAAGCTGGGGCAGTGCCCGTCTTCACTCCTTCGCTGTGCTGTACTCCTTGCAGCTAGAGCGAAGCGAGAAGGACGCGAGGACGAAGAAGGCGTTCTTAAAGTAGCCCCTTGTCAGCAGCCCTGAAAGGGCGCATAACACACGGCGTCTCGCTGCCCTCCGTTCTACATACTCGCGTCTCCCTTTGCCGTCTTGCAAAAGTTGCTACCAGAGCAGAGGCGGCCAGATTGAAGAGGCTGTGCTTAGGTTCACCTTTTCCTTACTGCACGTAAGCCACGTCCAGCTCCTCGCTGCACTCTGGATTTCCCTTCTCCGCAGCACTTAACGTGGTGCTGTGTGTG